>NC_134494.1:11354555-11677055 GCF_040206685.1 Ascaphus truei | reverse complement strand
CAGTGTGTGTGTGTGTCAGTGTGTGTGTGTGTGTGTGTGTGTGTGTGTGTGTGTGTGTGTGTGTGTGTGTGTGTGTGTGTGTGTGTGTGTGTGTGTGTGTGTATTGGTGTCAGTGTGTGTATGTGTGTCAGTCAGTGTGTGTATGTGTGTCAGTGTGTGTATGTGTGTCAGTCAGTGTGTGTATGTGTGTCAGTCAGTGTGTGTATGTGTGTCAGTCAGTGTGTGTATGTGTGTCAGTCAGTGTGTGTGTGTGTGTGTGTGTGTGTGTGTGTGTGTGTGTGTGTGTGTGTGTGTGTATGTGTGTCAGTCAGTGTATGTGTGTGTGTGTGTCAGTCAATGTGTGTGTATGTGTGTCAGTCAGTGTATGTGTGTGTGTGTCAGTCAATGTGTGTGTATGTGTGTCAGTCAGTGTATATGTGTGTCAGTCAGTGTGTATGTGTGTGTGTGTGTATGTGTGTCAGTCTGTGTGTGTATGCGTGTCAGTGTGTGTATGCATGTCAGTCAGTGTGTATATGTGTGTCAGTCTGTGTGTGTATGTGTATGTGTGTGTGTGTGTGCGTGTATGCGTGTCAGTCAGTATGTATATGTGTGTCAATCAGTGTTTGTATGTGTCAGTCAGTGTTTGTATGTGTGCCAGTCAGTGTGTGTATGTGTGTCAGTGTGTGTGTGTGTGTCAGTGTGTGTGTGTCAGTCAGTGTGTGTATGTGTGTCAGTCAGTGTGTGTATGTGTGTCAGTCAGTGTGTGTCAGTGTGTCAGTGTGTCAGTGTGCGTCAGTCAATGTGTGTCAGTCAGTGTGTATGTGTGTGTATGTGTGTCAGTCAGTGTGTGTATGTGTGTCAGTGTGTGTGTATGTGTGTCAGTGTGTGTGTATGTGTTTCTGTGTGTGTGTATGTGTGTCTGTGTGTGTGTATGTGAGTCAGTGTGTGTGTATTTGAGTCAGTGTGTGTGTATGTGTGTTTTTGTGTGTGTATGTGAGTCAGTGTGTGTGTATGTGAGTCAGTGTGTGTGTATGTGTGTCAGTGTGTGTGTATGTGAGTCAGTGTGTATGTGTGCGTATGTGTGTCAGTGTGTGTGTATGTGAGTCAGTGTGTATGTGTGTCCGTCAGTGTGTCAGTGTGTGTGTATGTGAGTCAGTGTGTATGTGTGTCCGTCAGTGTGTGTGTATGTGTGTCAGTCAGTGTGTGTGTATGTGAGTCAGTCAGTGTGTATGTATGTGTGTCAGTGTCAGTCAGTGTGTGTGTGTGTGTGTCAGTCAGTGTGTGTATGTGTGTCAGTCAGTGTGTGTGTGTATGTGTGTCAGTGTGTGTGTATGTCCTGCTGCAGCCAGGGGCGGGGTGTAACATTGCACAACATCCCCCCCCCCCTTCCAAAATTCTGCGCACCCCTCCCCCCCAGGGGGGGACATGTGCCTGGCACGGGCATGAGTGACCACGGGCGAGGTTACCCGTCCGCTGCCCGGCCCGCCTGGGTCACCCTTTCTACCAGCAGAAGGAGCCTGCCCCCGGCACCGAGCCCCTGTGCCGCGCGGGTTGCACCCGGGTTTGCGCCATGTGCCACCGCTTCCTGCGGGCGCAGGGGGCCCACGAACGCTCGCGTCAGTGGAGGGCGGAATAGCGCCACTGTCAATGGGCGTTAGGAGCATGTGGGGGGAACGGCGCCGCTGCCAGCCGCTTCTGCGCATGTGTGGCATCCGGCAGCGTCGCTATGACTACTGCGCATGCGCGGCGTGGGCAGTGCAGAGCTTGGCGGTAGCTGAACAGCTCCCCTTGCTGCCTGTACTCGAGTGAGCCCAGCAGCGCATGCGCAGGGGGGCTCTGTCTGAGTCTCCACTTCAGCCCGGCAGAGTCTCCAGCCCAGCAGAGCGCGCGGCCGGGACAGAGAGCGGGTCTGGTCCCAGGAGCCGGTCTGCGGGTCCCCGCTGCCCCGGATGCCACCCGTGCCCATCTCCACCTGGGGGAAATTGCGGCCGTTAGTAGCGGCGCGGGCGGCAGCATATGTCGCAGCTGGGACAGAGAGCCCGGGGAGCCGCTGTACAGTAGCAATGCACGTGGGGGGAATTGCGGCCGTTAGGAGCGGCACCGGCGGCGATATGTCTGCGGCTGTGTGGGGGGAGCGGCGGCCATTAGGAGGGCGCCGGCGGCTGTCGCCGCTGCCGCCGCATCTGATTTTTTGAGCGGTTGAGATCATGTCAGTGTTGGGGTCGGGCTGAGCCAGAACACAGCCCGGCCTCAACTGCCAGCACTGATGTCACATCCGTTTCATTTCTGTCTCCACAATCCATTTTTGCCCCAGTTCGAATGAGGTGCCACTAAAGAAGTTTCACTTCAAAAAGGCCCGGAGGTATACATAGGAGTCTACGGGACAAAAACAGAAGGTAGCAGCTGAGTGTTCCTACCTGCTGCCTTGGAAAATTGAGGCATCCCACATAGGTGCCTTTCAGAGGGGCCCTGCTGGAGGGTGCTCAAAGAGGTGTCTGTCAGAGGAGACCCTCTCTTCCACCGGCCTCTGACAGGCACCTTCCCTGATACCCTCCAGCATGTCCCTCTGCTCTTATAGGCACCACAAGGAAAGCCCCCCTGCAGGCCCCCTCTGATGATGGATCTGACCTATGTTGTTGGCAGTAGGCCTTGGCCCCTTGACCCACCAGGCCTGGGACAGGAGTCCCGTCTGTCCCTCACTGTCTGCAGCCCTGTGCAGCATACTGATTGTGTGGAAATTGATTTGAAACATGAGCTGCTGGTTTTAATGTCTTATTACATAATTGTAACAATTACATGCGGTAAAAGAATCCTTTGAAATTGCTGCAGTCAATTTTGAATAAATGCAGAAGGGTTGTGTTACCAATTTAACAAGTCCCAATCAACAGACTTGCTCTTTATAATATACAATACTTATAGCAATCATGACATTGGGCAATTGTAATTCCTTGAGATAGATCCTATAGGCCATGTCTTTCAAAGCTAAAAGGTTTCTTAGGGCATCCTATACTACTACGTAGCAAATATGGATGTACGGGTGATTCAATAAGGTGTGATACAACCAACCGCAGTGCAATTATACGTTATTGAGTGAGGCCGTAAAAGTTATACAGGTTACTGTTCATACTATTTCGTGTCTTTTATGTTTTCTACGTTTATACTGCATGTTCTTTAAAAAATAGGCTTACATTGAGAACTTATATGCAAGCCTAAAAACCTTACTCCACCAAGAGCTCCAAAGCGCTCTCAAAGACCTCAGAACAGAGGTCAGCTCTATAGGAGAACGCACAGATACGCTGGAACATAAAGTGGATGAGACCATTAACAACCAGACCACTATGGATACGGAGATCCTGGCCCTAAGAGCCAGAATGGCTGCCGTGGAGGAAAAACAGGAGGATCAAGAAAACAGGGCAAGAAGGAACAACCTCAGGTTCAAAAACATTCCAGAGATGGTCACAGATCTGGAGAGAGTAACAACTGAATGGCTACAGACCCTTCTCCCGGAAACGCCCCCAGCATTACTGATCCTGGACAGGGTGCATAGAGCGCTCAGACCGCGACCACAAGCCGGAGATAGAGCTCGAGATCTAGTGGTGAGGATGCACTACTTTAAAACTAAAGAAGCGATTTTTAACCTGGCACGGGAAAAAGGAGGGCTGAAATGGGGAGATGTGACGATAGACGTGTACAACGACCTAGCCCCATCAACTCTGTTGAAGAGGATGGCTCTGAGACATATCACAAAGTCCTGAGAGACAACGAAATTCGATACAAGTGGGGGTTCCCATTCCGCCTTATCGCCACCAGGAATGGAACACAAGCCTACATGAGGGATCCAGAGGAGGGAGTGGACTTCCTAGAAAGACTGGGATTGCAACCACCAGACTCCATGTCCAGCGAAGAACACAGACCGCCTCCCGTCAGACCCGTATGGAAAGAAGTGGGTAGAGGAGCCACTCCACATAGAAGAAATCCAAAGGAACCCCAGAAATCTTACATTTTAGGTCTATGCAAAACCTGCTAAAGTGGAGAAGACCCGTAAATCCCGATATAAGGAACTATGCCTAAATGATAGACTGAGATGTGTTATATAGATCCAGATAAGAAATAACAAGGGGCCAGCATCATTCCCCCCCCCCCAGGGTTGAGCGGGTAATCCGTAAGGTAGAAGTACTGGTGACAGTACGCAGAATACATGTAGCTAAGCAAAAATAAATAAATGAAAAAGAAAAAATGTATGGGGGGGGGGGGTTGTAGACAAGATAGGGTCAATGTATGATTCCGGCTGTTGAATCATGCTTGTTCTATATAAAGCTGGTCACAATGGTATAGAGTTACACATTTGGCAAAGAAGGTCTACTATATTACGTAAAATAAACAAAAAGGGATAGAAATGTTAAAAAAAAATAAAAGTTGATTTGTTGAGCGGGCCCGCCGCCTGGGACCGCAGTACGGTCCATACACAGCCAAGGTTATGGGTGTGGGATTAGCGCTACTGCGCAATCGCAGAGAAAGTTCGTTCACGTCCAGTGAACACATAAATCCAGGATATGTTAGTCACCTGGATTATCATATATATGTTGTTTTATTTTTGATGTTTACATGTTTGAATGTTTTCATTACTGTATGAGGGATACCCTCCAGGCCGACACTCAAGGGAAACCAGAAAACAAATCCACTAGAGAAGAAGACCTCACACCCAGGTAAATACAAATGACACTAACACTAATATCGCATAACACCAAGGGACTGAACAATGTGGTAAAAAGGAAGCTAGCCATGACAGAATATAAAAGACTATCAGGGGACATAATATTCCTACAAGAAACGCACTTCACTACTGGCTCCACCCCCACGTATTGGGACAAATTATACCCCCAGATATACACAGCTTCGGCGAAGGACGAAAAGAAAAGAGGGATGGCCATACTCCTAGCAAGGAACTCTCCATTTAAGGTAGACAGGGTAAGAAGGGACCCAGAAGGACGATAACTAATAATCACGGGGAGCATAGAAGATACACAAATAACCCTAGTTAATGTGTACGCACCAAATGAAAATAAGAGAATATTTTTCACAAAATTGTTTTGACTGCTGGGCACAACCTCCCGGGGCCGCTTAGTCATGGCGGGAGATTTTAATATAGCCTTAAATGAAAAACAAGACAGATCTAAACCTGCCCTAGCTAAGACAATGGCTGCCCGAATGGGGGAGAGAAAAACGCTAAGAGAGGGACTTAAAGAGTTTGATTTAAGGGATGCATGGAAGGAGATGAATCCGCAGAAAAGGGACTTCTCTTTCTATTCAGCTCCCCACAAAGTATACACAAGGATAGACTACATATTTGTAGATTCCTTACTGATCCCACAAATTACCGAGGCCACAATACACCCTATTACTTGGTCAGATCATGGCCCAGTTGAAGTGCACATTGACAACATACACAAGAAACCAAGTAAAGGGACATGGAGACTAAACGAGTCTCTACTAAAGATGCCAGAAGTCATAGCTGAGATCAGTAACGAGGCCACCAACTACTTCCAAATAAACGAAGGTAGCGTGAACTCACCCTATATCCTATGGGGGGCCCATAAGGCTGTGGTGAGAGAAAAGCTCATCAGTGTCGCATCGCATAGAAAGAGGGAGAGACAGAAACAAACAGTAAGCCTGCAAGAAAAGATAAAGACCCTAGAAGAGGCACATAAAATAACTCACAGTATAGCCATGGAGACTGAATTGCGGGATCTCAGAGGGAAATTAAATTTACTACTTACTGATAAAGCTGAAAAAGCCATAGCATGGACAAGACAAAAATTCTACGAGAAGGCCAATAAGGCTGACACAATGCTGGCCACAAGATTGAGGAAGGATAGAATGCAATCTAGAATACATAGCATTAGAAGAAAAGATGGGGTGTGTACAACAAACCCACAGACAATAGCTAATGAATTCACCACATATTACAAAGACCTATACAATGGAAATAAAGTAGATAAAGAGAACACCACCAAGAAAAAACAGAGAGCATTCCTCAGAAAAATGAATTTGCCTAAACTCACAGTACAGGATATAAAAACACTATCCCAGCCAATTACGTCGACAGAGGTATTAAAAACAATAAAGGGGTTGAAGAACTCCAAGGCCCCGGGACCAGGTGGTCTATTCAATATTTACTATAAAAAATTAGCTCACATATTAGTCCCCCAATTACTAAAGATATTTAATAAAGCTCTTGAGGGAGAGCAGTTTCCTCAAACGATGCTGGAATCAAAAATAATACTAATACATAAAGAGGGAAAAGACCCCACCCAATGCAAAAGCTACAGACCGATATCCTTGATCAATAACGATCTCAAAATATTTTCCAAAATATTAGCCACAAGATTGAATAAGTATCTTCCGCAACTGATAGACGTAGATCAGGCAATATTCATATGAGGTCGTCAGGCCATGGATAATAAACGAAGAACAATTGACTTAATCCAGATAGCCAAACACAATAAAACGCCTTCAATGCTACTATCTTTAGACGCCGAAAAGGCTTTTGATCGCATTGATTGGGGATATATGTTTGAGACACTTCGAGCATTTGGGGTAAAAGGCAAATTTATGAATGCGGTTACATCACTATATGGAGAACCCACAGCTAAAGTATCCTATATTAATATGCAGACCGAGAAAATCCACATAAGAAATGGCACAAGACAAGGCTGCCCCCTGTCACCCCTATTGTTCGCATTGGCGATAGAACCGTTAGCAGCCCAAATCAGGGCGAACGCAGATATCGGGGGGATTAGGGTCAAACAAAAAGAATACAAACTGGCATTGTTCGCTGATGACATATTATTAACCATTTCAAAACCCTTCACCTCACTCCCAAACTTATTTACTGCTGCGGCCAAGTTTATTCGAGCATTTGCCCGTTCTTGGCCGCAGCAGTAGCCTGGCGCGCGCCCGAGAGTGACGGGCGCGCGCCGAATCAGCGGAAGAGCGCCCTCCGATCGGGGCGCTCTCCCTACCGCTGCCGGGTCCGCCGGGTCCCCCGGAACCCCCTGCCGCTGTCCCGCGATCGCGGGACACCAGGGCTCCCTCGGGGAGCCCCTGGACGCGCGTGCAGGGGGCGCACGCTCCCGAAGACGCGTGACCGCGCGTCTATGACGCGCGGCACGCCGAGGGGCGGCCACTAGCAAGCCGGGAAATCTCCCGGCTTGCGGATCTGGCCGCAGAGTAATAAAGCGTGTCGGTAGTGTAGTAACCTGTCAGAGTTCCAGAAACTATCGGGTTTTAAAATAAATAACGAAAAATCCGAAGCCCTAACTATAAACCTCTCTCAGGAACAACTAAAGCTAATAAAAATAAACTTTGATTTCGCGTGGAAGACGCAGGCCATAAAGTACTTGGGAATATGGTTGACTAACACACCCAACACTATATATGAGACCAACTACCCACCACTAATAAAAACGCTGAAAAAAGAATTAGAAGAATGGTCCAGATATCATATATCGTGGATGGGTAGAATAAATGCTACCAAAATGAACTTATTGCCAAGAATATTGTACCTTTTCCACACACTTCCAGTACAGGTTAGAGCCAGGGACATGCATGAGCTGCAGAAAGCAATCACAAAATTCATATGGAATAACAAAAAAGCGAGAATAAAGGGCTAGCTTTGCCACACTTGTGGCAATATTATCAAGTGGCGCATGTAAGCCAGCTGGTTCACTGGCACGCACATAAACAAAAGAAAAAGTGGGTGGAATGTGATATCTGGGTCATCCATAGAAATGATACTGTGGTTAACAAAAAAAGAAAGACCAGCTTTGAGGGTGCCCCTGGAATCTATCACACACTCGCTAACCATGTGGGACTCATTGAAACTTAAACATGGGCTATCCACCTAAAAATCTCAGATGACACCACTATTTGACAAAATTAGCTTTATCCCGAGCACGGAACCAACAGCGTTTAAAGACTGGAGCAAGGCAGATATCATAAGGGTAAAAGATCTATGGGCAAACAACACTATTAAGACGTTTGAGGAAGTAAAGAGAGACTATGGCCTCCCTGATTTGGCCTTTTTTAGGTATCTTCAATTGAGGGATCACATACAGAGGACAGGTCCGTATAGCGACTTTACAACATTTGAGGAAAAGTGCCTCATGGGGGAGGACAAAAAGGTTCTAATCTCCAAAGTATACAGCATACTTGCAGAAGGTAAACAGGAATTGGAGATAAAGCCCAAATTGAGGACGAGGTGGGAAGAGGAGCTGGGAGAACTAGATCAAGAGCAGTGGGATAACATATTTGAAGGAATAGCAAAGAGCTCCACATGTGTATTAATAAAAGAAAATGCATACAAAATGCTCCACCAATGGTACTACACCCCACTACGATTGTCCAAATTTTTCAGAAACATGTCTCCACTGTGTACACGGGGGTGTGGCCAGCAGGGATCGTTATACATATGTGGTGGACGTGCCCGAAGGTTACAAAGCTCTGGAGGGCCACACACGACATGGCACAGACAATTCTTGGGTATACCTTCCCCCTAGACCCCTGGAAGGTACTGCTATGCAGGCCATTCGAAAATATGGAAAAAAGTGACGATAAACTACTGACACACATATATACAGCGGCCAGATCCGAAATAGCCAAAGCCTGGAAGTAGGAACAGCAACCGGCCATACACACTGTAAAAGCGAGATTATGGAGGATCTGTCTTATGGAAAAACTGACGGGGATACAAAACGACACAGTACAGAAATACTTAGAAGTCTGGGAACCGTGGAGAAATTATATAGGACATAGATATATATCTAAGGGAACTCTCCAAATCTGAAAAACACATAATAGAAGTGCTCTAAAAACACGGAAATTAAGGATGGAGGTGGGGGGGGGGAAAGAAAAAAAGAAAAAAACAAATTTCCCCTGAGGAAACCCTGGTGTGATAAGCTCCGTATCGGTCTAAAATTTGGAGGAGGGCCTAGAGGGTATTCGGCACTCAATAGTCCACAAAGGTACGTGTGCCTACTCAATGTTTTGTTGGTATTACGGTTAAGGCACACCGACAGGTGGAAACATGCTGATAAAGTAATGAATTCTTTTTTTTTTTTGTTTTGTCCTTTCTTTTTCCCCCTCCCAGTCTTTTCAGTTAATTTATTGTACTAGTTAATTTGTAGGCTGTCCCTACAGTGTCATTATTGTCTCCCCACTAAACGATGTTATATAACAGGATACAATGCTATGTAACTCAAAAGTAACATCCTCCCGTTTTTATGTTCAGTACCCCATTCCCCATTGATCTTACCAAAAAAAGCAAATAAAGAACAAGTATACAAAAAAAAAAAAATAGGCTTACATTTACTACAGTAGAAGACTTGGCAGTTGAAATTGCCAAGCTAAAAAGAGTTTTTAGAAAGTGCTGTAGTTTGCATGAAGGTGGGATGCTTTCATTGCTTAACAATCCTACATGCATATCTAATCTGCAATATACTATGTTTCACAAAGCAAAGACGAAGAATAGACATGATTAATGCTTTTGCATGTGTAAGACAATTGTGTATAAGGCTAAGGCCCCGCTCCCAGAGTCAGCGCACCCGCACTGCTGACAGGCGGTGCGCTGAGATACACAGACCGCGATATGCGGTCTGTAGGGAGCGGGAGCCGGAGCGGGAGGTGGGCGGGTGGTGGGCGGTTTGACAGGGAGGGGGGGCGTGGCTTGAGCGGAGGGACCCGCTACTCTCCCCCCCCCCTCCCTCCACGGACTCGGGCTGGAGCTGGAAAGTAAGTTTAAACACACACACGCAGGCACTCATTCATATACACACACACACGCGCACACACACACACACACACACACACACACACACAGGCAGGCACTCACGCACTCATACACACACACGCGCGCACACACAGGCAGGCACTCACGCACTCATACACACACACACACACTGACAGAGGCAGGCACTCATGCACTCGGGCACACACACAGACAGGCACGCACGCACTCAGACACACACACAGACAGGCACTCACCTGCTTTCACTCCACACTCCTCCCTGCTCCCCGAAGCCTCTCCTCCTCCCGAAGCCTCCCCTCCCCATTGGCTCACAGCCACACACGTCACGCGTCAACGCTAGGAAACACCATTCTCTGGTGTCTCCAGCAGCTGACGCGCCACAGCGTGTAGTCAGCTGTGCAGCCAGTGGGGACCGGGACCGGCTCGCGAGGATTCCCCTGCTGGTGGGGAACTCGCTACATTGCCGCCCGCGCCAACGAGCGCAGCGGGACCGAGGCCTAAGTCTTCTGAGCTTGCTCTTTGTCTAAGCTGCACAAGCTGCCTGGAGTTAATCTACAGTACTTGAAATACAGTAACTACTGTAATTTGGGATAGAATACGTGAAATGTATTTCATCAACATGTACTTTTGCTTCACATGTATACGGTATATACTTATTTAATAATAATAATATCTATATTATCTGCATTTTAATTAATATTGGAGGTGTATGTGTTTAATCAATTGTTATAATTAATTGATATGGGTTTTTTCTTTACTTACTGTACAGTACAACTTACAGACCAACTGTGTGTTGAGTGATATTACTATGTGACTTTTTTATCTGCGCTTTTCACTCCTTAAAGCAGCAGTTCAAGCTGGTGATTTTTTTTAAAGTTTTTTTTTTTAACTTCAGTAGTTGCTGCAATGCAATTATAACTTACCCAGTGAATAGCAAAGCTACCTTCCCTCGAGAGGGGACAATGCGCTCTTTTGCCACAGTGATGGTGAGAGAGTGACTGTGAGAGGGTGACAGGGTGATGGTGACAGAGTATATATAAATATACAGTATATATATACTATATATATATATATATATATATATATATATATATATATATATATATATATATAAAAAAAAGATAATTACTGCTGCGCTAGCTTGGATAACTGGATAGGAGAGTTTGTGTACACGTGAGGAGTGATGGCAATCTAAATAACAGTTAACTCCAAATCTAGTTGAAACATACAAATATAAAATGACAAACAAAGACGACAAAAGACACAACACAAAGAAAATGGAAAAATTGGGGACGGGGAGAGTCCAAAAAAATAGAAGAGTGTCTGCTTTAGCTGTAGGGTGCCGCTGCCAGTCTTCAGGAACAACCACTTTCCTCTTCACTCTATAAAACAATAAGAAGACAGCGCGGCTCCCATAGTATAATATTGTATCATTTTTTTTTATTAATAATGCTGCTAGATTATGGACACTCACAATATATAAAAAGGTATTAAGCAGTGAATAAAGGTGTCATGGCATATCATCAGTGGTGGGATTCAGCCGGTTCGTGCGAACCGGTTATTAGAATTTTTCAAGTTCGCAGAACCGGTGCATTAACCGGCAGTAGAATCACTGGTTTCAGAGCAGAGCAGGACTGCACGGGCGGTGCGCCATCTAGCTGTCTGACCCGGAACTTCCGGTGCCTGCAGCTAGAGCTCCTCACATCCTGCTCTGACTGAAGTGATTGCTCTGCCACTGAATATCATCTCCCCCGCCTGTGTGCAGCCAGGGAGCCATGGAGGAGGGGAGGGAGAGATATGATGGATGTTTGAGAGTGGCTGGGGGACATGTGAAAAGGACTGAGGGAGGTGTGAGAGGGGCTGGGGGAGGTGTGAGAGGGGCTGGGGGAGGTGTGAGAGGGACTGGGGGAGATGTGAGAAGAACTGGGGGAGATGAGAGGGACTGGGGGAGGTGTGAGAGGGACTGGGGGAGGTGTGAGAGGGGCTGGGGGAGATGTGAGAGGGACTGGGGTAGATGTGAGAGGGACTGGGGGAGGTGAGAGGGACTGGGGGAGATGAGAGGGACTGGGGGAGATGAGAGGGACTGGAGGAGGTGTGAGAGGGACTGGGGGAGGTGTGAGAGGGGCTGGGGGAGGTGTGAGAGGGACTGGGGAAGGTGTGAGAGGGGCTGGGAGAGGTGTGAGAGGGGCTGGGGGAGATGTGAGAGGGACTGGGGGAGATGTGAGAAGGACTAGGGGAGATGATAGGGACTGGGGGAAGTGTGAGGGGGCTGGGGGAGGTGTGAGAGGGGCTGGGGAAGGTGTGAGAGGGACTGAGGGAGGTGTGAGAAGGACTGGGGGAGATGTGAGGGAGATGAGAGGGACATATGAGGGGGCTGGGGGATGTGTGAGAGGGGTCTGGGGGAGGTGTGAGAGGGGGCTGGGGGAGAAGTGAGAGGGACTGGGAGAGTTGTAGGGGGGCTGAAAGAGATGTGAGAAGGACTGAGGGAGATGTGAGAGGGACTGGGGGAGATAAGAGGGACATATGAGGGGGACTGGTGGAAATGTGAGAGGGACTGGGAGAAATGTGAGAGAGACTCTCTGCTCCCACCCTGTCTCTCTGCCCCCCTGTCTCTCTGCCCCCCCTGTCTCTCTCTGCCCCCTGTCTCTCTCTCTGCCCTCCCCCCATCTCTCTCTCTGCCCTCCCCCATCTCTCTCTCTGCCCTCCCCCCCCGTCTCTCTCTCCCCTCCCCCTGAGAGAGAACCTGTTGCTAAAAATTTTGAATCCCACCACTGCATATCACCCATTACTCAATTTCGTACGCCAATCCTCATGTAGCCGAACTGATAGTCTCCATCGCGGACGCCAGGAACGTGCGCGCGCACTAAGTCTCTTCCTGGTTTCAAAGTCTCGCGATAGTTGGTGACGGGGGATTTCATAAAATCCTGACAGTTCGATATGCACTGTATGCACAGGCGGCTTGGATATTTGGAGTAGAATGGTATGAAATCGCCAAACAATAACAAATGAACAAATGAATAAATAAAGTCCATAAATAGGTCTTGCCCTACGCGTTTCGTCACTGCATGCGACTTCTTCAGGGACTAACAATGAACTGAAAGGTCATAGAATTAAGAGTATGTAGTGATATATATCACCCCGTCACTGGCAGAGGTCCAAGTAGATCATCCGGGTAGTCAGCGGTATAGATACCAAATCTGCCTCACTCTTTCTTGGGCTGTCCGTCAATCTACTTGGATCTCTGCCAGTGATGGGGTGATATATATCACTACATGCTCTTAATTCTATGACCTTTCAGTTCATTGTTACCCCTGAAGAAGTCGCATGCAGCGACGAAATGCGTAGGGCAAGACCTATTTATGGACTTTATTTATTCATTTGTTCATTTGTTATTGTTTGTCGATTTCATACCCTTCTACTCCAAATATCCAAGCTGCCTGTGCATACAGTGCATATCGAACTGTGTCCGGATTTTATGAAATCCCCGGCACCAACTATCGCGAGACTTTGAAACCAGGAAGAGACTTAGTACGCGCGCATGTTCCTGGCGTCCGCGATGGAGACTATCAGTTCGGCTACACGAAGATTGGCGTACGAAATGGAGTAATTGGTGATATGCCATGACACCTTTATTCACTGCTTAATACTGTTTTATATATTGTGAGTGTCCGTAATCTAGCAGCTTTATTAATAAAAAAATTTTTTATACAGTATTATACTATGGGAGCTGCCCTGTCTTCTTATTGCTTTATACATATGTAGCCCTGGTAACAAATGGGGCTATAGTTCTATCCTCCTCCTAGTATAATCCCTGGTAAGGGCAGGTTGCCAGGAGTTATCATGGGTTTCCCCTACTTCAAGCACTGGCCCTGAGTGGTGGAGGTAGGTCACCTGACCCTGTGTCAAGGCAAGAGACACAGGGGTGGTGCCTGCTGAGATCATAAAGAGCTGTGCATTTCCTATTTAGTGTGTTCTGTCAGTCTGACAGTAGTGATAGTGTGTTAGTGAGGAGAGGAGTGATCAGCTCATGAGTAGAGCTGATATAGCTATAGTTAGTTATAGGTGGACCAAATACCTCTCACCCTGATTAGGGGGTGAGGGAAGAGCTAGCCCCACTCTGGATGCCCTTTGGTCCAGAGTGGAGGCAGGGAACATCCAGAGGGAGAACAGTTAGTGGACTGTGCATCAATTGTACCTGTCGGCTGCTGCTGCCCAAAGAGAATAAAGAGACTGCTGCTGATTGAATATAACCTTGTGTGAGACTGGAATCTCTCATCCCTGTGGGGAATCTCTGTGGTAAGGATTCCACCCCGCATTCCTGGGGCTTACTATAGATGGAGGCTCTGCACCATTGAACGAGAACGAAGGCATCCACCCCAGTAACCTGTTCCTGTTGTCCCCCATGTCATCGCGGGAGACTCAGGCCCTCCTGTTGCCAGCAGGTATGCACCACACAGAGACATATATCCAGACCCCAGAACACCTTAGGGGACCTGATCTGCGATTAGGGGGGGAGTATGGGCTATAATTGGAGGCGCTGCTGAGATTGCTGAGATAAACAGGACAGGTTTTCAGCGAAGCAGAGCTGAAAGATGTATGTACACTTTCAGAGCAAGTGCTGCATAAGGATGGGCATTTTTGCAGACTAGGGGTAGTCAGGAGAGACAGTCCTCTAGCACAATACACCCTAGGTGCCCTAGGAGGGTGATGTAAATTTGAGTACAAGTGGCTATAGCTGTTCTAGTCGCCTTGGGGTAGATAGTGTAGGATTCCTGTTGGGGTACAAAAACAGAAAAGAGGAGGTATGGAGTTCTCCCCCAAGATCCTCATTATCTGCACACAAGGCTAGGTGAATAACTGGGCTCAAATGCCCCAAGTACAAAAAGGTTAGATCAACCTAATTACAGGTAAGTAACTGCGCCCATCGCTGTGGGCGGACAATTACCACTAAAACGCCAAATGGCAAAATAACAAATCTTTATTTATAATTCATAACACTTAACACACTACACTAACTCTAAACGGATAAAAACAATTAAAATGTGAAAATAACCGGTGTGCTTGCAATGCTGGCAGTGGATGATTGACCAAAAAAGCTCTATGTGGGAGGTACAGCACTTCAGAGGTTAATCCATAGATAAGTGCTATAAGTCAATAACCTCTCACATGAATAGCTTCAGTGTGCATGTAGAGTTGGTATAGTGATTACATATATTCACAGCACATATGTTTGCATTAGTGTGCACATATAAAGTGTCCCTCTATAGCAAATGTTCATACACAGTGTCTGGGACATAAGAATAATCAATCAAGTTAATGGCTACACACTGCCAAATCGTTGCTTGGGCGCTGCATATTAGTGTGGCTACATATTAAATAAACAAATAAAGCGTCTTGTAGCCCTTTTCACTCGCGTCAGCATAGGTTATACATAAATACCGGCGCTTAGATCAATAGTTGTCAGGCATGAATAATGGCCCGCAGCAGCCGCACAGCAAGGACTGATCTCACCAGTTAGGTTCCTCCTCCACGACGTCAACGTGGTGACGTCATGCCGACGTACGTTTCGCGCGTGAGTGGACCTGCGCTTTCTCAAGGTGGGAGGTACTCGTGTAGAGAAGCGCTATCATTTTATATGTTCCTGTGAAGTGGTGGGAGGTAACAAGACCTCCTCTAATCGGGCTGGAGCCCATGTCCCTGTAATCTCAGACTGTCCCCTGTCGGGGGTAATGCTAGGGAAAGGGATAAAGATCTTTATAATGTGTTGTCTATTTCTCTGTGTGTCCTCTTATTTTGTTTCACAAGTTTTAATGCTTCTGCTGCCAATGTGCTCACGTTAATTAAGTATCTTAGATGTACCCATGTATTTATTATTACTGGACACTTGGTAAGTAGTAGGAGTTTTCCTGGCATATCAGTTAGAACAATAAAAGGTAGACAATAAACAGCATTTGTGCAGTTCCTTGTCTAAATGCAGAGTATATCTAGCAAAGATTGCTCTATATCTCAGATCCCTCATTATATGCTATAAACTTTGCACATATGCATAAAGAGAGCATTTACTCTATATATATACCTCTTTCATACAGCAACATCTAACCCAATCCTAATAATTAGATGTATTCCCACTGATCAGTATTTTTAAGCAGTGTAGGAATGTCCTACCCTATTTGCCCGCCCCGAAGGTCAAAACGGGCACCTAGTTTAAACTGTATACCATACACCCCCCATAAAGATGTCATATGTTTATTATGTATAGTATAACAGTGGGTGTAGGATTGTGGGTAGCTATTGTTCTGTCCGCCCATAAGGTCAATACGGACATGGTTGCTTAAGGCTAGTTAGTCAAAGCAAAACTCTTAGATTGATAGATAAGCTGAGTTTTGCTAAATGAAAGAGGTATATATATAGCCTTCATTAAGGCCTAGAGGGCTGAGAGTTTTTAGTTTGTATATCCACTTGCATTCGGTCTGCAAGAGGACCTTATTCCAGTCCCCCTTGCGTTGACCCCAAGGGATATGTTGAATACCAATAAACCTTAGTCTCTCACTGTTCCCTTCGTGCTTATAACATGTCTCGCAAGTGGGGTATCTTTTTGATTTCTGATAGACCCCAGGTGTTCGAGTATCCTGATTTTGAATTGTCTAAAGGTCTTCCCCACATAGAGTTTACCGCAAGAGCAAATAATTAGGTATATAACTCCCTCTGTAGTGCAATTGATGTATTCTTTTATTTTAAATATTTGCCTGTTGTCAGAGTCTGCAAATTCAGATGTTTTAGGCACAAATTTGCACGCCTTACACTTCCCGCAGGGATAGGACCCCTTGGGTTTTTGTTCCAGCCATGTAGTCCTCTCTTTACTTTGATAATGACTTCTCACTAGAATATCTTTGAGGTTTCTACTCCTCCTACTCGTGAGTTTTGGTGTAGTTGTTAATACTCCTTTTAGATCATCATCATCTAGGAGGATATACCAGTGTTTATTAAGGATACGATAAATTGATCCCCATTGGTCGTTGTAGGTTCCAATGAATCTTATGGGTTTGTATCCTGCTCCCATTAACTAGGTCAGGACTTCAGCATAGGGTCTGCACTATAAGTGGCCAAAAGTAGGAATGCCAAGTACACTAGCCAGTACCTAGAAAACACACCACAGAGTGCTTGTAATGGACCGTCAGCGAGTGCGGTGTACAAGGAGAGAGTTCTGCCTAGCCTGGGGTATGCCATGCTTTATATTCATTGGTTAGAGTACCATTAAGTATAGTAAGTGTCTAGGAACGAGTTACACCATAGACACTGAGAGTAGCGCTATCGTGGGCTTAGAGGGCTCACTAAAGATGGCGGCGAGAGATACATGTGCTCTGCGGGGCATGGAGGAGGTTAAAATGGCGACAGCTGTGCCATTCACTGCAACGCGTGTTGCAGCCAGTCCAAAATGGCGACTCCCGCCAAGCCTAGATCGCGCACGTGCTGCGTGCAAGCAGGCTGCAAGAGAAATGAGGCAAGAGATGTGCAGGGGTTTGGCGCCAAACCCAGATCCCCAGCCAAAAGAAGGGAGCGGCGCGAAAGCCGAAACTGCACCCACCCGTGCAGTGACTGGCCAACGAACGAAGCCACATCACACAAAGAGAGAGAGTACCCCTCCTCTTGTTTCCACCAGAGGGAGGGGGCACACTGAGAACCAATCCCAACAGTCCTCCCCAGCAGAAGGAGGGACAGGAAGTGAGGCTGAGGAACTTCACTTCTGCTTGACTGGTGAAGGAGAAGGAGCCAAGTGCGAAACCAGTAAGCTGAGCGAATCAACCCCTGCGCAAAAGATGGCTGACTTAAGCGTAACCACTTATCAGCTTCCAGGAGGCCTCCTGGTTGTGGAGGTTGATGGCCGAGAATATCTGCGGTGCCTGTGCATCCAATGCAGGTCACCCGGACCGGCCCCAAGTACAACGGCACGGTGCCAACAGTGTGGCACGTTCTACCTCTGGCCTATCGAGCCATGCCCTATTATAGTGACCCCGCGAGAAGCCTCTCCAGCGACGCTGATCAAGGTAGAGGTGGCGGATGGGAAGGCTGCCCTGGTCCCATATATCACCATTGTGGTAGGGACCCAGGCCCAGCCACCAGGAGATGCCCCGACGGAGGAGAGCGCGACCGCATTAGAGGTACCGGAGCGGGCCCGTTTTGTACCCATATCCACTGGCGATGCCGCAAGGACTCGAGGTGATTCCCCAGCAGAGGAGCCGTTGCAGTCCTCGTCGGATGAGAGAGACAGCCTATCATCGGTTGTGATGCGCCGGCCGGCGGACCACCCCAGCTGTAAAGAAGAAATTCCACTTACCCCTGAGATGGAGCAGACGAGTCCGGAGACCCCCCGACAGCGAGCGCTGGTGCGGCCTGAACCGCGTAGAAGTCCCACGGCCGTGGCGACTCCCAGTGCGGCGGAGATGGGATCCGAGTCGGCTCCGGAGGAACCGCAGAGCATCGCAAGACAGCAGAGCGGTAAGAAGACACCACCCCCCCTTATTCCTGCCAGGTGAAAGAGGAACCTGTGGAGAGAGAAGGGCTTGAGGCCTACCTGCCCGTCCACGACCCTGATGGTCCACCACCACCCCTTCCGGTCCTCGACGCACTCCCGGTTCGAGACCAAGGAGTGGATGGAGACTCCGCGACGACCTACGATGACATCACTTCCGGGTCAGACTGGCGCAGAGGCCCCGTAGCTTTGATAGCTTCAATAAGGAGAGCTGGGCTGGAAGCAGAGTTCGAGGAGTTTAAAGCTCAATTAGCCAAGCGAGGAGCCCGAAGTGCTGCCGAAAGAGACAGTAAGAAAATACCTACAGGTCGTGGCATCGCCCGAGTCAGAGACACTGTAATGGACTATGGCGATCCTATGGTCACTGCCCCTAGCGACATTGCCCCGGCCACTGCCCCTGCCCCGTCACGTGTCGTGCCACCGGGTCCTAGTGGGAGTAAGCTGGATAAGACGTCCAAGTTTTCAACTGATTGGCGGGATTGGGTGACAAGTGATGAGGGTTCTGATGGGGAGATACCATTGTCAAGTGTTGTATATGTATCTAATCCTACTGTGTTTAACCCTGTTCATAGAGGTAGGGCCCGAGGGTTCCAGGTTACTACAAAAGCGGGTCCCGTAAGTCCCAAACCACCTAAGATGAACCCCACAACGTATAAGAATGTCATCAGAGGAAGGCGTAAAGGCTCGCACTCTACTGAGGCAGCAATGTCTGGTGTATCCTCAAGAACAGAGTGAGGAAGGTATGAGTGTGTCATCCTCATATGAGCACCGAGATAAATGGTGGGCACCGTTATTTACAGGGTATCATGAGGGGATGGACCGCACCAGATTTGTATTAATAAAGAAAGATACTGTAGATCACTGGTGGGACGTAGGCACCTATCATCCACAGGAGGTTGCCAATGAGTTAGATAACAGGTGGAGAGAAATTATGCAAAAAGTGATTACTGTCACGATGACATCAACTTTTATCAACACATTTATATTTCTGGGTACTTGATTGAACAGAACAAGTTGCAAAATAAATTGTGATTTATTTCCTTAATAGACAAACACACGACATCTGCAGAATACGCTTAAAAAAACACTCACTGGGATAAGAAAATGAAAGGTATTGTCCTTGGAACGAAAGAAATTGTCCTTTGCTTGCACGTGCAAGAAATGCAGCCTTGGTTTTAAAAGTCCTGTGGTTATGTGGTTGTTAACCCCTTCACTCCTGGACTGGTTGCTGCTGTACTGGAACAAAGTCTTGCATCTTTACATCATGGATTAAAATTCAGGAATCACACTGGGAAATACCTGGGAAGCCACAGTTATAGACTGGCCAAAGCTATCTTTAACATGTGGATCCAATCCCCTCGTGGGAACAAAAAAAACCATGAATAGCCAAGTGACCCACAGTTCATAAGACCGGTCAAATGGGCTGTCCGGTGGGCAGGGCGCATGGGTCAGGTTGACGCCCACGCCACTTAGCATACCTTGGCTACACCCATTTCTTGGGGCCACTGTGTCTGGTCTCTGACTTAGAGGTGTCACTAGCCTGACATCTGCTGTGCATCAGTATGCCAGTATTGTATACATTATGGGCCTCTGGGTATTGTCATAATTGACACTCTTTTAGACAGGGGGACTCTAAATCTGTGGGAGCCTTTTGAGGCTCCATCATAAAAATAATTACAACCCTTTCAGGCTTGGTCATAAAAATAGCGAAGCTCATTCACCCATATCACAGCTGGATGTCCAAGTCCTGCTTAGACTTACAAAAAAATACCTCCTGCCTTACATTTAAGATCTTCTATCATGTGTTGGTTAGAGGGTATGGAAAGCAATGCATCTTGTCTTTTACCCTCGCAGACAGGGAATGGCCTGCACATGGGGAATACAAATGGCGGGGACAGGGCAACAACAGTAATGCATGGCAAATCAGGAATTAACCCTTTTCTCCCCGTCACAATTACCCCCAAAGGCTCATCTATTCTGTATAATGATATTGCGCCTGAGGAGCCAAAGTTCTGGGTACTGCCAGGAAAGGCTGGGAACCGGAATCCTGTTAAGTTAAGTAGGGCAGACAGAGCCATAGCGGCGAGATACCGGAAATCTCATGGATATGAGTTTCCATACGTGCCAGAGCCAATAATGCAGGAGATCAAGGACCAGAGAGACACCTGGCTCAGAGATGCAGTCCTTGAGCACTTAAGAATTAAGTTTGGTAGCACTGCCTAAATAAGGGAAGACAAAATATGTTCTGTGATGAAATCTTTGAGTACAGGCAGGAAAATATTTATGCATAACATTCTGTACAGACCGGAGAATGGACCTGTGCAACCGTTCTTTATTAAGATAGTGGATCACAACGGGCGGGAAGTGAAGAAACCTGATCCCCGTCATTACTATTGAGTTAGGTTTCTCCATGTTGGGATTTTCCCCTGTGTTATGTCGCCATCATGGGTGTTACAGTCTTGTGTACACAATATTGATTAACTATGTTTTGTATGTTCACAGATTGTTCACTAGCAGGATGGTCCAGCAAAGTAGGTCCAAGTGGGGACCATTGGATTCCACCTGAGGGAGAGTGTAGCCCTGGTAAGAAATGGGGCTATAGTTCTATCCTCCTCCTGGTATAATCCCTGGTAAGGGCAGGTGCCAGAAGTTATCATGGGTTTCCCCCACTTCAAGCACTGGCCCTGAGTGGTGGAGGTAGGTCACCTGACCCTGTGTCAAGGCAAGAGACACTGGGGCGGTGCCTGCTGAGATCATAAAGAGCAGTGCATTTCCTATTTAGTGTGTTCTGTCAGTCTGACAGTAGTGATAGTGTGTTAGTGAGGAGAGGAGTGATCACCTCATGAGTAGAGCTGATATAGCTACAGTTAGTTATAGGTGGACCAAATACCTCTCACCCTGCTTAGGGGGTGAGGGAAGAACTAGCCCCACGCTGGATGCCCTTTGGTCCAGAGTGGAGGCAGGGAACATCCAGAGGAAGAAAGTTAGTGGACTGTGCATCAATCGTACCTGTCGGCTGCTGCTGCCCAAAGAGAATAAAGAGACTGCTGCTGATTGAATATAATTTGTGAGACTGGAATCTCTCATGCCTGTGGGGAATCTCTGTGGTAAAGATTCCACCCCGCATTCCAGGGGCTTACTATTGATGGAGGCGCTGCACCATTGAACGAGAACGAAGGCATCCACCCCAGTAACCTGTTCCTGTTGTCCCCCATGTCATCGCGGGAGACTCAGGTCCTCCTGTTGCCAGCAGGTATGCACCACACAGAGACATATATCCAGACCCCAGAACACCTTAGGGGACCTGATCTGCGATTAGGGGGGGGGAGTATGGGCTATATATATATATTTATATATATATACACACACACACAGTATTTAGCCCTGTTTCCCCGTGAACACAGGAAGCTACCAGTGCTGCCCTTGTACCTGTTGGTTCACAGGAGCCTAAGCCCCTGCCACAGAGAGCCTGGGGTGGATCACTTACTATATGGTGCAGCGCCTCCACCTGTGAGGGATCCCAGCAGAAGCAGCCCCTCACAGGACACAATCAAATGATCTCACACAATGGTAAAAATTGAAGAACCTTTACTGTAATGAGATAACGGATGACTCTTAAACTATACTCTATAGTGAGTAGATGCACAACTGCCCCACGCCTCGCAGGGCCTCTTCCCACATGTTCAACCCAACACCATGTACCCGACACCGTGTCCACAGTAATGTATAAGTCCCTTGGTCACTTATCTCAATAGTGTCCCCAAAGACACTTCTGTGGGGAAGATCATGTGACCAGGCAGTCACTAGATACAATTTTGCTCGTGCACGGCTAGGGATAGGGCAGGACTCAAAAAGAAGTATGCCAGAGCCTGTTTCATGGGTGTGCCAGAGGCTTACAGAAAAGGAAGAGGTTGTGCCTTTGTAAAGGGTTGCTATAGGAACAAAAATGTTTGTTACATTAGAATACATTAAAAATTGTCTTTCAAAGTTGTTTAAAAAAAAAAAATGCTACAAGTATTTTCTCATAGCACAGAACAGATTTATTTTAAAAACACACATGCAGGATATTGCTTGAACTGCAGCTTGTTTCCGTATCTTCTCCTAGGGTTAAAATTGGAGCAGGATGGCTCCTGCATGTAATCTGACCAATCAGTACTCGATCTATGTCAATTCTGTTTTCATTCCTTTTGCATTGTCACTGGTGCATTTAAGCAAGGTCATTATATCATTTAGCCACTTCCAGTTTGAGAGATACAGTACATATGACGCTTTGCGTGTTACAGGTTGCATTTCACCTATAACATTTCTGGGTTGTAATTATATACACTAAGGATTAAATCTGATGTTTTTTAAGGTTTTGATATCATTTTGTGTATAATCTGTTTTGGTAAAATACTTTTTATATGTATGTACAGTAACACATCTCACCCCCCCCCCCCCACCCCCGCTCTGGGAGATCTTGCTGCTACATGGAGTGTGGTGGTGCATACCTGCTGGCTCACAGTAGATCTGAGTCTCCTGCATGGTGGTAGGGGATGTCAGAACAGGTATCTGGGGTATAAACTGATTCGTACTCACAGTGACAGCGCCCCCATCTCTTGCAGGCCCCAGGGATGAGGGGAGCAATCCCTGCAGGAGAGTTTATTTTCCCTTCCCCTGATAGATTGCAGTCTCAGGCAGGAAGGTATAGTAACACAGGAACACTTTATTTCACACTGTAGACTTCACAGCATACACAGCAACAAGCAGATATTCAGGCCTTCAACCTCAGGATGTTATCCTGGACACTCACTGCAGGTACAGGGCCCCCACAGCTGTGCTTGCTCTTCTCCTACTCCCTGGTGGAGTGAGAGGAATAGTGCCCCTCCGCTCCCTAAGGGAGGGCCCACAGATTGTCAGAGCCCTGTACAACTGATATGGGTAAGACCGGCCTCTCTCAAGGGTAGAGGCAACTCACTAAATCAGGAAAGTGCAGCTCCTTAAGTATGTATGTATGTCTTTATTTATATGGCGCCATTAGTGTACATAGCGCTTCACATAAGTACAGGAAAAGCAGGAACCAGTCCTGAGTCCTTGATTGGACACAATACCTGATTGCACTGCCTCCCCTGTGACTCACTGAAGCTGCAGGAGGTAGAGAAACCCCATGTTTACTCCTGGCAGGCCTGCTCTTACCAGGGCTTTTGCCAGGAGGAGGGCAGACTGGTAGCCAGGAAACCAGCCATGGCTACATGTACTTTCCACTTTGATGCACTGTAACACTTTACACATTTTTGTATCTATGTATTTTATATTCTTATGATGATGTTGTAGATGATTAGCATTTCCTGTTTTGGGATTTTTGGGTGCCAAATTGTACTGGATAGGTGTGCTTTTGCTGATATTGTATACCTGATTAAAGGTCCATATGGAACCTGAAACGTGGCACTCTCCACTGTTCCTTAAAAGAAATGGAAGTCACAACGTTAAGAATATTGTGAGTAGAGGATTTCTGTTCCTACTAACGTTTTTGATTTTCACTGGCCATGCCTACTGTATAAATATCTTTGGCAAATGGACGATCATCTAGTGTGTTGTTTAATTTATTTTGTAAAATAAGCACACTGTAATAGAATGTATATGCATACTTACTTTCCAATGTTATCAACATGATTTTCTGCTGCATTAATCAATGTCCTTGTAGTTTCTCGATTTAGCATTCCACAACTATATTGCCTCCAATAGCTGGTCTTAAAAACAAAACAAAAATGATGTTAAAATAAATGTGTGTGTGTGTGTATATATAATCAATTAGCTTCTCAGCCAATCCCTCAAAGGGTGCAACAAGTTGTCAAGTGTGATAACAATTAACAAGGCAAATGATTTCTTACAAACAAAGGGAAAAAGAAAAAAATAGTTAAAATTCTTTAAACTAATACAATAGTATACATATGATCAAAAATCTAAATTAATATAAACCTAAAAATAAAACAAACATATATATATATATATGTAGATATATATATATACACACACACACATACACACACACACACACACACACACACATATACATATACACATACACATGTAAGCTAAAACAAATAAATATGTTGTCTATGCAACGCCCCGATTTTACAATTTGTTTTTACATAATTTTGTATGATTTTAACAAGCATATTGGTGTACGATTTTCATTAATACTCATTTTATTGTATTGTAATTAAGTTTGTTTGGAAATATGGGAACAGATGCCATACAAGAATTATTCTGACAAGCAGAGGAATGTGCTTTAGATATTTTTACATAGGATAAGGTCATAATCTATAGATACAAAGGGAGGCCATACAGCTTTGTGTTGGGTTGTCTGGGGAATTGGCCAGCGAGTGGCAGATAGTTGCTATTGACAATTAATGGTAAAAGCTGATGCAATAAAATCTGATAACTAGGGTAGTTCCTTATACGTACATAAGCTGATATGACATCAGTGTAAGGATGGAGGACACATGGTAATACTATATTCATGATGTTAGTAGTAGGACGGACTGCATAAGGTATATTCTCTGGATTAATAATAGCAGATTTAGCTAGGAAAGGAGAAGACATGATAACACCACAATAGAAGGGGAAAAAAGTTTCCACCAAAGAAAATTAATTATATGCAAATCCCTTTTGAAACAAACATAACTTATTTGAAGGCATTGCCATTTATCGACTATTTCTGAATGTAAGTAAACATCGTCAGAATAAAATGTTTCTTTTGTGTACTAAAACCGGAATGAATAATTATTTTATGCTGCTTTCAAATATACAAAATACACAGAACATTTTACATTTGGTGAGCCACTGAATATAAAATTTTTTTAAATCATCTTGACAAGAGAGGAGACTGCAGGTATATCCCAGATCCAAGATTTCAGTTTAATACTGAAAAACAAATGGAAAGAAAAATTGTGTCTTTGCCTTTGGTGGATTGACATGCGGCAGGTGTTGTATGTGCAGTACAGCTGTGGCTGTGACAGTTTTACTGAGTTTTTTTATGTAAAAC
The DNA here is from genome assembly GCF_040206685.1 of Ascaphus truei. Taxonomy (NCBI): domain Eukaryota; kingdom Metazoa; phylum Chordata; class Amphibia; order Anura; family Ascaphidae; genus Ascaphus; species Ascaphus truei. The sequence goes on along the minus strand of NC_134494.1, from coordinate 11,651,714 downwards.
TGAAAAGTTGTGGAGACATTTGTGAGAAGCATCTAAAAGGTAATGGACTGTGAACAACCCAGAGATCCGGTGCTCCAAAAACACAGTGATATAGGTGTATAATTGGGAAAACGCTGTAGAGTAAATAAATAAGTCCAATAGACATATGACTATGTCTGAGTATTTATGAGTATATGCCACTTGAAATGAATGAAAAAGGCAAACACAGGCTTGTAAGAGAGTGTCTCTAGTGTTATAAATACAATGTGGCTAAACTAGCAACGGGCTGATCACATTCAGCACGATCACGTTGTAGTTGGTTACTCACAGACCACCAGGCAAGTAGCAGATGGTTTCAGCAGGACCCAACTCTCTACAGTAGCCGACGGCTTCACTCGGAGAATCCCGGGGGAAAATAAGGCAGCATCAGAAGAGGAAGCAATCACCGGACAGATGTCAGACAGCTCCGACGTGGACATAGACCCCTCTGTATAGGCGGGCTAATTCCGGGGCTCCTCAAATGTGGATGTATAGACTTGGGTGCAGATGCCGTCACCACAGGAGTAGTCAGTCGGATCTTCTGCCGCATTAACCCCCGGTAGGGTCAGCTGCCACGCTCCGACAGTCCTGGACCGAGGCGACGTGAAGGATATAGAAAATTACCTTTAAACAGCGTTTCCAGAATGGCGTGCATCCAGGTAAGTAATCAGCATAACCTCGACCCAGACAGGAACCGGAGCACAGCCTCACCAATGTAACGTGGGACACGAAGGAATCTTTCAAAGATTTATTAAGTTAAAAGAACATAAGGACAGAGCCCTGACAAACACTCTGACATGTTTCAAGCACAGGGTGCTTTATCAAAGAGTTACCTGTCAGGATACACACTACCTTGTTATAAAGGACATTACCCTATTGAATCAGCTGTACCATATAATCAATTAGCTTCTCAGCCAATCACTCAAAGGGTGCAACAGGTTGTCAAGTGTGATAACAATTAACAAGGTGAATGATTTCTTACAAAAGGAAAAAGAAAACAATAGTAAAAAAAGTTAAACTAATACAATAGTAAACATATGATTAAAAATCTAAATGAATATAAACCTAAAAATAAAATAAACATATAAACAAGCCAATATGAAACCTTATTTCTATTAAACAAAACAAATCATGCTCAAAGCATTCGTGGGGGTATTACTACTGTATACTGTAGTTTGTTTAGTAATATATGTAATATACAGTGCTGTACTTTGTTACAGTAAGACACTTACCTTACACGTCCATATGTCCATCACAAGTCGCGCCTCATTGCCCTGATGCTGGTCTCAGATGCTGTGATACTGTGAGTTTTCTCTAGAGCAGTCTTGACTCTTGCTGCACAACGCTCATCATTATCTTCACTGATTTTGGCCACCAGAAGCTTTGTCATCCTACAGTGTAAAGTAAAACAGAGCAATTTATTACAGTAGGCCCAACATTAAGTCAACACAAATACTGTAAATGACGTACAGTACTGTATACAGTTTTTACAAAAATTGCTGGGAAAAAAAGTAAACACACAAATGCATTTGGATATGCAAGATGTTTTTAGAGTAATACAGTACAAGTTTTTTGCTGTAAAATAATTGCAAGGAAACAAGTACTGTAAACACACAAATGCATTTTACCAGTAATACAGTAATTACATATAGTAATGAAACCAAAAATACTTACTCTGTTGTGACTGTGGGACTCTGCTTTACACTTTTTGCCTTACCATGGGCATAATAAATGACAGTGCTTTTTGCTAAACCGAGGCCTGAAGTAACTAACCAGCGTTGGATCTGTAATTCTGTGTCCTTTCTTGTACATATCCTGTATTCTCATGCTGAAATCCTTTGAAATCCTTTTCCTCAGCATCGCTGCTTTAGAAAATAAATCAAGCACAGAGGAGTGTATTTGATATATATTCAATGTGCATTGAATCAACAAAAGTGATGGTGTATTTATAATGTAATGGACCTCGCTTGACAGGTTTAGTATACAGTACGCCCACTTTAACACCTGCAGTTCGTGTCCATGCCCACCCAAAAATTCAAATAAGGACACGGTGTATAAAAGGTGACACATATTGCATAGCCTCCCACACGCGGATCTCTATCTGAACGAGCTCTTGTCCAGATACTGTATTGTGCATTCTTCCATCTGCATCCATTGATCAACACCGATTCTACGGACGGTTTCTTCTGCCGTGCTGACCACGAGAAAAAGAAAGGCAGAAGCTGTTTCTAAGCCAAAGCGAAAGCCAAAGGAGAATAAAGAAAACGTTCTGAAGGCTCCCAAGGCAAAGAAGCCTGGTTCTTATTATATGAAGAAGAAAATGGTTAACATATACTCAGATCAAACACTTTGGACACCCAAAAGACGTGACCCTGCACCCACCGAAGAGGACGTCACAGAATTTTCACTGCCATCACCCACCGCCACCAATTCCAAAGCATCCACCCGTTTTGACCCTTTGTCCACCGATGCTCGAAGCCCCAGCTCACCTACTCCAGCACCCATCCACTACGATGCTCATCTGGGAACCCCCAGCACACCTGCTCCAGCATCCATCCACTATGATGCTTGTCTGGGAACCCCCAGCACACCTGCTCCAGCACCCACCACTATGATGCTCGTCTGGGAACCCCAGCACAGCTGCTCCAGCACCCATCCACTACGATGCTCGTCGGGAACCCCCAGCACACCTGCTCCAGCACCCATCCACTACAATGCTCGTCTAGGATCTCCCAGCACACCTGCTCCAGCACCCATCCACGCAGATGACCACAGCACTCCTTGCACCACATCCAGCTAGTTCGCCCACATGCTGAATGTTTTCAGTGGTGTCGAAATCACTGACAACTCAACTGAGCAATACAGTGTCCGAATAGAGGGCAAGATTGATCTTCTTTTGAAGACCATGTTGAATATGGATAGATGCATGGGTGTTCATATGGATAAGATTGAGTGGAACATTGTGGGGCTCTATTATTTGCTTGGAGTCCCTGTCCCTGTATGTCTGATACAGGAGGGTGGCCTGGAGGAGCATTATTCTACCATGGAGGAACTGCAACCCACCCCCCACCCCCCGGGCACCCTCTCAATCCCTGGATTTAACCTTCAAACTTCCAACACCAAGCACACCATGGAACCCTCCACGCTCCCCCCCCTCGGCCTGCAGATTACACATATGCCGTTCTGGTGGAGGAGATGACAAACCCGGTAAGGCTATGACAGGAGGAAAGCATCCTCGCAGATCATCTAACCTCTCCCGTTGCCAAAAGTACACCCGCTCCAGCACCCAGGATTGTAACGCAACCAGACATAATCTTGAGAGGACTGCCCCAGCGTGTCCAGGAGAAATACAAGATCACTAGTGGTGGTCTAGCCCATAAAAATGCCCTGTTCATCTTTAAAAACCATGTCAGTTTTGAGCTGTACAGCGAGTGGGCCCAACATGTAATTTATGAAGGCTATAAATCCAAGATGGGTCTGCCTGCAAATTTAAGGATGACAATTTTAGAAGAAGTGCAACATTATTTTAATGTTACTACTCATCTTTTGAGAACCGTGAGAAACAGCATCAATGGCCTTTTGAGGCATACAAGAGCTCTTCCCTGGAAGTCCACCCACTTTTTTGACGACTGATGCTAGTTCAAAATGTATTTAAAAATATACAGTAGATGCACCGCCAATGTTTTTAATTAAAAAAAAACTGTTGATTGTTTTCAATTGTTTCATTGTTTAATGCTTTTAATGCTTGGTATAATAATTTTTTTCTATTTCTGTTTTTCTTGTGCATGTCTGGAGCTGGGCGAAGACAACGTGTAGGAAACTCAAGGCCTTTAATGCACTAATCCTGTTTTTTTTTTTTCAGAGATACAGCACTACAGGAAGGGGGGTGGGGAATGTGCAAACTTATTGTACTGTGTGCATACTGTAATAACAGTCAGTAATTTGCTTTAATCCCACCTCTCTCAATGACAAAAGAACTACAGAATGCAATGCAGACATTACAAAGAAAATAAAGATAAGATAGTCAATTTTGAGGAAGCGGTGACATTGTATCTTTGTATTATTCCTTTTTCCTTTATTATCCTGTACAAAAAAAAATGTTCATTCTTTAAATATAGTTTTTGGTGTGTTCATGGTTCAACTCTCTATACATGTACAGTAGTACTATACCTACAGTAAAGTTCTCTCTCTCTCTCTCTCTCTCTCTCTCTCTCTCTCTCTCTCTCTCTCTCTCTCTCTCTCTCTCTCTCTCTCTCTCTCTCTCTCTCTCTCTCTCTCCTGCTGCGGCAAAGTTTATTCGAGCATTTGCCCGTTCTTGGCCGCAGCAGTATCCTGGCGCGCGCCGGAGGGTGACGGGCGCGCGCCGAAGCAGCGGAAGAGCGCCCTCCGATCGGGGCGCTCTCCCTACCGCTGCCGGGTCCGCCGGGTCCCCCGGAACCCCCTGCCGCCGTCCCGCGATCGCGGGACACCAGGGCTCCCTCGGGGAGCCCTGGACACGCGTGCAGGGGGCGCAGGCTCCCTATGACGCGTGACCGCGCGTCGGTGACGCGCGGCACGCCGAGGGGCGGCCACTAGCAAGCCGGGAAATCTCCCGGCTTGCGGATCTGGCCGCAGAGTGATAAAGTGTGTCGGTAGTGTATATATATATATATATATATATGATATGTATATCTTATATAAAAAGTTTGCTAACTCTGGTGGACATATGGAGAGTGACATCCTCTGAGCTACAAATTTACTTGTTTGTCCATTGCACAACCTGCATTAATAAAAATTAACTATTTTATTGTAAATAAACTACTGTTTAATAGGATTACCTGCCCTGAAATTCAACATATAAGTATATCTGCAAACAAACAGAAAAAAGCAGCGCCCCAAAGGGCATATATAGCAATGAAAAAATATATATATAATAAAATATAGATTAGTATCAGTGCCTGCGTGTCAGTAGTGATGTAATGTGATTAGTAAACATATATTCATAAATACTTAAACAACGCATTCTATAATGTGCAAAAAGTGAATAAACATAATATAAAATATTATAAAAAAATATATATATATTATATTATTAACAAAAAATGTTAACCATAAAATATATAGAAAATTGTAGAAAAAATATATAGAAAAAGAAGTGGATAACCAGTCCTTTAAAGTTGAAGTCCATCAAAGATGTTAGGCTTGAATACAGGGGGTCTCCGGCTGCTCTCAAAGGATGAACCACATCCTATGAAATCTGTAGAGGAGAGAGAAGAGAGAGCGCACGCCCCATAGTGTGTAACTGTATATTTAATAAAGGAAATGGAGGGGGGAGGGGGGGGAAAGGAATCGCACTCACAAGGATAAAAAGGTTAAAAGTGTGTCGTGAATAAATCACCACCATCCGGCTCTTGCTTGTCTTTACTTGTCTTTTGATGTTGCTGTCAGGATACAAACGATCTCTGGTCATCAAGATGTTAAATCAAGCGTGGAGCAAGGGAACCGGCATTAAATGGAGTCCTCTGAAGATCTCTCAGCTGCGTGGCCTGTGACTGTTACACACACGAACCGGCCTGTTCATGCGCAACGTGATGACGCAATGTCCGTGACGCGATGCGTGATGACGCTCCCTGACGCGTTTCGTCACTCTCAGGCGACTTTATCAAAGGGTAGTAGGGAAGGGGCTGAACTCATGCATTATTTATACAGGAAATTGTCCTGACAGCCCGCAAAACACAGCTGAACGAGATGGCTAAAACGAGATGGCTAAAACGAAGGCTAATCAACAATAAAAGACTACATTACAAAACAAATATAAGTACACAAAATAAATATTAGATAAATTTCATATTGACATAAATATCAAGACATACACTATTACTAAATAACATAAGTAATAATTCTGATTGTAAAACAAGGAGATGAATGGAGAGGTAGATGGATCAATTGTATCTAATCTAATGTTAGAATAAATTCACTAGATTTAACCCATTTCAAGTCTGGTTTCATCTGTATATATATATATATGATTAACTTAATTATTCAAAAAAGGGGAGATAGTAGTTAGTGTAGATGTATTATAAAAGTGCCTATTATTTATAATATATAAATGTGTTAAATATATAGTGTACTAAATGTGAAGTGTAATATATAAATGTATATATTAATAAAATATTTATTCCATTCTTGAGTAATATCTAATTATAATTGTGATGTACTAAATGATACATATTGACATCACAGTATTAAATCTGTGGAGTGTTGAGAGACATGTGAATGTGTGTGAATATAGAGAAAAGAGAAAAGAAAAATATATTATAAGTGAAAAATGTATAAAAAATATATATAAAGAATATATATATATATATATATATAATATATATATATATATATATATATATATATATATATATATATATATATATATAAATGTGGGGACTCTTATATGCAATTTTTTGAATATACATACAATTTTATATATGTATATGAAAAAGAGGGGATATATTTGGTCCTGTGGATTAATAAATCAACTCAGTATATAACATATGATGACTGTATATGAATCTAGTTTATAGGCTGTATCGAGTGCCAGTGACCAAGTTCAGGAAAAGGGTCTAGGAGAGACCAGGACAAATGGATGACAGAGGATTACCTGCACTGAAATTCAACATATAAGTATATCTGACCACTCTCATGAGGTCTGACTTAGCACCAAGTATGCATGGTGGAAATTGCAGTCTGTGGAGGTTCCCAGGTAATTTAGCTAGAAACTAAAAGATGATATCTTACACAGTGAATTGGAAAATATATGGCAGTGCATAAAGAACTTACAAAAGCTTTTACAAGATCTAGGAGCTAAGAAAAGAAGTGCATGCTCCCATAGTGCAATCAACGTTATTTAGAACAGATCAAGCTGATTCTTGTGCATATAATGCACTAAAAAGTATTAGGCAGCAATTGGACACAGGTGCTGCGGAGGGACAGGACCTTATGTGATACGAGATATAGAGGAGAGGGGCCGCTTGGGAGAGACATATATCCCAGTCAAACTATGGAAGAAAGCTACAGTATATGAGGAATGAAAAAAAAAAAGAGATTGGACAGGGGAGACTTTCTTTTTGAGTTTTATGCTTTTTGATGTAAATGGCTATATGATGTCAGCATTGTTTGTATGATGTTTTACAAGCCAATAAAATATAAATTACAAAAAAAATTGTATTGGGCAGATGTGTGGATAAAAACATAAAATAGAAAACAATGTATAATAACAACAACATTCTAGCGGTAAGAGCGAATGAAATGTGGCCGTACTCTGTCTTGCTAGTTCAGAAGCATGCTGAAGAAGCCGTTAAGCCGTGAAATGCATTGAGTGACACTCATCCGAATTCGAGAAGAGAGAGACATGCACCAAAGTGGGGAGGGGTGAGCTTAAAACCCTGGGAAGGAGGGCCACTAACCTCCAAAAGCTGAGACAGATGAAAATAAGTTAACACACAGAACCGAAGCAAGCTAATTTTAGGAACCCCTGATCCCCCACAAAATATATATGTGTACAAGTGTCAAAAAAGAGAGCAATTGAGTGTGGCAAATGTATACCACAAGTGACAGAGAAGACCAATGCTACATCCAATATAACATAAATACACAGTTTAGGAAACTACAGTATCAGACACAGAAGAAAATACATATTAACCTGGGATAAACCTGGGATAAATCTGTTATCCAGTAAATGACTATCAATCAGATCATTAACATAATTTCTAAATTATTGCAGGATTTACTAACATTTTGATCATTAAATAATACTGTAATAGTACACTGATAAAAAAGTTATTGACATTCATATGCTGTACAATAAAAGTTTCAATACTGAAGACAACTATTTATATTGTATTGCTCACAAGATCATAATACCGTTTGTATGCCTGTTGTATACTGTTTTATTAGTAGAAACTAGTAAAGCAAATTGAGCTATATAACTTATTATCTTCTACACATACCATTTCTGCTTTTAACATTCGCAGTCTTGCTTCTTCCATCATATCCTCAAGCTCTTTTGATGATGGACTGGAGGGAATTTCTCTCTCACAATCTGGGCACTTAATTGCTCGAAAGTGTGGAAATAACTCTTCAATGCATAACTGAAAATAAAGACAATTATTATAATATTAAATGCAGCTCAACCCCCTTATAACGCTGTTCTTGGGGTCCAAAGAATTACATTATAAACGGATCGCGTTAGAAATAATGTACAATTGTATGCATTGTACAATAAAGTATTTAAGATACCAATAATCGTGTTGTAAAGTATTCATAAATACGAAAATAAGGAGCCACGCTTGCATCGCGTTATAAGCGGATTCGCGTTGTAACGGATCGCGTTATAACGGGGTTGAGCTGTATAAATAACCATTACAGAATGTTATGAGGAGAAATGAATGAACCTGATCAATGTTTGAAATTACAGATAGTGTTGATCTCAAACTTTTCACTTTTAGTAGTCTACAATTCAACCACAAATCATAATCCTATATACAGTACTTATTTGGGTTTTAATTGTTTTATTTTAAGGAAGTAAACTCCATATAAAATAGTATGATGCCATGTAGAATTCCTTATGACACTAAACAAAAGCCAGATTGGTTATAAAAAGGTGTGGAAAACCTGCAGGAAGAAATGAAGAGCTGTCCATTTGGTTTTTACTAATAAGTAATAATTTTACCCTGAATAAAATTGGAAGATTTATGAATACCCCATTCTACTAATTAAGCAGGCACAACCTTAGCTCATGCTAATGGTGAAGATTGTCAATATATAGAACATACGGATCTCTGTTCTGCACTAAGGGGCCTATTCACTAAACAGTGATAAAATCAGTGCATTGCTGATCGACTTTGCATTGTTTTATCGCGCTATAAAACGTGTGTCAAAACAGTATTCACTTTGAAAAAACAGCATTTTTTTTAAACTTCGTTAAAAAAATGCAGCATGGAAACGATTTGCTTTTCGTTTTTTCTCTAAGTGTTATCGCGCTATAACTGATTGTTGAAACGGCAGCCTGGAAGAGCTGCTCAGAGACGCTGCATCTCCATGCATGGCTCTTACAGACGATCATGCAGTTTAAATATTAATTTTAATACTAGTGTATGGGAACAGGGGGTATCCTGAGCTGGACCACATTGATTTCAGCCTCTGGGACCCCCTACTGCCTGAGATACAGACCCCGGTATGTGTTGCCAGTATCCGCACCCTTTTTAAATCATCCGTGTCACATGACCGGGGATTTAACAACTGCAGGAAATACCAGCACCCCAAAACAGGGCTTGTAATAATCAGGCTGAAATCAATGTGGTCCAGTGCAGGAGACACCCTTCTCCTGCATACTAGTATTAAAAAAAAAAATTACCATAGCGACTAGCCGCTAAGGTAATGAAGGTGCTTTAATGTGATTTTTACTAATAGTGTACGGGAGAAGGGGGTCTCCTGGGGTTAATCGCATTAATTTCAGCCTCGGGACCCCCTACTTCCTGAGATATAGGCCCTGGTATGGAGTGCCATTATTTCCTGTGCGTTTAAATCTCCCACGTCAAGTGACAGTACATAATAGCTGATTTATTGGGGGCAGAGGGGGTGAGTGAAGTGGGTACTTGGACCAGGGTGGGTGGTAAGGCCTACCTGGAAGGTTGCGGGAGCAGTTCAACCCATCATTACCATAGGTAATTACCGCTAAGGGGTTAACCTGCTGCTACCCGCCGGGTAGGCCTAACCACCCACCTTTGGCCAAGTACCTCCTTCCCCCACTCCCCCTACCTCCAATACACATTAAAATACCTACTACCTACCAATACACAACCCACCCACCTCCTGTACCCCCTACAACCCCGTTTCCCCCTCCCCCCAACTAACACATACAGTAATGGGCAAAATTACCATTATCCAGATATGTATAATAGTGCATTTGCACATTGAAAATAAAACATTACCCAGCCAGCATAAAGTAAATAAAAGTTGCACTTACTCCTGCCAGGGTGAAGGTCATCCTCATCTTCCTCCCCATCCTTGTCCTCCATTCGCAGGAACATTAGAATAACAAAAAACAAACTAATGGCCCCAAACCCCTTAATCACCTTAGCGGTTAGTAACCGCTGCAGAAATTAAGGGGTTAGCCCCCCCCTACTTTGCTACCCACCCAGGAGGCCTAACTACCCTCCCAGGGCATCTACCCCTACCCTCTACCCATTGATTGGCACAGTGGTACACCATGCCCAAACAATTTGGGCATGATTAGCCACTATGGCAGTCAATGGGCAACTGTGACGGGGAGGGGGTACCCAGGCCAGTAAACAAAAGGTATTATGCCCGGCTGGTTTCCCCTGAGTCATATTGTAACTGTGAAGTGTTAGCTCTGCAGCCCACTGCGGGTTGAGAGCCTGTAATTACATTAGAATTGTCTGTATGTGTCCGGCTAGGGATTAGCGGACCACATGCGTTAAATTAAGCTACATTCAATGACTGCGGTCACCGTTAATGCATTGGTTCCGAGGGTTGCAACCACACTTACCAGATCACTGTATTTAGGTCAATTGGATAAGTGAGTTGCGGTTAGGTTAGTTCCGCGCATTGCTACACTGAGTCACGGCCTAAACCGCAGGTTAATTGGATAAGTGCAGTTGTGGTTAGGTTACTTCGGCACATTGCTACACTGAGTCATGGCCTAAACCGCAGGTTAATTGGATAAGTGCAGTTGTGGTTAGGTTACTTCGGCACATTGCTGCACTGAGTCATGGCCTAAACCGCAGGTTAATTGGATAAGTATGGCTGTGGTCATGTCTTCGCTCCAGGCCTTGCTACAATGAGTCACTGCCAAACTGCAGACAGGAAGAAAGTTTAAACCGCAGACCACACATAATTAGGTAGCTAACTTGAGTTAGGGATATGCAGGAAAGATGAAAATTGGTGTGGATACTGTTGGGGTCACAACAGTAAGGCAGCCATGGTTTATGTGTTTTTAACTTTTGAGAAAAATAGTAAATGAGAGTTCCCCTCTTTTTTGGTATTAAAATTATAAAGAGCATGGGCATCCAGGCAGGCGAGGCAGCGGATACATTAGGAATTAGCAAGCTCAGTATATGACCGGCCATTCCGATGAGTGACTCATGCATATCTTAAGTGCGGACTTCTAAGACACCATGCTGAGACTCCAGAGTGTCTAGGAAAGTCCGGACTTAAAAAGGTACTGACATTTAAAAGTGTTACATGCCGGGAAGTAAGGATAAACAGTTGTGCCTGGCAACTATCCATATGTCAAGGGAGGGGTAGACTACAGGCCGCCAGGGCAGGGGGCTTGGTTAGGTATGCTAAGCGACTCAGGTGCGAAGTTAGCTCATGACCGTGGCATACCTTGAAGCCTCTGCCCGGCTTCCCGAAGTACTGGCAGAGCGTGCCAATAGGTGGGATTATTCATTCCCACGCAGTGATTGGCTGCACAGGGTAAGAATAGTCTTTGTGTGTCTTTAAAGTCTCGTGCAGCCGATCGGGAGGTAGATTCAACATGCTGTAAAGAGATTCCCCACCTAAGATCCAGCGGAGCTACATTGTGCGGTACCAGAAATTCATCGCAACTAAGATTTATACCTGGCTCCAAAAGTTCGTTAGAACTAAGGATTCCCGAAAGAATCCCGAAAGGGGGAAAAAGAAAAAAATACTTTCGGCGGAGATATAGGGGTTGCGAGCGGCGCCCCTAGCCAAGGACTGATACACAGATCTTTTGGCACATCAACCCCGCTCCTGGGAATTGATGCCTAGAGACCTGATTTCTGTGGATTTCGTTCCGTGGACATTTTATTTTGTTTTGCCCCATCCCAGTAAGTGTTTATTCGCAACATTTTGTACTTCAGGCTGTGTGTGTTTCTTGTGTAAATAAACTACAATTTATTTTATCTCACGTTTTGTTCAATCAAAGGATCCAGGTAATTTTTGTGTTAAAAGCACTGGTCTCCCGTGACCGCAACCTAAAAAAAAACAAGCACCAAAAATACACAAGTAAAAAAACAATCACCAACAATACACAAGTAAAAAAAAAATCAACAAAAAAACACAAGTAAATAAAAACTCAACAAAAATGCACAGCAATAAAAAACAATCAACAAAAATACATACAGCTAAACCCCGTTATAACGCGGTCCTCTGGGTCCACAGAATGAGGGCACGTTATAACCGATATTGAGCAATAAAATTTCGCCGCACGATGACTTACCGACATCTGCAGCTCTCCTCTCCCTGCTTCATAGGGCTGCCTCATACGTGCGCGGTTTTGAGCGTAGAGGAGAGTCACATAACACAACACACAACCCCCTACACCATGTGGGAATTTTTTTTAAACATTTAATGCTTTATTGCTAACGGACCCGGACAACGGAAAAATGGATTGGATTACAAATAAAGAAGCGAAGACTCAATAAAGAAGAAAGAAGATAAGAATTGACCAGAAGTTGAGGAGCATTGCGTCGATGATGAAGAGGTTCCTGCTGCAGCCGTGATCAGAAAGTGAAGACATCAAAAGGTAAGAAAAACATTGATTGCATGTTATTTTTGTTTTTTTGGTATTTTTATTGTATTTTTTAATTGTTTTTTTTTTGCCCATTGACTGCTAATGTTTTTATCTATGTCCTTTAAGGCTATAGATATGCATAGTGACAAGCAATGCATTTTTGGCAAATGCTTGTTTTTATTTCATTATTATGTATTTTTGGAGCCTGTTTAATTTTTAAATTGTGTATTTTTGGTGCTTGGTTTAATTTGGTCTTTTTGGTGCTGTTTTTTTTTAGCTTGCCCATTTATTGCTATTGTGGGATAGCATGCCATATTATATGGGCACGGTTTAACACTGTACCAATCAATGGGTAGCGGGGGTAGAGGGTGAGGGTAGTTGCCCCAGGGAGGGTGGTTAGGCTGCCTGGGTGCGTAGTGGGGGAGGGGGGTTAAACCCTTAATTACTAGAGCGGTTACTAATCGCTAAAGTGATTAAGAAGTTAGTGGCCATTAGTTTTTTTTATTGTTATATTGTTGCCAAAGAGGACAGAGAGGACAGAGAGGAAGATGAAGACGGCCTTCATCCTGGCAAAAGGTAAGTCAAACTTATATTTACTTTATGCTAGCTGGTTTTATTATTAATGGGCAAATGCACTATTATTCATGAAGAACAAGGTGGTTCTGGCGAAACAGCCAAAAAGTGGGTCCCAAACAATTAATATTATTTATTACTTATGTAAGTACTCCTTGATAAAGTGTTTTTTTGGAACACGAAATGCATAGGAGGGTTAGTGCCTCCACTTTTTTAGATGGACTAATAAAGAATTATTTTTAATATTAATTGTTTGGGAGCCATTTTTTGGCTATTGCGCCAGAACCACCTTGTTCTTCATGTTTACCTCTCTACTCCAGGCTGCACGTCTACCAGGACTTCAGGATTAAGAGATTTCTGTGAGTACTGTCTTATTCATGATTGCTCAATGTGGGTTTGAAGGGTTTTTTTTTAGCCTTACACCTTACCCTTCAGGGTACATTGGCCCACCTGGGGACTTTCTTCAAGCAGTTATCCATATCTTTATCCAGTCCTGTGTTATGAATATATATATATAATGGATTCAGTGCTGAAGCGCCTTTGTCACCTGGAAATGGGACTGCACTATTATTCATAACTGGATAATAGTAATTTTGCCCATTATTGTACTGTGTGTGTTGAGGTTGGGGGGTGGGTTGTATTTATGTATTGCACGGTAAAAAAAAAATTTGAATGGGGAAAAGCGCAATAAGCCATCTTTGGTTAATTGCACTTTTACCCAATCCTGTTGTTGGTACAGGGGGTGGGTGAAGGTGGTAGTTACCCCAGAGTGGTGTTTAGGCCTCATGGGAGGGTAGCACGAGGGGGTAAGCACTAAGGTAATAATGGGGTTAACTTCTACTGCCACAATCCTGCAAGGCCTAAACACCCACCCATGGGCAACTACAGGCTTTACCCACTCCCTGTATCAACAACTATTCAGTGTCTGCTATATAACCCTTTCATTACCTTAGCGATTAGCTGCTGCGGTAATGAAACTGGCAGCAATTGTATTTTTATTGTACAAGATTGATACCTGCAGGGTCTCTGGCGGGTCCCCATCGACCTCCGGTATCAATCCTGTGAAGTAAAAATAAAACAAAATGTTTTTATGCATCTTGCAATATCTTTAGCACCAACCTTTAGCTGGTGAAAAAATATTGCAAAATGTTTAAGTTCGATAAGCTTATCACTGCTTAGTGAATAGCAGTTTCTGCCATAAAAGCGATTTTTAACTTTTTTTGGCTTGTCTTACGATTTTTTTTGGTCAGAGTGTTAAAGCTCATTAAAAAGCTATTAGAGTGCGATACTGCCCTGTTATCACTGTTTAGTGAATAGCACAGCAGGCAATATTGCCCTTTAAGGGAATTTAACGTGCATTAAGCCACTTATGACTTTTTAGGGAGCCCCTTGTCACGTAAGACCCCCTGCTAGCATGTGACCTGCATACGGGACAAGGGTTAATACCGACGCTCGCAAGCGTACCCACTCTTCACCCACTCAGGGGTCCCTCAAATGGGTTGTATCTCTCCTCAAACCATCCCAATATACCACCGCCACGAACAGCACACAAGTGAGCACGTGACTTTAGATATGCAACCAGGGTTAATACACAAAAGCTTCTCTAGCAGCCCCCCTTTCTCCTCTGCAAGGAACCAGCGAGTTAGCATTAACCCCCTACTCAATTGCACATCATAACCATCCACTGCCACCACCTGAGGTTATGCGGATATGATAAAAGATCTTAGACTAAAATATCCGCCAGGGCCTCCGGTCCCTGTTTATTATAGGAAAAACTATGCACTCTAACACACAATCAGTTGTAGTAACATGTGCCTGAATTTAGCAAGTTATTCTCTCCAGCGTGCACAAAGTTCATTCAGAGCCCAAAGCATTACTTATTAAATGGTTTAATATATATAGAAATACAGTGCTTGAACTACAGAAAAGGTATTACAAAATAAACATATAATTACAATATAAGGCAGAGCAGCTTCTTAAAATAAAAGGGGTAAAACAGAAAATCCTATACAGTACATTACCACATGCTATGGATTTTTCCCAGAGAGGCACTGGTTCAGAAGATGAGGTCTGCTTTCAAGCATGCCCCTGGACAGATCTGACTTGTAACAAACTCCTCCAGACTTAGATACAATACTTTAAGGCACCGTCATCCCCCCACCCCTTTCTACAGAATACTTTGAAGCTGCTCTTCTTTGATTAAAACAATTGACACCTTGAGTGGGCTATCCAGGATGGACCCCCGCCCCAAGTAAGTTCCTTTGAAATTCAGAGCAGACAGAAAACAGTCCTGACCAGTTTCAAACCCAGCATTTGGTATTTTGTTAAACAAGTGTAGCTCATTAACCCCTCAAGCACCAAAGGGAATTAAACGACCTAGTAGCTCATGATATTATCATGACACCCCTAAGTATTAAAAAAAGACAGGTTGTGGTAAAACAGGGTATAAAATATGAAAGGGACTAATTTACCAAGATAGTGAGTCACCAATATGGCACTCAAAACCCTACACATTCTGTATAAAACTTTACTTGGTTTACACTTAGAATACCTCATGCTGGTTAGGGGATTCTTACTTTCTAACTCCATGTTGCTTTTGTTTTTAGCACCCCATGACATATTTGTTGTGCCTGGTAGGTAGATCTAGTTTTAACTATCCTCAGATTGCTCTTATTTGTTTTATATGTAATGGGTTTTGGATGAAATACTCGGTACTCAACTCCTGTTACATAGTTACACAGTAGATCAGGTTGAAAAAAGTAATATGTCCATCAAATTCAACCTACTGTATTTTGCTAAATTTTGATGACAAATACTTACCCAAGATTTGTTTTTACAGTATTTTGATCCAGAGAAAGACAAATACAAAACAACAGTGAAACATCATCCAATCATATCTCATAAGAGGAAAAATAAATCTGATTTCTCCCAAGATCAACATAATTCCCATGTTTACTTATTTGGTATATCCCTGTATACCTTTCCTTTCTAAAAAGATTTCCAACCTTTTTTTAAAGATATCTATTGTATCTGCCATCACAGTCTGCATGGCTAATGAATTCCACATTTTATCTGCCATTAATATAAAGAACCCTTTCCTTTGTTGCTGGTGAAATCTCCTTTCCTGCAACCTTAAGTGATGACCCTGTGTGTTTTTTTACTGCCCTTGGGGTGAATAATTATTTTGAAAACCCCTTGTATTGTCCATGAATGTATTTGTTTATTGTTATTATATCCCCTCTTAGATGCTTCTTTTCTAATGTAAACTAATCTAAATTAGCCAGCCTCTCCTAAAAAGTCAGATTTTCCTTCCCCTTTATTTATTTTTTGGCTCTTATCTGAACTTTATCGAGTGGCTCATTCACAGGGGACAGGATTCTATCCTCCCTTATAGCTTAAGTTCCTGATTTTTGTCACACTTTTTAATTTTGCACTTGAGTATTACATTTTTTGATAGATTTTTTGTTGCTGTGCTGATGTCACTGGCATCTTAGTGTGCATATCGGGAACAAACAAGCATTGCACTCATAGCTCCGGTTGGTACCGCGGCCAACAGAGCCACTCGATAGTGAATGCGCTGAGCTAATTTAGCATCTTCTATTTGGGTATACAGCCTCATTAAACTAGTCTAGCAGGGACCTTTATTCCCTAACTCCCATGATCTTATCAGGGCTTATTATAGATTTACTACTGGTACATCAGAGGCTGTGTACCAAATAGATAACAGTGCTCTAAAGGTTACAACTTTTACACTTATGGCAACGTTTGGCTATATCACTGTTCACATTGTTTCAGATACTGGCTGAAGCAATTTTGATACTATCATTCAGTCACTATTTGCCAGATAGATTAGTCTGTTCAGATAATATTGTAACTGTATCACCTTACACTGGTATTATAGGAAGTTTTCTTCCCTCCCACTAGCCTCTACAATTGTGATCTGTAACTTATGCTAGTATTGTAGATGTATTATTAGAACTACTACAATTTTTATGAACTCTGATTGATAGAGGCTACGGTACCTAACAGCTGCGTTTCTTCTACCTCAGTCAGCACTACACTGCAGTAGTTAACTAACACTAACTACAATTCTAAGTGGCTCATCCAGAGGGGACAGGATCCTTTACTCGCTTATAGCTTAAATTCACGATTTTTGTCACACTTTTTAATTTTGCACTTAAAGTTAGTATTACATTTTTTGATAGATGTGTTAATTAAAGATGTTTTTTACATATATATTTTCATTTGGCATTTATTTTATACGATTGACAAGTAAAGGTGATTTAAATAAGGTGCAAATAAAATAAAGAGTGATCACTATTCTTAAAGTGAATATTAAATGCTGTGAAATACAGTGGTGAAGTAAAAAAATATATTAAATATATAATAGTGTAAATACAAATATAACATTGTAACTTCCTGCTCAAACCCTCCAGTAGGGCCTGTTTTCACCGATCCCAAAACGTAGGAATATATGTTCACAATCCAGGAGGGTATATCTCATACAATCCAGACGAAGCCGGAAGCAGTTACTCTTGTACTGGGCAAAACGCGTAGAGTGGAGCTTCTTGGACCAGTGGGCGACCCGTAGTTCTTTGTCGCACCTCAGAGCCGTGATGTCAGACGCATACAGGGACGCAAAGCTGAGAGTGAAGCTGCGATTCAAACTGCAGGCGAAGGACACTTGGAATATCCAGAGGAAGGCGGTGAGAGCTGCAGCGAACCCACTACACATATATATTGTGTGAAATGCCTGATTTTATTTAGCACATTGTAAGTGCACATTTTATATACCCGATCGCGCTATGTAGTACGTTTCCCTTTCTTATATACATCATCCCACTGAGGAGACGAGCCTGGAGAGAGATCCACACACCACGAGCACTTTATGGGTAGCAGCCCAATCTGCAAAACGCCTTTTTTTCTCTTACATCTTGTGAGTAGGCACACCTAAAGAGCCAAGATTTCCACGCATTTGTAACCCAATTGTCAATACATCTACACTTATATTTTGCACTGTTTTACTTTGTGTTTCCCATATATGCTCCTCCTGGATTGTATGAGATATATCACACTTCTGGAACCCGTGAAACAGGTCCCACCAGAGGGTTTGAGCAGGGTTATTTATTAAATGCCATATTTTGGCACATATATTATTTGCACTTATCGATAGTTGCACTTATTATTGTTCACTTTATTAAGTTGTTTGCGCCTTTTTTCACTATCATTCACTGTATACAATCCAGGGGGAGCATACATGGAAAGGAAGACAACAATTAGGACCGTGGGAACCATGACGAAAAATGTGACGTCATAGGCCTTTAAAAGCCTATGTCGTCTCATTTTGAAGCCAGACGCCACGGAGGAAGGACCTCCGGGCAAGAAAGAAGACCAGGGCGTGGCCGCAGACGGGGAGAAGACCCCGCCCCGCCCCGCTGGAAGGAGATAGAAGAAAGAAGAATACAGATGAAGATGGATTACAAGTAGATGACCCGTGGATTGATTTGGATTTTTAGTTTAATGTTTATTATTTTATGTTTTTTTATTTTATGGGTTCCTGATCGTGGATTGGTTCGTGAGTAAGCTGCGCAACGGGAATCGGTGGGGGCAAGTAATGGTAAGTTAACTAAAGAAATGTATTTTATTTAACTTGTTAATTTTTTTAAAAGGTTTTTTTAAATGTGTATTTTTTTTTTTTGTGGTACTGTATATCATTTCTTGCCACTGTATGTATGTATGTATATATGTCTAGAGAGATATATACTGTACTGTACATTCAGGGTAAGAAATGATGATGTTTTAAAAGCTGGATTAGATGTGTTTTAAATTATTTTGTGTATGCTGCTATGCTTTATTGTGAGTTTAAAGTATTTTAAAATTAGATAGATGTATTCCTTGGTATTGTATTGTGTGTTTGAGGAAGGTCAGGGATAGGCTTGGTTGTAAAGGTTGTATTTTTGTCGGTACTTATATTTTTTCAAAGGCTTAATTGTTTTGCTCTAGGCGTGAATTTGTTAATGGTTTCATTGTTCGGGATGTAGTGTGAAAGGTTTAGGGATGTAAATAATGATTGCTAATTGATTTTTGTTTACTTGGTTGATTAATTTGCAGAATGTATATGGTGCATAGATTTTATGCATCATATATATTGGAATGTGAGGTTTTTCATTGGTTTGTGATGATATAGATTGTGAGATCAGTTAGGATTTTTAAAGGAAATTGATTTTAATGTAGTGTCTGTATGGAGAAGTGTTTGGTTGTAGGACAGTATGCTTTTGATAACCCTTCTACATTTATTTGTACTGTATATTGGTTTATCATGGGTGTGTATATAACGTGTGTATATATACTGTATATATCTCTCTCTCTTTCTCTCTGTCTCTCTGTATATATATACAGTATCTATATATAGTTGTATGATGAAGCCACAGTACAAATTCATGGGTGAAGGGTGGGTATCGGGCCTGTGTGGCTTAACCCCTTAATCACCTTTGCGGTTATTATCCGATAAGGTGTTTAAGGGGTTAATTGATATCTGAATGTACTTGCAATGTATTGGCTTAGTATTGGCTATGTCTTGTGTGGGCAAGAGAAGGAAGGCGCTGGCGACGGACACTTCGTATTGATGAGGTCAGTAGTACTTTATTTATTTGTATATGCTAGTTAATGTTTTTAATAATGGGCAATTAATCTATTATCCATATCTGGATAATAGTTATTTTGCACATTATTGTACTGTAGGTGTTGGGGGGGAGGGTGTATGTATTGAATGTATAGGCCAGGTTTATTTTTTTTACATTCAGGGTTGGTTCCGTGGTTCTGCGTGGGACCTCTGGAGACAACCTGCGGGTATTCTCGGGTATCCCAAGGGTATCAGGCTGGTGGTTCCACGGGTGACACATGCGGGGATGACGATGTGTGGTCCCACTTCTGTGGGGGCACCTCCGACCCGTAGTCTGCGGGGATGACGATGTGTGGTCCCACTTCTGTGGGGGCACCGCCGACCCGTAGGTGCGGGGATGATGATGTGTGGTCCCACTTCTGTGGGGGCACCGCGGACCCGTAGTGAGCACCCGTGAGTTCCCCAGACCCCCGAGGGAACCACCCGAGGCCCCGCAGGCACCTGTGGGTTTGGCCCGGGGCTCCCAGACATCCTTGGGCCTACTGTGGGGACCCAATTGTGGCCCATGGTGACCAAAGGAGACCACCTGGGGGCCAAATGCTGCCAGGATCCACCAGCAGGCCTCCAGAACCTGTGTAAAAAGGGCTGCTGGTAAACTGTAGGTCTGTCCAGGTGCCCTGCCAGCCCACCGGGGACTAGCGTGGGGCTGCGTTATGAACCCTGTATGTAAAAGGATAAATCTTGTATTTATGGGGGGGGCACAGGGGGTGGGTAATGTATTTAATAAATATAATGCTGTTTATTGTGGATCATTGTACTGTTTTTATTGTGGGTACTGGGGGTGGGGTGTTTCCCCAACGGTATGTGGGTAGGCCTCCCTTGTGGGTACTGACTGGGTGGTTAGGTCTCACGGGGGGGGGGTTAGTGTGGGAGGGTATGTAGGCATCCCGAGTGGTGGGTGAGGGTGGGTTAACCACTTAATGACTGTAGCGTTTAATAACCGCTATGGTGATTAAGGGGTTAGGGGACATTACTTTGGATGTTTTAATTTTTGTGTCTGTTTTGCAGAAGCGGAGGGGCCATGGCCAGGATGGGGGGGGGTAACAGTATGTGGGTAGGGGGTGAGGGTGGTTAGACCTCACAGTATGCACATTGGGTCCGTCCCCCCTCCCCACATTTACATACACTGCACTCACAGCAATGCAGGCAGGGAGGGAGATTTAACAGAAACATGAGGGGGCTTTAAATCTCTCTGCCTTCAGTGTAATCTGTTTAAAGCCCCCTCCCCCCTCCCTAATGTTTCTGTTAAATCTCTCTGCCTTCAGTGTAATCTGTTTAACAGAAACATTAGGGGGGAGGGGGCTTTAAATCTCTCTGCCTTCAGTGTAATCTGTTTAACAGAAACATTAGGGGGGAGGGGGCTTTAAACAGATTACACTGAAGGCAGGGAGATACAGGGGATGTACTGTACTGTATGTTGTTTATTGCAATGCTTCAATGTGTGTATAATGTATACTGTTTTTTTACAATTAGATAGATGTAATCCTTGGTATTGTAAGGGTTAGCTTTGGTTTTAAATTGTGTTTTCTGGTTGGTACTTACAGTATATATTGATTTTTGTTTACTTGATTGGTTAAAATAGTTGACTTGTTTGGAAGTGTTTGTATTTACTGGTACAGTAGCTTGCAATGATATTGTTAACATTCATTTGCAGAATGTATATGGTGCATAGATTTTATGCATCATTTATACAATGTAAATGCAATGTACTGTGTGGATTGGAATGTTATGTTTTATATTGTAAAATCAGTTAGGATTATTAAATAGATTATTATTATTGTCTGTATGGAGAAGCGTTATTTGTAGGACAGTATGATTTTGATAACCATTCTACATGTACTGTATTTGTATATTGGTTCATCATGTGTGTGTATATACTGTGTGTGTATGTATATATATATATATATATATATATATATATATATATATATATATATATGTATGTATATATACAGTATATATATACACAGTATATACTGTATATGTATAGTGATTGTTATTATATATATACTGTATATATACAGTATATATATATACAGTATATATTTATTTCTCTTCATGTATTTATTTATTTATTTAGATTTATTTATTAATTGTGGGGCTGCTGTGCGTGAATTTTTTTTATTGTGGGTAGCGGGGATGGGTGAAGGGAGTGTTTGGCACTTGGTGTGAGTTTAGGACTTGCGGGGGGGTTGCGGGTGCACTTAACCCCTTCACGACCGTAGCAGTTAATACCGCTATGGTCGTGAAGGGGTTAAGTGCACCCGCTACCCCCCCGCAAGCCCTAAACAACGACAGATGGGGCTAATACCCCCTTCACCCACCCCCGCTACCCACAATAAAAAAAATCACACACAGCAGCAGCAGCACAATTAATAAATAAATCTAAATAAATAAATAAATAAATGAATATAAATAAATACATTTAAAATACATTTTTATTGATAGTGTAGATGTGCAGAGGGTCTCCGGAGCTGAACCGCTGTGGTTTTAGGTCTGGGGACCCCCTGCTCCCCGAGATACAGGCCCCTTTAGGGGGTGCCGGTATCCCTCTGCTTGGGTTACAGGCCGCGGTCACGTGATCGGGACCTTTAAACCAAGCAGAGGGATACCGGCACCTCATAAAGGGGCCTGTATCTCAGGGAGCAGGGGGTCCCCCGACCTGAAACCAGTGCGGTTCAGCTCCGGAGACCCCCTGCACATCTACACTATAAATAAAAATGTATTTCAAATGTATTTATTTATAGTCATTTATTTATTTAGATTTATTTATTTATTTTTTGGCGGCTGCTGTGTGTATTTTTTTTATTGTGGGTAGTGGGGGTGGGTGAAGGGGGTATTAGCCCCAACGGTGGCTGTTTAGGGCTTGCGGGGGGGTAGCGGGAGGGCTTAACCCCTTCATGACCGTAACGGTATTAACTGCTACGGCCGTGAAGGGGTTAAGTGCACCTGCAACCCCCCCGCAAGCCCTAAACTCACACCAAGGGCCAAATAACCCCCTCACCCACCCCCGCTACCCACAATAAAGCGGGCACGGTGAGTTAACCCCTTAATTACCTTAGCGGCTATTCGCTATGGTAATGAAGCAGCATTTCTGTATTTTTAATAATATTGTGCAGGAGCAGGGGGGGTCCCTGAGCATTAATTTCTGGCTCAGGGAACCCCCTGCTCACTGTACAATATTATTAAAATACAAAAATGCTGCTTCGTTACCATAGCACATAGCCGCTAAGGTAAGGAACGAGTGTTTATTTATATATGTGTTTTATTTATACTGTACATGTGCAGAGGGTCTCCGGAGCAGAACCGCTGTGGTTTTAGGTCCGGGGACCCCCTGCTCCCCGAGATACAGGCCCCTTTAGGGGGTGCCGGTATCCCTCTGCTCTGCTTGGTTTACAGGCCGCGATCACGTGATCGGGACCTTTAAACCAAGCAGAGGGATACCGGCACCTCATAAAGGGGCCTGTATCTCGGGGAGCAGGGGGTCCCCGACCTGAAACCAGTGCGGTTCAGCTCCGGAGACCCCCTGCACATCTACACTATAAATAAAAATGTATTTCAAATGTATTTATTTATAGTCATTTATTTATTTATTTATTTAGATTTATTTATTTATTTTTTGGCGGCTGCTGTGTGTGAGTTTTTTTTATTGTGGGTAGCGGGGGTGGGTGAAGGGGTATTAGCCCCAACGGTGCTTGTTTAGGGCTTGCGGGGGGGTAGCGGGAGGGCTTAACCCCTTCATGACCGTAGCGGTATTAACTGCTACGGTCATGAAGGGGTTAAGTGCACCCACAAGCCCTAAACTCACAACAAGGGCCAAATACCCCCTTCACCCACCCCCGCTACCCACAATAAAGCGGGCACGGTGGGTTAACCCCTTCATTGCCTTAGCGGCTATACGCTATGGTAATGAAGCAGCATTTCTGTATTTTTAATAATATTGAGCAGGAGCAGGGGGCCCCCTGAGTTTAGATTTCTGGCTCAGGGAACCCCCTGCTCACTGTACAATATTATTAAAATACAGAAATGCTGCTTCTTTACCATAGCGCATAGCCGCTAAGGTAAAGAACGAGTGTTTATTTATATATGTGTTTTATTTATACTGTACATGTGCAGAGGGTCTCTGGAGCAGAACCGCTGTGGTTTTAGGTCCGGGGACCCCCTGCTCCCCGAGATACAGGCCCCTTTAGGGGGTGCCGGTATCCCTCTGCTCTGCTTGGTTTACAGGCCGCGATCACGTGATCGGGACCTTTAAACCAAGCAGAGGGATACCGGCACCTCATAAAGGGGCCTGTATCTCGGGGAGCAGGGGGTCCCCGACCTGAAACCAGTGCGGTTCAGCTCCGGAGACCCCCTGCACATCTACACTATAAATAAAAATGTATTTCAAATGTATTTATTTATAGTCATTTATTTATTTATTTATTTAGATTTATTTATTTATTTTTTGGCGGCTGCTGTGTGTGAGTTTTTTTTTATTGTGGGTAGCGGGGGTGGGTGAAGGGGGTATTAGCCCCAACGGTGCTTGTTTAGGGCTTGCGGGGGGGTAGCGGGAGGGCTTAACCCCTTCATGACCGTAGCGGTATTAACTGCTACGGTCGTGAAGGGGTTAAGTGCACCCACAAGCCCTAAACTCACAACAAGGGCCAAATACCCCCTTCACCCACCCCCGCTACCCACAATAAAGCGGGCACGGTGGGTTAACCCCTTCATTGCCTTAGCGGCTATACGCTATGGTAATGAAGCAGCATTTCTGTATTTTTAATAATATTGAGCAGGAGCAGGGGGCCCCCTGAGTTTAGATTTCTGGCTCAGGGAACCCCCTGCTCACTGTACAATATTATTAAAATACAGAAATGCTGCTTCTTTACCATAGCGCATAGCCGCTAAGGTAAAAAACGAGTGTTTATTTATATATGTGTTTTATTTATACTGTACATGTGCAGAGGGTCTCTGGAGCAGAACCGCTGTAGTTTTAGGTCCGGGGACCCCCTGCTCCCCGAGATACAGGCCCCTTTAGGGGGTGCCGGTATCCCTCTGCTCTGCTTGGTTTACAGGCCGCGATCACGTGATCGGGACCTTTAAACCAAGCAGAGGGATACCGGCACCTCATAAAGGGGTCTGTATCTCGAGGAGCAGGGGGTCCCTGGACCTGAAACCAGTGCGGTTCAGCTCCCGAGACCCCCTGCACATCTACACTATAAATAAAAATGTATTTAAAATAATTTTTAATGTGCCGATGTTTGCGCAGAGAGAGAGCAGCGGATCTCTCTCTGCTGCAAACACATCTCGCCCCCGCCGGCCCATAGTATCATTTATGTATGTGCATATACAGTACTGTATGTGTACAGTACTGTATGTTAGGGGTTATAGGGGTTGTTGTTATACAGTATATATATATATATATATATATATATACAGTATATATACTGCATTACAATTCATTATAGGGGACGGCTTCAAAGAGAACAGCTCGCAAGTGCCCTCATGTGTTTTTACACGGCATTGCAGTATTGCAGCCAGCCGGAAAAAAAATGCTTCAATCCCTGCCGGGAAAATAACGCTATACACTCCGGCAGAAAACGATCACAAACCTCAATACACCCGAGTATACCCGAATTCGCGGGACTAGCCGAGCGAGAATAAAGTGTGTCGCCACTGTACATCATTCCATCAGACCCCTCTCATACTCCTTGAGAAAGGGCTGGAGAGCCTGAAACATGTAGGAGATTGTTTTTTATGTTAGTTTGTTTTTTGTTTTTAAAAATGTAATTTAATAAACCTTTTTTATTTTTTGCTACCTCTGGTGAGTTGATCGGTGCTTTCTCTGGGTTCCTGCTGTTCCACCAATTTTTTCAAGTCTACTGCCCCACGATTGGAGTGACGCACTTCCGCAGCGCAGGTTCCGGAAATTCGCTATGCCTCATGGGAGAATGCCGAGAGGAGACGGGCACCTCCATGTGAGCAGCCTGAAGTTTTTCCCGGACGGTCTGAAGCTTCGGTATCACCATAGCTTCAGCACGCGGGATCCTACAAGGCTTTATCATAAGGACACAGGTATTTACCTCAATATCTTTGGACATTAAGGGATGCAGAAGCTAGGACCGAGATATTTATGCTAATAAGTTACTAAGGGTTCGGTTCAAGGCTGGCTCTAGTTTCTCTAGCTACTCTCTTATTGGGTCCATCTTTCCCTGTCAGTTCAGTCCTTCATTGTACACAATAGGCGAGGTTATTTGCCCAAGAATTTATAATCTGATTTGCTGCGGATTTAGAACCATCTTTTGGACTTCATATATGTCATATACTTTTAATTTTTGGGTCTCTCAGATCATTTCTCAGAGTTTCTGTATAGCTATTTTTGGAGCTGGGAGTAGTTACCTATACAAGATTGTATCTGGAAGAATGCAGCTTTCCTGCACTTCCTGAAGAAACTGTTCTCAAGTTAAATGAGAAAATAACGTCCGAAGAACTATTCGAGGTAATAAAGCAGCTCAAAACAAACAAGACTCCAGGGCCAGATGATTTCTCCAATCAATAGTATAAAAAAATTCAAGGCTGTGCTAGCGCCAAATCTATTAGAGGTTTTCAACTCCTTCATGGAGGGGGAGGATGTCCCTCAGTCAATGTCTACAGCTAACCTGGCAATTATTCACAAGGAAGGTAGGGACGCACTACAATGCGGCAGCTATAGACCAATATCCCTCCTCAATTCGGACTTAAAAATATACAGCAAAATTCTAGCAAACAGACTTAACCCTATCTTGCCGAGCTTGATCCACGAAGACCAGGTAGGATTTGTTTCAGGCAGACAGGCTTCGGACAACACTCGGAAAATACTAAACATTATCGACCACATGCACCTGGTGGGGGCTAAGGCATTCTAGCTGAGCCTAGACGCCGAAAAAGCTTTTGATAGAATCAGGTGGGATTTTTTAGACCAAACGAAGATTAAATTCGGCTTCAGGGGCCCCTTCCTAGAAGGAGTGCGAGCACTGTATAAAAACCCGGTGGCCTTTGTAAAACTCCCAGGCGGGGCCTCGACCCCCATAAAAATTAAGAATGGTACACGACAGGGCTGCCCTTTATCCCCTCTCCTTTTTGCATTGTCAATTGAGCCCCTCGCGGCGACAATCAGACAAGACTTGTACATAAAAGGAGTCGACATTGGGGACACAGAGTACAAGATATCCCTATTTGCGGATGATGTTATTCTATCTCTGACCTCCCCCATGGTGACTCTCCCTAACCTCCAGTCTCAATTAGAGAAATTGGCCAGATATCAGGGTACAAAATTAACAGCGACAAATCAAAAGCCCTGAATCTATCCATCCCGCCCTGGATGTAAAGCTTTTAAACTTAACTTTAGCTATAAATGGAGCCCAACGCGCATAAAATATCTAGGGATTAAAATAGCTGGCAAGTTTTCAGCACTATTTAAAAGTAATTTCCCCGCTCTATTTTCGGAAATTAAAAGAGACCTTCATAGATGGAATAAATACCACATTTCATGGCTCGGAAGGGTGGCATCGGTTAAGATGAATATCCTTCCCAGGCTACTGTATTTTTTCCAGACTCTTCCGATCTGCATTCCGCTGGCAGATCTAAAACATATTAAAAATAGTATCTTCCACTTCATATAGAAAGACAAAAGACCACGAGTAGCTAGATCGGTAATGTTAGCCCCAAAGGAGTGTGGAGGTCTAGGTGTACCTGATATAATAAAAAATTTAAAACGCAGCCCACCTAAAACAAGCGGTGATCTGGAACAATGATCCAGCGTCTTGCTGCTGGTTGGAGATCGAGGCCACCAACGTCTCTCCCCTGTCTCTTGGAGCAATACTTTGGTCCGTAGAGGGAGGGGAGATATTATAGGGCAGGACGGGACTGGGGGCCATAAGGTGCACGTGGAAGATTTGGGCAAAAACAAAAGACAGGCATGGACTTTCATCCTCCCCTTACATTCTCACTCCCAATTTTGGGAATCCGGAGTTCCCCCCGTGGTGTGACCTTAAAGATTTTGCACAGTTCCGGAGGGCTAACATACGAAAAAGCATCAGACCTACTGAACAAATGGTCGGTGATGGCACTTGTGGAGCTGCAGGTGAAACACCAACAAGTTAAATTCCCTCTGTATGGGTTCCTCCAGATCAGACATTTCCTTCAAATAGTATCCAAAAAGTCTAAGTTTAAAGGCCCAAAGCCCTTTGAAAGGGTTTGTGGGGTCCAGCTGTACCAGAGGGGTCTGATCTCGGAGATCTACTCGGAGGTAGCACAGTCCAAGATACCCGCCAACCATAACTATATGATGAAATGGGCTGAGGACCTCAATTTGGAAATAGATAGAGATGACTGGGAGGACATCTTTGAGGCAGCAGCTAAAATCTCAATCTGCACAACCATCAAGGAAAACACCTACAAAATCCTATTCCAGTTGTACCTATCGCTGAGTAGGCTGAGCCAGATTTTCCTGGGCCTCTCCAACCTCTGCTGGAGGGGTTGTGGTCAGTGTGGAGACCTGGTCCATATACTGTGGACGTGCCCCGGGGTCAAGACATTCTGGAGCATGGTCTGAGGCCTGATAGAGGAGATTTCAGAGGAGGAGACCTGCCTGGATCAGCTGATGTTCCTCCTGGCAAAACCTGCGGAGGTAGCCTCTGCCCCTCATAAATAACTGATTGCAAACATACTCACACCAGCGCGCTGCGTGCTTACAGCTTGCTGGAAGAAAATTAACCCCCAACAAAACAAATGGTTCTTAGACGAGTGAATGAGGTGAAACTCATGGAGTACTTAACGGCTCTCTTGAACCAAAAGACCGAACAGTTTAACAGGGTCTGGGACCTTTGGCCTTATCGCTGAGCCACTCGTGGATGACCGGCGGGAGGTCCTTTGGGCCTTGCCTCCGAGCTCCTGGGTCTGGTCATGGTCATGTGCCACCTTGCATTGGCTTCGGGGGGGTCTCTGACGGGAGCCTCTGTCCTACCCCAGCCCCCCACCTCCCACTTCCCCCCTCTTTCTCTCTCTTTCCTCCTTCCCTTCTTTCTCTCTCTATCCTTTGTTTCCTCCCAGAAAAGTACGACGGACTGTTAGTACATTAATACAGACTCTACCAGGGGCATGGGCCAAGCTCTAGCCTGACGGAAAACCCATGTGAGGTTTCACCGGGCGAACGCCAGTCATGATTCGCTTCCACACACCAAAAGGTATTCATTTTGAGATTTACAGTTAAACCTTTTCTGAGACTCATATGTACCTTTTCCCCAAGAATGCCCCTGATATTGTGATGTACTCCTTTGGTAAAAAAAAAAACAATAAAAAATTGGAAACACAAAAAGACGGTAAAGTGAAAAAAAGGAGCTTGAGTCCTCTACAGAGGTGATAAAGCTACACACATCATGGAAAGACTGTGCTTGGAAAAAGTCCTCCATGGGCAACTAAAAGGCGCTGAATACAAGCATAAACAGGAAGACACAAATACTGCGTAACCGGTGTCCTCTTCAACCACGGCCACATATCGGGGACACGAACTGCTAGATAGGTAGCAACCCTTGCTGGTTCATATCAGGAGTATCCTATGGTGGCCCAAATGTGAGCCCCAAAAATACTGGGAGGAGTAAAGGGCACCTGGAGAAAGGGCTCAAGAGCCAGCGTGACTGATGCTTCTCTCCCTCCAACTACACTAGTTTTGAGCTGCAGGCTCATCTCGAGAGAGAGTGGAGGGATAGGTTTGTAACCTAGCTAGCCCGAGCTACCCACAAACGGGGGAGGTATGTGACAGGCCATTTCCCTAGTTTAAAAAGGAAGCACACAAAGACTGTCTGTAGCTGATGTGTTCAGAAGGGAGCTGGTAAATTGTCACTAGAATCAATTAGCCAGTCTCCACCTGGCTCATCAGACTGGTTTAAAAATGTGCTGCAAAAATTGCATGGATCTCTCTAGCACAGGGGAGCCGTGTGCTGACAGAGAGATCCCAAGGAACTCTATTGCAGGACAGAGTGGTCCCTGAAATCTGTCAGAGAGTGTTCCCCATGTACATCAACCCAGACCAGAGACTGGCATAAAGTGCCCCCTGCTTATACAGTAGGTACCTCTTTGGACTTTGGGATCAGAGGTTAGCAAGAGGCCTAATCTCCCAGCCCTGCAGATAGGTACTGGGAAGTGTGAGTCAGCCCTTACAAAGGGATAGATCTGTTTGATTTGTTTTGCTGACATGAAGCTGTATTATTTTGAAGCTACAGTATGGGCTAAATAAATGCCACTGTTTATTTCCTAATCTATCTCTCCCTGGTTGTACCTCTGCACTCATCTCCTACAGGGTTCCAGGCCCTGAAAGACTGAAATGACCTCTCCTTTAGCCCATAGATATCAATAAAGCAGCAATCCCACCCAGAACTGAAATTAATTTTTTACAGTACTTGCTAAAGGGGGTCCCCCTGGAGCTGATGTGCACTATTTTCAGATGCTAATTTACAGTTTTTCTTTCTGACACACTTTCTGAACTTTTAAAGATATCATGGCTGCAGCCATGCAATAGGAAGTTTTAACATTACAGGTTCCTTGTTTGGTGGCCATTTCAAATCACCCAGGAGGGAGAACAGACGCTGGCACTATAATCTGGACATATCTAACCAGGGGGAAATAATGTGAGCAAGCTCCGGGAGACCTCTGATCCGAACGCTATAAAAAACATAATTAAAAAAAAAAATGAGCAGCAGGGATTGCGGCTTTAAGGCTACCCAGGACCTCCGGGAGAGGGCATTGCCACCTTCAACTAAATGAAGGTGTTAATTACACATTTAAATTCTATTCATAATTACTGAATGTTTTAATATGCAGTATGTATTTTTGATGTATCGGTTATTTTTGACAAACATTCATGGCCTACAGGTCTATTACTATGTGTCTATCCATGGCTAACAGGCCTGTAACCTTTGCTAAAAGGTAATGGGGGTCATGTGTTGTAGGTTTGGGTATGTAGGAATTGTTGGGATGGGGTTGGAAGGATAAGTTAGCTCATTTTATGCCAAAGTCATAAGCTTCTTTGGTATGTGTCACGGTAGACAACGTCTTATCTACATATTATTACCGGGATTTTGCACTGAGCACACAAGTTGAGTAAAATAAATTGTAATTTATTTATTTTCAGACAAACACACAAATCTTCACAATATACACTTTGATAAAACACTTACTGGGTTGGGGAAACGAACTCAAATGTCCTTGGAATGAAACAAAGTCTCTGGGCACCCCTGTACGCATCCAAGTGGGTGTGCACAATGATCCGTGTAGCAGTTCCGGGCTAGGGCAACAAGTTGCCACCCCTATATTTCCGCCAACAGGAAAAAGTTAGTTCAGTCCTTACAGGGTTCGTTTGGGAACCCTTAGCTCTAACGAATTCCAGAAGAGGGGGATGATCCTTGGTTACGATATTATTAACCCCTCACACTCCAGAAACGCTGACGCTGGAACTTGGTCAAATCTTAGACGAATCAGGTGAATCTGCTAGGGACTGGCCAGCAGGCATTTTTTTAGGGTCGAGGGTCCTATACCCAACATGCACAACCAATCCCTCCCGTGGGAACATTTCTCCCACCTATCCCCGACCTTCCAGTAGTTTGCAGAAAGGGCAGAAGTGGCATCCCGGTTTGCACAGAGCATGTGCGAACCTCATACCTGAGCTCCTTAGCATACCGGGACCAACCCCTTACCTGGCGACACTAAGTCTGGGGTTTGGCCACCAAGTGTGAAGTGCCCATACTTTAAACCGGTATCTGGCACTTACAATACCCCGACCATCCTAACACCTAGGATTGCTGAGGCTTTCCAACTCCGGACTTTTCATAGACATTGAGGCACCCACTCTGCAGGGTGCCTTAGAAGTACGGAGATGAAAAATCCCTCAGTTCATTCATCCTTAACATATTTGCATGTTAAATGATTTATTCCCGGGCTGACAGAAAAAACTTCCCGTCCTTACATTTAAAACCAGCAGTATAATACAGTTTACTAATAAAAGTATGTTCTGCTTATGCCACTACTATAAACTTTATATGTGTGTGTATGGTTTCTTTATTCATAGCTGCACTCCAAAAATTAGAGTGCTAGCTCACTCCTAGCGCGAGTTAGCTTACTTAATTGAACGGGCTGTGATGTGGTTTGCGGTTTCAACTACTTCCCACGCCAATATGCGTTTCCCCTTCAAGTTAAGGAGCTAACAAGGCGACTGATACATTTTGACAGAAAGCACTTCAGATAGACCGCAAACCACTTATTCAATTAACCTTGCGGTTGCGAGGTCTAGGGTTTAGAAAGTGATCCCTATACTTCCAAGCGGCCACCCATATATAGCCACGCTTCTTCAATCAGCGCTTGGTTTAGCACTCGCAGCTCCCCCTTGTGTCGCAAAACCAATTGGCACAGTTTACATACATTTATATTACTGCAGCTATGGATTGAGCTGCAAAATGGGGACAATAAAGATGGTGTAGGAGAAAACATGTCAGTGTGGTGCACATACAGTTAACCCCTTCAGTCCCAATGCGATTTAGGGTTAATCAGCCAGGTATAATGCCTTTATTCGTGGCCTGATTAACCCCCTATCGCCACAGTATGCCAAAGCTATTGTAGTGTTACGGTGTGAAGATAATATTAACAGATCCTAGGGGTCGACAAGCCATGACTTTCAAATTCTTAGCAGTTCACTTGGCATAATAAAGGGTTCATATTTACACAAACTGATGTACATTTATATTTTGGTATTCATGTTGTATGTTAACCACTTTGGTGTCTGTAAGGAATTATTTTGCAATGCATGGTTAGCACCTCAGCCATACTGAACAACAGATAACATAATTTTATGATTCTGTCATTATTTGTATTACTTTACCCTATGGTACAAAAGATTTTCATGAGGATTTTGGGGGTTAATGGAGGAAATAGTGACGAAAGTTGATCTTTTGCTTGATCTCAAAACCCCTGCATATGCACAGAAGTCATAAGCAGTAACAGTTATCACATTTACATATTTCTTAAAAAGTAATACCCAAGCAAAACAAAATATATTTTAATCGCACATTTAATGACTGTAACTAAATATACTGTATGTCTTGGTTGAACATAATTTTGGTGCTTCCAGCAATAAAACCTCTGAACTTTTTGATTGCGTTCAATCACTCAGTTGGTAAAAATACAAAACAAATTACTCACATTGCTTTTCCTCATATAAGGGTCTTCTATTTCAGTTGCACTTTTAACCAGGCTCCAGTTTGCATCTGCCAAAAATCTGTCCATTTTTAACATGGATAAGGCTACAGCCTCACTGTCCTGAATATGGCGAACTGCACTGTACATTGCCATACGCTTTGGAGCTGAAATATCAGAAAGACCTATACACCCAAAGAAAATCATATCAGATAACAGATACAGCACATTGGTCAAATGTTTTGTGTGTATACATACATGCATACAGTATATATCACAAAAATATTTAGCGCTCAGGTGGATATAAGTGATAATGTTAATAGAAATATATATAAAATATATTGTAACTAATAAAAATATCTTAATTAAAAATAACACACATTTAACTAATTATAACAACAAACCATAACTTTATAGTGATAAAGAAAAAGCCCAGTATAAATGTTCCACTTTTAAAAAAAATCCAGGGAGATAAGAGTCCCAGATGAGGATCCAGGGAGCGTTATTGCAGCTTCAGATAAAAGTGGTATAGCCAACCACTACGAATCTAAGAACAAAAAACAAACAGAAGCGCAAGCTCCATAGCACGTAACTGTTTAAACAATAGAGTACATTTATTTAAAAAACTGCAGCCCAAAGGAAATGTAATTACAGGATTAAAAAAAAGCAACCATACGTGGGAGAGAAATCTCTGTGTGTAGTCATCTGCAAGGGTGGGGGGGAGGGTCCCAGGTAGGCAAGGTACATCTGCACAGCTTGTAGCCGCCACCAGCTCCTGTCACAAGTTGGCGCCAAAACACTGAGTCTATCAGTGCCTCCACGTCCTCTGCTCCTGCATAGGATAGTTGCCAACACTTGGAAATGCAGCTAGCTGGATCGCAGGTACGCCCAGGACTCCGTGTACACACACCCAAGCGCGATTACGTCACCAACCCTATGCGTTTCGTCACACAAAGGCGATTTCATCAGGGGTGTTTTGATTGGTCAGTGACAGCCAATGAAATAGGCTGGATGATGTAAAGTTATTCTCATATCATAATTCCTGATTCACCACAAAACGGAAGTTTACAAAGTTAAATAAACATTAATACATTATAAAAAATTCACAATGATTCATCAACAATTGTATTGTTCACACAATACACTAAGAATAACCCAACTTATTAATTCAATTAATGTAATCACTTCTAATACTAATAATACAAAAAAGTAACCTACTGATACCAATCTAACATTCATCAAATATGAAAAAATAAACCAATTGAATTGGAACCTATATCTATAATTCATTTTGGCTACTATATACTAATTCCTATCACATAACTCAAATAAATATATAACATAAAATAAATGTACTGTATATAACCATATACACAACCTACACACACTCCTTGTGTGTAGTGGGAACAACACAACACCAACAACAATATACATTAGTCAATTTGACATATTACACAATACAAATAGGAAATGCATATAGTTAAATAAAAGATATATAATATAAAAAAATATTAATAATTGATATTATCTATGAGTTTATCAATAATCAAAAAAAAGATAATTAATAAATAAAAAATGAACTTATGCTAAAAAATTAATAATAAGATAGAACTGGAATGACTATAAACTTGAAAATTAAGCACCTACTTTGAGGTAAAATAGTACTAAAGAAAAACCCTCCAAAAACACAGAACCCTATCCAATTGACACTCAAAAGTGACTTAGACAGGGGGAGAGAGATCGATATAGTAACCTGAGCAGTTAGGCAGAGAACAGCAAAAAGAGAACACTAAACCAGTGTGCTTGTATCCAAGCACTCATTAAGACCCTTGGGTGAGAATGTATCGAGAGAATACATCCAGAAGGATTCTCTCATACAAAGTTACTTGAATCGATACCCACCCAATTTGGTACTGGGAATACTCTCTATACCCATGATACTAAGTCCCCTGGGATCTTTGGAATGCACTTGGGCAAAGTGACGAGAAACACTGTGCGCCAAAATTCCCTTGAAAATAGCACGTCTGTGCTCAAGGAATCTGACGCACAGTGCTCTTTTTGTGCGACCCACAAACTGTAGATTGCACGAACAAGATAAAATATAAACTATGTAGGTTGAGAGACAATTGATTGGACTTTTTAATGTATACACAGACTGATGACTGGATGATGAAAAAGTGTCCGATAGCTGAAGATGTTTACACATTATACATCTGGATTTCCCACATTTGGCATTCCCAGGCACTAAATGTTGCCCTCCATTACCTAGTGTGTTATCACTAAGTTTACTCGGGGCCAAGATATTTTTAATGTTTAAACCCTTGCAAAAAAACAATGGTGCCATAGTAGACAACTGACTGTTTAGATGTGGATCTGGAAGCAACACTTTCCAATGGCGATTCATAATCTGTTTCATTTTATTAGAATAGCATTTGAATTTTATGATAAATTTAACACCAAAGGTGTTTTTATTCTTGCCTTCCAAAGCCATAGGTTGAACAGATTGTTTCAGCTTTGATTTGGCTAATAGATCCACACGCTCTACAGACCTAACCTTGTTGAATGCCTCCTGCACTAGAGACATGTTATAGCCCTTATGTTTGAAATCCTCGATAAGACGACAGGATTGCACCTCAAAGACCTGGTCGGACGAGCAATTCCTCCTTACTCTATTAAACTGGCTGAGGGGGATATTGTGTAGCCATTTGAAATGGTGGCTGCTTTTCGCATGTATATAGCTCTTAACCGCCACTTCCTTGAAGTGCACCTGTGTATTGATGTTCAAATCTGAACGTACCGACAATTCCAAATCCAAAAAGACTATATTTGATGCACTAATCTGGTTGGCAAATCTGAGGCCCATGTCATTGGAGTTAAAGTCGGCTAGTAGCTGCTCGAGATCACCCCTATCTCCATCCCATATGATCAAGATGTCATCAATATACCGGCCATAGAACACCAAGCTCGCCATCAGCTGTGCATTGGGCCAGATAAATCTGGACTCCCAATAACACATAAATAGGTTTGCATAGCTGGGGGCAAATGTGGTGCCCATGGCCGTACCACAGGTCTGGAGATGGAAGCTCTCCCCGAACAGAAAATAATTATGACCAAGGATAAATCATCAAGGGAGAGGATGAAATTGCTCCCCCCAAAAAATTGCCCAAACGCCTCGAGACCCTTGCCATGATTTATACATGTATACAAAGATTGAACATCACAGGTGGCCCATTTATAAGTTGATTTCCACTAGATAGAAGAGAGGGAGTCTATGACGTGGAGCGTGTCCCTAATATACGAACGAAGAAGGACAACATAAGTTTGTAAAAAATGGTCCACGTATTTGGACACACTCGACGTCATAGACTCCACACCTAATACAATGGGCCTACCTGGCGGGTTCTCAAGGGTCTTGTGCACCTTCGGGAGGTGATAGAAGATAGGAATACGTGGATTGGCAATATAAAGAAACTTAAATTCATCTTTAGTAATCAGTTTACCATCAAGAGCTCCCTTTAAAAAGGAGCATAGCTCCAGCTGATAATCCAACATAGGGTCATCTTTCAAGACCATATAAGAAGCTTTGTCTGAAAGCAATCTCATTGCCTCAGCCACGTACTCCTCACGGTTCTGCACCACAATGCTATCTAAATTAATTATAGATATAGGTTCCAATTCAATTGGTTTATTTTTTCATATTTGATGAATGTTAGATTGGTATCAGTAGGTTACTTTTCTTGTATTATTAGTACAGGCATACCCCGGTTTAAGGACACTCACTTTAAGTACACTCGCGAGTAAGGACATATCGCCCAATAGGCAAACGGCAGCTCGCGCATGCGCCTGTCAGTACGTCCTGAACAGCAATACCGGCTCCCTACCTGTACCGAAGCTGTGCGCAAGCGGGGAGATTGTAGAGCCTGTTACAAATGCGTTATTTACATCAGTTAGGTACGTATATGACGATTGCAGTACAGTACATGCATCGATAAGTGGGGAAAAGGTAGTGCTTCACTTTAAGTACATTTTCACTTTACATACACGCTCCGGTCCCATTGCGTACGTTAATGCGGGGTATGCCTGTATTAGAAGTGATTTAATTAAGTTAATTAATTCATTGGGTTATTCTTAGTGTATGGTGTGAACAATACAATTGTTGATGAATCACTGTGAATATTTTATAATGTATTAATGTTTATTTAACTTTGTAAACTTCTGTTTTGTGGTGAATCAGGAATTATGATATGAGAATAACTTTACATCATCCAGCCTATTTCATTGGCTGTCACTGACCAATCAAAACACCCCTGATGAAATCGCCTTTGTGTGACGAAACGCATAGGGTTGGTGACGTAATCGCGCTTGGGTGTGTGTACACGGAGTCCTGGGCGTACCTGCGATCCAGCTAGCTGCATTTCCAAGTGTTGGCAACTATCCTATGCAGGAGCAGAGGACGTGGAGGCACTGATAGACTCAGTGTTTTGGCGCCAACTTGTGACAGGAGCTGGTGGCGGCTACAAGCTGTGCAGATGTACCTTGCCTACATGGGACCCTCCCCCCCACCCTTGCAGATGACTACACACAGAGATTTCTCTCCCATGTATGGTTGCTTTTTTTAATCCTGTAAGTGCATTTCCTTTGGGCTGCAGTTTTTTAAATAAATGTACTCTATTGTTTAAACAGTTATGTGCTATGGAGCTTGAGCTTCTGTTTGTTTTTTGTTCATATATAAATATATATATATATATGTTTATATGTTAATGATTTTGAAGCAAAAGGTGGCACTGTGTGCTCATTTGCATGTCATTTCCCAGAATCCCTTGCTGCAGTGGAAGTGCTGTGTGCTGGGTGATAATGGTGAAAGGCGGGGTTGCAGACCTTTCCAAGACATGCAAATGAGCATACAGTAATATTTCCATTTTATATATATATATATATATATATATATATATATATATATATATATATATATATATTTATGATATATATATATATATATATATATATATATATACATATATATATATATATATATATGTATATATATATATATATATATATATATATGTATATTTATACACACAAACAACAAAGAATCCCTCTAAGAAGCACTCAAATATATCAAAGAAATAAACAGATATGTTTAAAGTGATTCAAAATTATTTTAATTACATTAATCTAACACTTCTAAAACAAAACACACAATATAAAATACATGGAACAAGACCCAAAGACACGCCTTCCGAAATAACACTCAAAGGACTGAGCATGAAGGTACTGTGATAAGCAAGGTAGGAAACATTCACATTAATATAGATAACATTGGGGACAAAGTTCCCAATTAAACCACAACAGGCCGGTCATAAAGACTAATAGTCTGTGTGACGGTAGGGGGTAGCTGGTCTTCATAAATAAAGGTGAAGCCCAACTGGCTGCCACTAAAACCGTATGTCAAGGGCTGAAGTGTCAGCTCTTGAGTCTAGCCATGTTCCCAGATATGTTTCCCTGTACATCTGTTCCCATTTTACCGTCCCCTGTAGGCTCATACACTAGGCATGCCATGTGTGGTTACGTCACCTAGTAGGAAATAGCTGCAGAACAGGGACTTTGGGAACAAGAGTTTAAGGTTGGATATTGGGGGACAACTAATGCTAGAAAACTTACAAAATGTTGCTGACCAAAGTTACCTGTAGCACTGGTATTTTACCCGCAGATCGCGTATGATTTGTCGGTACCCATCTGTATGTAGCCAGGTCTCCCCAGCCTGTCAGCACCCCCCCTCACCTGGCTGACGATATCGGGTGCAGCCGAGTCAAATGACGGCCCCGCGCGGCGATCGTAGGGGTGAGGGCGGTCAGGCCCCGGCTCAGGGGTTGCCGGAGATGCGTGCGGCCGGTTGCGAAGGCCGCACGCGCATAACAGGGCTCCCGGCGCTCCCGGAGCCGGGCGGTGAGGGAAGGAAGGGTGCAGGGAGCGAGTGAAGCTCCTGCATCATGTAAGGTCCCCCCTCTCCCAGGTAGGCCCCAACTCCCCACCAGGTTAGTGGGTAATTGATAGGGACGGCCCCATTTAGGGACTCTGCCCTTAGTGAGTGCTGTCTTGTCAGTCACGGCTGTCAGTGCTGTGAGGTCTGACAGGCAGGCACAGTGTTTGTGCAACACGGTTGCTGCACGGACCAAGTAAGTGGCAGTGCATTACTGCAGGTACTAGTTAGTTAGATTCAGGACCGGGAAGAGCAAGGGGGGGGCGAGATAGGCCAGTAAACCCCTTAGGTCCCAGGT
This sequence comes from Ascaphus truei, assembly GCF_040206685.1. Classification (NCBI taxonomy): domain Eukaryota; kingdom Metazoa; phylum Chordata; class Amphibia; order Anura; family Ascaphidae; genus Ascaphus; species Ascaphus truei. Next base: position 11,612,428 of record NC_134494.1, on the reverse strand, counting down.
AGGTCCTCACTCCCCAGTTTGTGGTGCTACAGGGACAGGCCCTAGGTTAGGGACGTGTCATGTAGTGCCAGTGTTAGATAGGAACACAGCGGATGCTGCGGTTCCAGTGAAGAGGTCTGGGCGCAAGTCTATGCCTAGAGAGAAAGACTCTCCAGGGTGGGATCGCCCCTGGCGGACCCCAAGCAAGGATTCACCAGACCGGATCAGACAGGATCCCAGAGCGACAGATCCTTTGTGAAGTCCTTGCAGGTCTATAAGTGCACCAACAAAGCTTAACATTCTTAACACATAGTGGCAGCGCTGACCACGGGGATGTTATAACTCTGTGATGTTATGAGTATAATTGTTATGTAAGAGTTATCATTTATTCATTCAGTAAACCTGTTATCCATAATACTGGTGTATGTGGTTTCTGGGTGGGTTCCTATGTTAGGGTCATTCTACATTTCCATAGAATCCTACATAGGTGGAGGCGCTGAAACCGAGACCGTTCCAGAGGATTCACCCCAGGCTCTCACTGGCAGAGGCTCAGCCCTCCTGTGAGCCAGACAGGTATATGCACCGCACCTGGTAACACCGTATGTTCTAAGCACCCACACTATATATGCGGTTGGGTGGGGTGGAATACCCGTTACATTTGGAGGCGCTGCTGAGAGACCACCTGGGGTGCCCTGTTCCATTTTTTTTTCAAATTTTCCCGTTCCTATTTTTGTCACCATGTTTGTAAAGTCCAGACATGAGGTACTTGCCTGGGTTTTGAGCCAATATCTAGCACCTGGCCAGGTAGTGGCGGTAGGAGGCATTCCCGCAATTGTACCAGGGGTCAAGGTCCAGGAGTATATGTGTAAAATTCCTGGGTGGCCGTACTCATGTGTCTTAGATGAAGAACAAGATCCCACGTCCACATGGAAAAACCATACTTTTTGTAGTAACCCGGGGCCCCTAGTCTATGCAGACCCAGCAAAAAGGCGTCTCCCGCCAAATCAGGAGAGCACACGTGCTGCTGACTGCCAACCTGCACAGAAAGATGTTGCAACAATCTGTCCGGGTTTGGCGCAAAAATCAGAGCCCCTCCCTGTGATGTGAGTGACTCAGCGCAGAGCCAGAACCACTCCCTTGTAGAAAGTGCCCTTCATTCAGATTCCACCAGGGGGAGCAAGCACTATTATCTTCAACCATACGTTGATGCCGTAATAGACTCTTTGTTCTCTGAGGATGAGATGATGTATGAGGATGAGATAGACTGTCAGGGGATACACCCTAATGTGTATGTGCCCTGGCGAACTACAGGAATGGAAGTCCTTGCACTAATGTGTCCCTGCCTGCAAGAAGCCTATAGTGAGGGAGCTAATTTGTCCCAGTTACCAATAGACTTCAAGACAACTGAGGTGGACAGGGAACCGTGTATACAGTGCTTTAGTCCCATCTGTGACTGTTCTAGAGGCGCACTGGCGTGGGAACTCAAATGTGATTGCTGCGGTGCAATTTTCTTGATGCCTATTGTACCTCAGTCTACAGAGCCAGCTAAGGAGCCAAGCAAACCATCGGCGGAGAAGAGTGCGACCGCAGTGGAGGTACCGGAGCACGCCAGCTTTGTACCAACAACCACTGGTTGTATCGCAGAAGACCCCGGTGACTCCCTTGCGGAGGATCCGATCGTGATATTCTCCGAGGAAGAGGTTGAAGTCCCATCGGTGGCGATGCGCCTACCGGTGAACCACCCCAGCGGTGATACAGAGGAGACAGAGAAATCCCAGGGTAAGGTGTATACACCCCCAACTTCTTTTAGTGATTCCAGTGACCAACCGCTTGTGGTGATGCGCCTGCCGGCGGACCACTCTAGTGAAATCATCGAACCAAATATCTCGGCGGATACAGAGCCTGCTGTGGGCCCGTGGGCCCTAGAGGAGGTGTATCCAGAAGTTGCGGACCCTGCTGTGGGCCCGTGTGCCCTACAACGGCCAGTCCGGCCTACTCCAATGGTACCCTCGGTCCTAGGCTTGGGACCAGTACCTAACGAAGACAAGGGTGAGTCGACTGCCCCAGGGGTGTTGGGGGTGAGCCTCCAGGTGACCGCGGAGCACGATAGTTCCTTAAGTCTGGTCACCAGGGCGAATGGCTCCCCTCTGCATCACATCCTGGCGGAGGTGTCCTCCTTAGAAGGTAGCTGTCCAGTGGTGCGAGTGGACCCATACCTACCTGATCGTGTTCCAGATGAAGAGGAACCCATCGCAAGCCAGCGGAGTGGTGAGGAACCTCCTTACTTCGCACCGGCTCCTGATCTGAGTGTGAGCCCGTGCGCTCCGACATCCGTGGTCCCAGGACTGGGATCCAACGCTCCCGAGGTTCCAGCAAGTAAGTGGACTGCCCCAGAAGTGCCGGGGTAAGGTCCTGAGATAGCCGAAGTGGGAACTGACCGCGTTCCCGAGGACCTGTTGGCCACCGTGAATCACCGCAGTGGTAAGGTATCTACCCTTTACCCCCTGCTAGGTGAAACAGACACTTTGAGGAAAGAGACATTGTCCATTGCTCGCTTCCCAGTGGAAGCCTCGCCAGTATGTAGGGACAAAGACTGTGTGGAGAGAGATTCAAGGAAAGCTGCCTCCTTTAAGCCCAAAAAGGAGCGCTCCATTCACCACGTAGTGGACCGCGGGAAAGGTCCTGGCCTCCTGGCCTACCGCATCCATGCCGCGGAGGGCCGGGTAAAGGCCTGGCTAAGAGACGTTGTACTATTCCTTCCACCAGGGGGAGGAAGTAGTACTGAACCGGTGACTGTAACCCCAGAGTGTGCTCACCGAGAGATTTTTCTGGGGGAGGCTCACGGACCCAAAAGTGAGGTACCCCCACCTGATCAGTTAGGGGCACCCCACAAATGGTCTCAGCTGGCCTCGGGTATTATGTGTGAATTTCATTGTACCCAGTCATATAATTGCCATGTGATGAGTTGTATTTTCTATGCTCTGCATTTTGATTATATTACTATTATGTCGATTGATGTCGTTCCCCAAGCGGGGACGTTGGATTTTCCACCAGGGGAAGAGTGTAGCCATTTCTCCCCAGCCTGTCACCACCCCCCTCACCTTGCTGACGATCGCGGGTGCAGCCGAGTCAAATGGCGGCCCCACGCGGCGATCGTAGGGGTGAGGGTGGTCAGGCCCCGGCTCGGGGGTTGCCGGGGACGGGGGAATACCCGTTACATGTAGATGAAGACGGGGTATATTATGGAAGTCCCATGTAAAGCATAGCAAAAACCTGACCTGTTTTGGACTTTACCGGTTCCCCTTGCCCCAGAAACATAAAACTTCGGGAATGTAAGTTTTAGGTGAGATATTTGGGTCGAAATGTATTTCTCTTGTTTGCAGGATTTCGGGGGACAAAGTTACCGGAGATCCAGTAATTCTCCCCAACCTGGAGGCATGAGGTGAATTACACCGGTGCTACCCAGTGTCCCCCAGAATCCTGGTTTTCGAGCCCAAGTATCCCAGCCCCATTTCCCTCACAGGTATAAGGTTCCCCAAGACATACACTTTATTAAAACATGTTGTGACAGGGCTGCTTGTAAATTTGTGTGTAGAGAAAAGTGCATATTTGTTTTCTTGCAATTAGTGCACCACTTGTGTCTGTCTTTTCTGTTTTCTTTTTTTCTGGGCCCAGCTATCTTTTTTCTATTTTTTCCTATACTTTACAAACTTTTCATGTGGTGTCCTGTAAGCAGTCAAATGAATGCAGGAATACAGGAATGCAGGAATACAGTCTTAATGTATTTTACACATGCAGGAAGTTCTAGCAGGAATGAAGGGGGGTTAATTCTTAATGGCCAGGTATAATAAATATAGACAAATCCTTACCTGAACTATAGCAGGATTTGTTAATGTGGCTTGGTGTGGGATGTTGTTTGGGCAGAATCTGTGAAAAGGAAAGGGTATTTCCTTCCTGCAATATCATACATGGTGGATTATACCATTTGTTGGGGGGTTTAAAGGCAGGTGATACTGAAATTGAGTAACTTCTTATTTTACAAGAGTAAAAACGTGCAGTTGATATTTACTTTTGTTTTGTTGTAGAAAATTGTATATGTGATGCCAAGTTTAATATGTTTTCTAATTTGTGCATGCAGTGTTCGACAAACCTATACATTTGCTCGCCCTGGGCGAGTGGATTTAACCCCCGGGCGAGTAAATATTGGCCCAAGCAGCACACGTTTGGTACTAGGTGGCGAGTAGATTTTTTTGTGTGGTGAGTAGATTTTTTGGTGATTTGTCAACCACTGTGTGCATGTTTTGGAAATGTTTCCCGTGTGGTTGGCTGAACTTGGTTTGATCCTAAATGATATACGTATAACTTGTGATATACCGCTCACCACAGTATCAAAAAAATATAATAAACATCATAATTACAGTCGGTGCAAAAGGGATAAGGATAACAGACAAAAACATAGAAGGAGACAGAGATTCTCCAGCAAAAGATCCCAGTTGGATGCACAACAAGACTGAAAATATTTTTAAGGTTCAAATACCCCACCAAAATACAGTTAATTAGGCTCTAGAGGGCACCGTTAAGTAACCGCTCCCAACACTGTGGGAGGACAATTACCACTAAAACTGCCCATAGGCAGAAAATAATAAATACTTTAATGTTAAACAAAATACAACGCAGTAACACATACTCAAAACTAATAAAAACACTTAAAACTTGTAAACCGGCTGGATACGGGTTCAGGGATCTCTAGGGTAAATCCAGAATAGTAAATGTATATCCCTTACTAGGAACACTATTGTTATATACCTATTTATCTATGTTTCCCAATAGTTTCTCATGTGAACAACCCCAATTAGGGTAGGGGATATACATTTACTATTCTGGATTTACCCTAGAGATCCCTGAACCCGTTTTAAGTGTTTTTATTTGTTTTGAGTATGTGTTACTGCGGTGTATTTTGTTTAACATTTAAGTATTTATTATTTTCTGCCTATGGGCAGTTTTAGTGGTAATTGTCCTGCCACAGTGTTGGGAGCGGTTACTTAACGGTGCCCTCTAGAGCCTAATTAACTGTATTTTTGTGGGGTATTTGAACCTTAAAATATTTTCAGTCTTGTTGTGCATCCAACTGGGATCTTTTGCGGGAGAATCTCTGTCTCCTTGTATGTTTTGGTCCTAAATGAACCAGGTGTCTGATGTTATTTAAGGAAGGATCAGTTTGCAGATCAGAGAGAAGGGGAAGGTGAAGGTTGTACTTCACTGCACTGCAGGTGCCACTGCAAGGCTCATTCTCTCCAGGATCTGCTGCTCTTGGCGCCTTAAAGATCTGGTACATAGAAATCCATTTGTACAAATGGTCAAAGGAATAAACCTGTCCTGTTTTAGCAACAAATACTTGTCACTGTCTGACTTCCTGATTTTTTTTCCATATGGACGCAACCTCTCACACATGTTGTATAGTGTTTTGTGCATTCTGTATACATGTCTATACAGTCAGCCAGGGCATCTACATAGGTGCCGGGATGTCTGCATAGACATCGAAGTTCAAAGGAGGGAGGATGTCCAAAGGGGACAAAACCATTTGGTGATCAGGGATGGGCGATTTGCCAGGTCCAGAGAACAAAGGGCACCCTGTGGGGAAACTTTTTGGGCTGGTGGAGCCTGCCCAGCGGGTGGCAGTGGGTTAGCTTGGGGAAGATGCAGCTCATAGGCGTATTTCCCATTGGCTAAATCATATTTCCCACCCACCTAAAGACGGCTTGGCAAGCCTCCTCCTCTGACATCAGCCAAGAGATGAGCCCCTGTTTCTATTGGCTTGTGGGAGGGAAATCCCACGCTCTGATTGTTCGCTCCTCCTACTTCCATGCTGAAGATAGAACAGCGGAGGGTATGTAAGGAGACGGCCATGTCAGAGAACCAGACAATCCTGTGACTTGAGTCGGTGAAGCGCGGGCGGGCTTTTCAAAGTTGCTGTGTTGCGAATTGCAGAGCAGCCAGCTTCATTTCTGAAGTTAGGAAAGCCTGCCCTGCAGAGTCTAAGCCGCGAAGTCGGAGTTCTGAGAATAGGACGTACCGGTCGCGGCTAAGGTTTTTAGCCGATAAGAGGACCAGGAAGCTCTGGAGGATTTCCCGGTTAGGGTAAACCTTTCCGAAGCAGGTGCCCTGCACCTATTTGAGGCTAGTTTTCACCCCCAGATGCCCAGTAAATGTGTATTCTGTTTATATTTTGTATTTCACTGCGTGTGCGCGGGTTTACCCGAATAAACCTAATTTTATTCCACTATCTTGTTTTGCTATTGAATGATCCCCGTTAAAAGTCCTTGTCTCCCTTAATAGTCTGATGAAGTGAACTAATGATACACAGTAACCTAGCAAACCAAACGTATAATGGATAATGACCCCTAATAGGTACTGGAACCAGCAAACACTATGAATGTATAAAACAGTACTGTATAATTAAAAGAAGTCCTCGGCAGCCTGGCGATGACTTTTGAAACTTGATAGAAGCAAAGTGGGGGAGGGGTGATGGGTTTGCATATTCAAACCCCCCCTCCAAACCCCAGCACTAATGTGATAACCGATTACTATCATATTGTATAGACACGTTTCATTTGCAATCTTTTGCAGTTACAATTTTTATAATCTCTTAGAAACACACACAGTAGTACTGTATAAAGTCAAAGTATAATAATGTATACAATATATCGCTATGTGCCCACTATGATTAAAATGTATTATAAAAGTGTCTAAATAATAATGGTTTTAGACTTCCATCAACATCTTCTGGCTGTCGATTTGACGTTTTGAATTCTGTAAAATAATTGGGATATACTGTAGTTTGCTGTACACTATTAATAAACAATAATTACATGCTTAAAGTACAGTCTGTGCATGGAATACCAAATGCACATGTGTTAATGTACACTAATGTGTGCATGTGTATATGCATGTCACTGGGAATGATAGTTCTACTGTAAAGTTGTACAGTACGGTATGTAAACTCGTGTACATTTATATTTACATTGATTACACCTTGAAAATTGGATGGCAGTGAACCATTGTTGATGCAAGGGGTTTGCTGTACATAGATGCTCGTGTCGATCTGTACTAGTAATGGTATTGAGGCAGGCCCTCAGGTTTGAGCTGATAACCGGGTGGAGGCAGATTCCCGTCTCGTGAAGGTCTATTATTCAATGTCTTGGTCCTGAATGACATCGTTCTCCTTCAAAAGTTGCCATGATCGAACATACCCATTCATGTCTAGGGTTAGGCAATATAGCGGAAGAATAGTAAAACCATGGTAATAAAAATGGATTAACTTGATACTTACTAATATTTATTACTTATTTACTACCATTATGTATTCCTATCTGCTGGCTCCTGGGGTCAAATGTCTGAAGCTGCAGCATGTAAAAGGCTCTCACAGAGTTCCAGACCAACTCCCCCTCACCTCTCCTTTCTGGGCTATTTTCTGCCTGCTATATTGAAACCAGCAGACAAGACCTTCATTTATATTGTCAAGAGGCTGTTTGGGCGGTTTTTGGACAAGAATCCCCAGTGAAGTTAATGGGGATTGTCAGCCAAAAATGGCCTAAACAGCCGCTTTGGATTATATAGAATTACTGCCTTAGTGAGAGAGGCAGGTCTAGAAGCTATTTTTTATATATTTAATATTAGTTCACACATTTTAGTGTTAGTATTATTAATAGTGTTATCATTTAGTATGTATCATGTACTTTTAATCCATGATGTATTGTGATGAGCTATTAATTTCTGTTCTCATTTTTCTAATATTGAGTAATTGACTCTTTATATGTAAGCAAAAATGTGAACGGATTAGATTTTAGTGGCAATAGTAATAACATAGACCAGTTTTTGTTGTCAATGTCATATTTCGGATGTAAAGATTTTATTTGTTGGCAGTAATCAGTTTCTTGCATGCTTAATATGTGTAGAGACATTTATGGACTGCCTAATTATAACGGAGGATTGAAGACATGGTTACCAATCAGTAAAAGTGTTACCAATTGGTGATTAAGGAGGTTTAAATAGCCCAAGAACTAGCCTTGGAAGAGACCCACACTTAGTCTTGAAATGCGTAGGGTGTTTTGTGGTACAGTGAGGACCTCGTAGCCAGGAAACGCCGGAAGTGATATCATCAGGAGGAATTGAGTGGCGACGAGTCGGAGGAGTTATTACCACAAGGCTGATCGGAGACACCAGCATCCAGCTCCAGTTACAAATCCGAGACAAAATCGCCAGAGATATCAAAACAAAAAGGTGCATATCCTAGGGACCTTCCGTGAGTAGGATTCCAATGTTTACTCGGCGGAGGAAAGAGGATCATAGTCCACAGTGTACACTTGTACACCTTTTATGTTTTAGATTGTTAGCAACATTTTATTGTATCCTTATGGATTATTAAATTGTTCATTATGCCCTCTGCTAAGCCATCCCTGATCATTAGTATATATCATTTTGCATATGTAATGCACTATTGTGGCATGTCCTGTTTTTTTTGTCTCCTTCTTCTGATGTTTAAAGATACCATCAGGATTGGAGAGGATCCAGAAGTATCCGCAATACCATCAGGATTGGAGTGGATCCAGAAGTATCTACAACGGGACAGATCCAGTTTTAAAGTAATCCAGGCACCAGTTCAAGGTCTAGAAGCTCTATGACTGAAGGGCTTTCATATGCATCAGTTTCATGGAATCCTACTCCTGGTAATCTCAGTTCCCGTTCCTCCCCATGTCTTTTAGCCAATTTCTCTCCCAAAGCTTCATAAACCCTTTCTCCCCACATCTCTTAAGCTCTTCACCCACCCTTGCCTCTTAACTACTTCCTCTATTATACCCATTAACCTCCTTCACCCATGACTCTTAACCCCCAACTCCCCCATGCCTCTAAACCCCACCGCGCCATGCCTCTAAACCTCCACCTCCCCATGCCTCTTAACTCCCATGCCCATTAACACCTCCCTCCCACATGCATTCTAAATGTGTGCAGAAGAGGGGGGATAATAGTGTGCATGGGAAATAGAAATGGGCTTTAGTGGGGTTTTAATTCATTTATAGTAAAACAAATGTCATTTTGAAATATATTTCATTTGTGAAATAAAACTAATAGAAATACAGATGTATAGTAGTAAGACAGTTTTCGGCACCGGGCAAGCCACAGTCATGTGACCACAGTGGTACCAGCACCAGAGAATTAATGCTGCGGGGGGTGCGGAAGAAAGGACCCCTTCAAATGTGACTGCGGAGGGCACCATCTCTGGTGACGCGGACTTCAGTGTTTTGAACTGCGGCTCCAGAGACTATAAGTCTTTCTACAGTACAACTGTACTAATTTACATTTGTAAAGAATGAAATACATTTTTCTAAGAAATATATTTCCAATAAATTACCTGGAACAGTTCTTGATGATTACTGTAAATATCGTTATTGGGTGTGAGGATTGGGCGCAGGTGTCGCCCCCGAGATGGCAGCATCAGCAGCAGACTCTGCTCCAGAGTTTAACACTAACTGACTTCTGCTGTTCTTCGTCAGTGCCTGCTGTGCTGAGCTAACTCAGCAATAAATCACAGGGCTGATTCTTGCAGCAGCTTCTGCTTATGTACTCCTCAGCTATTGGCTGCTCTCCCTTTATATGCTCAGCTATTTTGGCTCCATGTTGGCTTTATTTTTGTTAAATAAATCATGACACGGTATAATATGTCATGTGTTGTTGTTCATCTGAGGTTGTATTTACCTAATTTTTAGACCTGCTAAGGATGATTGTTATTATGTCCTGATATGTAAAACCATAGAATTTAGAGAGGGTGTACTTTCTTTTTCACACAACTGTATATTAGCTACTGTGTGTCCTTTAGACAGAAATGTATTTCTCAAGGAAACAGATTGACTCACAAAATCTTCCAATCTTGAACAATTTCTCCTTAATCTCTGGAATTGTCCGAAGGGTATATTTTGAATCCACTACTGATGATGATTACTTGAGGCTTCTAAATGTTTATTACAGACTACATCTTTGTAGAACGTCCTTGTTTGTATATTCATATCCTCAGCTATAAAGAGTACTAAATCTAAAAATGCAATACTTTGTACGTTAACACTATATGTAGATTTAAGATTAAAAGGATTGCCATTAATATACCCCATAAAAAGAATTCATTCTTCCATGCTCCCTTCCCAGATTATTAAAATATCATCTATAAAACGACGAAAAAATCTTAAATGTTTAAAAAATGGATTATTCTCCCAAATTAAAAAATGCTCCCAGTATCCCATCATAATATTTGCAAAGCTGGGAGCAAACGTGGTACCAATTGCGGTCCCTTTATTTTGAAGGTAAAATTCTCCCTCAAATTTAAAGTAATTATGGGTTAAAATAAATTGCACACAAGTAATAATAAATTCTTTTTGTATACTAGATATTGTGGCATCTTTTTTGAGGTAAAATTCTACAGCTTCAAGTCCAAAATTATGTCCAATACTAATGTAGAGTGATTCAACGTCACATGACACCCATAAGTACCCTGTGTGCCACACTATATCCTTAATTAGATGTAAAACATGGGACGTATCTTTAATATGGGAAGGTAAATTCGCCACATATTGCTGTAGAAAACTATCCAAATACCTGGATAGATTTGCTGTGAGGGAACTAATTCCTGAAACTATCGGTCTTCCTGGTGGTTCCTTATCGCATTTATGTATTTTCGGTATGTGATAAAAGTGGGGTATTCTCGGATATTCTATCGTTAGAAATGTATGTTCCTTTAAACTTAAAATACCAAGATTCACTGCCTCAGTTAAAATACAATCTAGGTCCTTTTGAAAATCCGCTGTAGGGTCTCTACGTAATTAAGTAATAATCCCCACAGAACAGGACATTACTGGCCAATAATGCCCTGGCTTGAAGAGTTGAAGGCCCGAGGCCTGTTCTGAGGGGATTATTATTATAGGCTAAATGTAGGCTTGTTTCATAAAACAATACACCTTCACCCTCTATCATGCGTATTCTAAAGATAAAAGATCCACTCATGCATTGTAGCCGTTAATTAGACAGAGGAGCGAGGAAGCTTCGGCAATGACATCACTGCACGAGCGAAGCCTGGAGGCGGGACCAGCGGGAACGACATTTAGTGCCGAGTGCGGTCCGAGTGCACCCCTAGAAGGAACGATGGCATTTGCCAGTCCACGAGATGTGCTGTAGGAGGCAGAAGAGGCAGGAGGCCTGATCGCAGGTCTAGGGAGGTAGGAAGCGCGTCGGGGAGGGCACGTATGAAGGATCCTTATACTCAGCATGTTCTTCCTAACTACCAATTAGATTGTAAGCTCTTCGGAGCATGGACTTCTTTTCCTAAATGTTACTTTTATGTCTGAAGCACTTATTCCCATTATGTGTTATTTGTATTATTTGTTATTTATATGATTGTCGCTTGTACAGTAATACTGCTGTGAAGCTATGTACATTAATGGCGCTATATAAATAAAGACATACATACTTACCTTTCACTTACTTGCGGTCTTGGGAACAGTAGGTTTTCCTACATCTGTTTGAAGGTTTCATACATATAATGCATAACTTGTTGTTTTAAATACATTTTTACTTAGACACCTACAGTACATATGTAGCAAGACTTACTGTTTCCAGTACCATGACAAGGCGCAAAATACTATCCACGGGAACACTTTGTTGACCATAGTCCAACCTTTCTGACTGCAGTCTGCCTGGGCAGCCAACAGAATTATTTGTGACTGATACTGCATACTTTTTCAACTATGACTTTTAATTTATATTTTATATGTGCAATATTAACTTAAATGGAATGAAGTTTAGTGAATCCAAGCCTTAATGTCATCAAGAGACATGGAGACTTTGTTCTCCATAGTCATATATGGAAGTGCATGCACACCGCTAATTGGTGCTGGAGGGGGGTACTTATCTGCCGGTGCACTGTGTCCAGGGAGGTCCAGACATCCCAAAGGAGATCAGCAAAGAAAATGCGCTGGCGTCCTGACGTCACGATGTGGGCATCGACATCCAGGAGCATGGCAGCAGTAATCATGGAGGGATGAGTACCTATCAGTGTACTGTATATACAGTGGTGTTTTATGTGTATCCCGTATCCCTCTCCTTGATAAAGGCATATTTTGACGAAACGTTGGACCCTTTGGTGGCACATTAAATTGCATCTTCTGAAGACCGTGTGCCTGCTTCCATTTTCTTTGACTTTGTTCTCCATACCCACTTCCAAGTGCAAGCAGATGAACTTAAAATGGTAACTCTTAAAGCCAAAGCCAAATACGGAGGTTATAGTAAAGAATGGGACGTTACACATTTTTTCTATTATGTTTTTAAAATATATATTTTTAGTTATGAATATCATCTTATAGACTCACTTAATACAGTTATTTTAATGAATTGTAGGAGAAACCAATATTTGTTTTGTATCTCAAATAAATTACATTTTGTACTTCTGTTTTTCAGGAAAAAAGGCGTTTTAAGCTCTCATTACATGAAAAGTAGCGATCATTTTATACAATAGACTCATAGGAGGAGGATTAGCCCAGGAGTGAGAATAGCATTTCTGGCTACTGATTTTCAAACTCTGAGTAGCAAATAGTTCAATTTTATGACAACACATTTTTCAGAATTCTAGCTTCTTAGATATTGTACTGTTTTTATGAGTACAGGTTTACAACATTGTCTCAGTTAACTTCACAAAAGTTCCCTTTAATGTTTCATGTTATTTGCCAATATTAAAATAATTATTTATCAAATACTGTTTGTCACATCAGAAGACCAAAAATTAATACATTTACATTTTTATGTGAAAACTGTATGTGAACAACTTGCCAATTTGGACCAACTTTCACAAATAGTTTATAGTTTAGCTTTTTTCACATCTTTCTAATTGTGTTCAAATGTTTTGCACATAGTGATCTATGAGTACACAATAACTCAAGTTTTGTACTATGTTATTATTACAAAAACTCTAAATATGGCCATTACAGAAAAGAGTTTACATATGCTTAGAAGATCCTTGACAGCTTAGAAAACCTCAATGCAAAGGCTGTTTGATACAGTAAATGATACACTGGCGGCCGCCTTTATTCTAAAGCGGCCGTCACCGCAAAGTGCGGGCAGACGCGGCTGTCTCGCGGCTGTTTCCTGGCACGTGCCGCGCGTCACAGTGGCGCCGGTTACAATGTGCCAGGGTTCCCCGGCATCCCCGAAGGCCCCGAATGTTGATGGGGTAAGGGGAAGATGCGGAGCAGCCAGGGGGAGCAAGGGGGAGCAGCTGGGGATCGCGAGGTGAGCAGATGCGATGCGCACGCGGGGAAGAAGATGCGCACGCGGGGATGGGAAGGCGGCTGGCGCGGCCAAGTTCGGCGCCCAGCCGAAAACAATTCCGGGCAAACGTTAGAATAAAGCTGGCCGCAGCAGTACATGGAACTCATATTTTTCATATGATGTACATTTTTCTACTTTTGACAGATCAGTCACAAGAAAAGGGATAAATAACATTGCCTACAGGGCTGTAGTTCATGCAACACAATCATTGATTCTGCCAAAATTAAAATAGAAAATTATGTTTTACCTAACATGTTAACAATCCTCTGTACCGAAGAAGCATTAATCAGCAAAGTCAAGAGTGTTGTCAAGGAAACAATTAGCAGAATCTGAAAGGAAAAACATACCCGATGTTTAAGAGACATTGAGAACACAATTCCCAAAATATGCATGGGCTAGAGTCACTAAAGAGAGCGAACTCTCAGTTTTCTGAAATTTGTAACCAACTCTGAATACCTGTACAAAGAGCTAAAGGAGTAAAGGCACTGACTGATTTGATACTCGGTTTTTTTCTTTATCTATTGTGCAAAAATACTCTAAAAACCTTTGAGGAGAATTTTCAAGTGCAGTATGGTTGGATATATATATATGAAGTCACTTCCAGTGACGAAACGTGTCAGGACGCCACATTGCATATGGTGATGTCACTCCGGTCCGTGTGCACGTTTTTCCCTAAGGAACTGAATGGTGACATTGGCTTTACAGACGGTATACGGAGGCTGTAATCAACTGGAAAAGGCAGGGACTTCAACCCGTGAGTTCATCTGCGGAAGTGAGACAGGTGAGGGACCAAGAACTGCGCGTCACACCACCACGGCTGTGTTCAGTGAGATTCCTCCAGTCCTATTCCTCCCTGCCTGTTTCTCTCCCCCTGCATTGTGAGACTTACACTGTATATGCCTGCTCACCTCCATTACAAATCATACCTGGATTTAACCATCTGCACTTTAACGGACTGCTGCACACCTTGGCAGTGACGACCCCATAATTGAGATTTATCTCATAAATGCTGTTTATTGTTGGATCTCTTGTGAGTGCATGTCCAAGGGACCTCTTTTTCAATTTTTTATTTTTTTATTACATTTTCTCTACAGTATCACACTATGGAGCTTGCGCTTCTTTTTATTTTCTGTCTTTGTTAGGTATCACTGGTGTGGCAACACCATTATTGAAGCTGCAGCCTGCTCCTGGTCGGATTTACCATCCTTTTCGCTATTGGACTCTTTCAACACTCATTCTTTGTTTGGTTTGAATATTTTTTATTTTATTTATTATTTTACATTTGCATTATTATTATTATGTGCGGCAAGTGGTAGGCTCCCATTAATCATATTGGGTTTCAGCTGTGGTTAAATATTTTTATGTTATACCTATTGCATAGTACATCATTTTTCTTTTAGCCCACCGTTACTGCACATAATTAGGGCACAATTTGTAGCGCTACTTTACTGTCTGTGTGTGTGTGTGTATATATATATATATATATATATATATATATATATATATATATATATATATATATATATATATATGTATATATATATATATATATATATGTGTGTGTATATATATATATATATATACACTGGCGACACACTTTATTCGAGCTCGGCTAGTCCCACGAATTCGGGTATACCCGGGTGTATTGAGGTTTGTGACTGTTTTCTGCCCGAGTATATTGGGTTATTTTCTAGGCAGGGATTGAAGCATTTTATTCCCCCTGGCTGCAATACTGCACAGTATATATATATATACTGCATTACAATTCATGAATTTATGCCATCTGGTAGACACGCGAAGCATTGCAGCCTATTAAATCCTAATCATTATCATTTAACAAATCAGCCGCCCATCAGCCAGGCATGAACCCAGGCTGGGAAGGCAAATGCAACGGGGCTTGTCAGAGGTGAGGAGCGGCGCATTCCAGGTATCTGCCAGGTACATACCGGGTATTTGCTCGAATAAAGTGTGTCGGTGCAGTATATATATATATATATATATATATATATATATATATATATATATAACTACAAAAACACAAAAAAAGAAGGCGTCCGATCCTAGTGCAATATATTCAAAAAAATGTACATTTATTTCCCTAAAAAATCCCAATAAAATGCTAACTCACAAACAACAATTAAAAACAAGCGTTTTATGAGATATACTCATGCACCGGACGAAGAAACAGCTACTCAGCTCACTCCGTGTCTTCACCGCATGGATCTGCAGGGCTCCACTGGGTCTCCATCCAGCAGGAACTCAGAGAGCGACACTGTGGTTCAAACAGTCCTCCTTTGTCACTTTTCAGAACCAAACCAAATCAACAAAATCCTATCTGGATCAATAAGTAAGTATAGATATAGAATAAAGTATCTGTTGTCTAAATTTAGCATAGGTTGAACTTGATGGACGTACGTCTTTTTTCAACCTCATCTACTATGTAACTATGTAACTATCCCATTCAGGGATCTAACTACACCGCAGCATCAGCCTCTCTAACTGCTGCCGGGCCAACTAACCTGATTCCCCAGTTTAAAAGAATGCCCTCTCATTTAGGGTCACTAGATAAAGCATAGTCTTTTAGATACAGCAATAAAGATTTGTTTGTCTTATCTGTTCGTGGTGGGAACTCGGTCCCAAGTGTCCAGGCAAATCCTCTGGTACTGTGTTACTTGAAGGGGCCGTACACCCCGAACTGGATGCAGGGGAGCAGCGAAAGCCTCTGTCTCCAGGCTCCAAGAAGAGAGACTGAAATGCAAACCTCTCTGCAAATACCTGTGCTAGTGATTAGGAGAGCAGGTGAGGGAGAACTAGACACATTGTAATCTGTGGTCTGGATTTTCCATCCACCAGCCTGAGTTAATGTGAAGCTGTGGAATGGATCATTTTTAACTATTCCTGCACTTTCTGACCTACAACGGGTCAGAAAGCTGCCTAACATCTTTGGACTATGTCACAATATATATATTATATATTTTATATATATATATATATATATATATATATATATATATATATATATATATACTGTATATATATATATTGTTCGACAATCATATACATTTACACACCCGGGGCGAGAGGATTTAACCTCCGGGCGAGTAAATATTGGCCCAAGCAGCACACGTGTTTGTTTTTTTAATTTCCCCTGCTCGCGCTGCTGTTTTTCCCGCGCTTGCGCTGGAGAAAAAAAAAAAAAGCCGGAGGCCGGTTCATGTTGTTGGGGGAGATTACCCCGCCTCCGGCTCTCTGAGCAGTGCCTTCCCTCCTCCCCTGCCTCTCAGTAATACTATACTTTCCCCTCCTCAGCGCTTTCACTCCTCCCCCTTCCGGCAGCCAGCCCCTTCCACGCCTGTCTGCCTCAGGCCCCTGCAGGGCCATCTGTCGCCTCCCCTTCCATCGAGCCACCTGCCACCTCCCCCACCCACCCCAATCTCTCCCGGCCTCAGTGACCCCCCCTCACCCCAATCTCTCACAACCTCCGTGACACCCCCTCACCCCAATCTCTCCCAGCCTCCATGACCCCCCCTCACCCCAATCTCTCCCAGCCTCCGTGACCCCCCCTCACCCCAATCTCTCCCAGCCTCCGTGACCCCCCCTCATCCCAATCTCTCCCAGCCTCCGTGACCCCCCCATCACTCCAATCTCTCCCAGCCTCCGTGACCCCCCCTCACCCCCAATCTCTCCCAGCCTCCGTGACCCCCCCCTCACCCCAATCTCTCCCAGCCTCCGTGACCCCCCCTCACCCCAATCTCCCCCCCTGACACCCCAAATCTCCCCACTCACTCCTGATCTTACCTTCAACTCCGTGTCCCCAGCCTCCGTGACCCCACGTGGCAGCTCAGCCCGTCGTGAGAAGATGGTCTCCTCCTTCACGACAGCAACTGAGCTGAGGCTGCCGCTGCCCCCAAGTCCCGGCGTGTCTGACCCCCTCACTGACACCCGGTGACCCACCGCATCACTACCCCCCCCCCCCCCACTCCTCTCGCCCCTGTGTCCGGAACCCCTCACTGACACCCGGTGACCCGCAACGACAGCCGCCGAGGGTGACACCCGGCCTGCCGCTTCCTCGGCTGTCACAGAGACTGGAGACCACAGCGATCCCACGGTGTGTAGGGGGGGAGGAGAGAGTATGTGTGTGTGTGTAGGGGGGGGAGGAGAGAGTATGTGTGTGTAGGTGGGGGGAGAGAGTATGTGTGTGTGTAGGGGAGAGAGTGTGTGTGTGTGTGTGTGTGTGTGTGTGTGTGTGTGTGTGTGTGTGTGTGTGTGTGTGTGTGTGTGTGTGTGTGTGTGTGTGTGTGTGTGTGTGTGTGTGTGTAGGGGGGAGAGTGTGTGTGTTTAGGGAGGGGCTGAAGAGAGACCACAAGTAGTCACCTACCCACCAACCCAGTCAATCAGTCACCTACCCACCCAGTCAGTCAGTCACCTACCCACCCTGTCAGTAACCTACCCACCCAGCAGTCAGTCACCTAAGTCACCTACCCACCCAGTCAGTCACCCACCCTGTCAGTCACCCACCCAGTCAGTCACCCACCCACCCAGTCCGTCACCTACCCACCCACCCAGTCAGTCACCTACCCACCCACCCAGTCAGTCAGTCACCTACCCACCCAGTCAGTCACCTACCCACCCAGTCAGTCAGTCACCTACCCACCCACCCAGTCAGTCACCTACCCACCCCACCCACCCAGTCAGTCACCTACCAACCCACCCAGTCAGTTAGTCACCTACCCACCCACCCAGTCAGTCACCTACCCACCCACCCAGTCAGTCAGTCACCTACCCAGTCAGTCAGTCACATACCCAGTCAGTCAGTCAGTCAGTCACCTACCCAGTCAGTCAGTCAGTCACCTACCCAGTCAGTCAGTCAGTCACCTACCCAGTCAATCAGTCAGTCACCTACCAAGTCAGTCAGTCAGTCACCTACCCAGTCAGTCAGTCAGTCAGTCAGTCAGTCACCTACCCAGTCAGTCAGTCAGTCACCTACCCAGTCAGTCAGTCACCTACCCAGTCAGTCAGTCAGTCACCTACCCAGTCAGTCAGTCAGTCACCTACCCAGTCAGTCAGTCTCCCTCCATCTCCCCCCCCACATTCTTTCCCCCCACACTCTCTCCCCTCCACTCTCTCTCTCCCCCCCCACACTCTCTCTCTCCCCCACACTCTCTCTCTCTCCCCACACTCTCTCTCTCTCCCCCACTCTCTCTCTCTCTCCCCCACACTCTCTCTCTCTCTCTCTCTCTCCCTCCCTCTCTCTCTCTCCCCCACACTCTCTCTCTCTCCCCCACACTCTCTCTCTCTCCCCCACACCCTCTCTCTCCCCACACTCTCTCTCTCTCCCCCCCACACTCTATCTCTCTCCCCCACACTCTCTCACTCCCCACACTCTCTCTCTCTCCCCCACACTCTCTCTCTCTCCCCCACACTCTCTCTCCCCCACACTCTCTCTCTCCCCCACACTCTTTCTCTCTCTCCCACACTCTCTCTCTCCCCACACTCTCTCTCTCCCCCACACTCTCTTTCTCTCCCCCACACTCTCTCTCTCTCCCCCACACTCTCTCACTCCCCACACTCTCTCTCTCTCCCCCACACTCTCTCTCTCTCACCCCCACTCTCTCTCTCCCCACACTCTCTCTCCCCCACACTCTCTCTCTCCCCCACACTCTCTCTCCCCCACACTCTCTCTCTCTCTCTCCCCCACACTCTCTCTTTCCCACACTCTCTCCCTCTCTCTCTCCCACACTCTCTCTCTCCCCACGCTCTCTCTCTCCCCCACACTCTCTCTCTCCCCCACACTTTCTCTCTCTCCCCCACACTCTCTCTCTCTCTCCCCCACACTCTCTCTCTCTCCCACACTCTCTCTCCCCCACACTCTCTCTCTCCCCCACACTCTCTCCCCCATACTCTCTCTCCCCCACACTCTCTCTCCCCCACACTCTCTCTCTCTTTCTCCCCCAAACTCTCTCTCTCCCCCACACTCTCTCTCTCCCCCACACTCTCTCTCTCCCCCCACACTCTCTCTCTCTCCCACACTCTCTCTCTCTCCCCCACACTCTCTCTCTCTCTCTCCCCCCCACACTCTCTCTCTCTCTCCCCCAAACTCTCTCTCCCCCACACTCTCTCTCTCTTTCTCCCACACTCTCTCTCTCCCCCACACTCTCTCTCTCCCCCACACTCTCTCTCTCTCTCTCTCCCACACTCTCTCTCCCCCGCACTCTCTTTCTCTCTCCCCCTGCACTCTCTCTCTCTCTTTCCCCCTGCACTCTCTCTCCCCCTGCACTCTCTCTCTCCCCCACACTCTCTCTCTCTCTCTCTCCCGCACTCTCTCTCTCCCCCGCACTCTCTCTCTCTCCCCCACACTCTCTCTCTCCCACACTCTCTCTCCCCCACACACTCTCTCTCTCTCTCTCTCTCTCTCTCTCTCTCTCTCTCTCTCTCTCTCTCTCCCCACACTCTCTCTCTCTCTCTCTCTCTCTCTCTCTGTCACCCACACTCTCTCACACTCTGGATCTGGATATCTTATTTACCCTGTATATCTTAACTGCCCTATACTACACCGAAATAACCTATACTGCTTTCTTCCAGATCTGACTCAAGCTTCACACGGAAAACATCGGAACCCCCCCTAAACCAGAAGACAGGTAGGGAACACATCCCCTCCAATGTATAACATTGCGGGAATGAGGGTACCTGGAAATTGAGGGACTGCGGATCAGGTAAGATCCCAGGCGGGATTGCTGCTTTAGATATTGTTAAGCGGGGACGTCCAGACATTGGTTATGGGGTTCAGGAAACTAGTCATTCACACCTGGCTATTATTTCTAGATCCGACATTTACACACACACACGTAACAAGGACTAATTGTAGTATAATGTAATACAATAAATACATTTATGTCAAAAACAAATGTTGTTCTGACTAGGAATTTATTAAATGTATTCTATTTATATATTTTATTTTAAAGCGGGGTTGGGGGTGTGACTAGGGGCGGGGTTGGGGGCGGGACCAGGGGCGGGGTTGTGGGGCGGGACTAGGAGGCGAGTAGATTTTTTGGTTGGGCGAGTAGATTTTTGGGTGATTTGTCGAACACTGTGTATATATATATATATATATATATATATATATATATATATATATATATAATAAGAGGCAGACACTCCCTTAGACAATTTTATTCGAAGCTCCAGCTTCCAATGGAGCCTTTCTCAAGAAACAGCAGCACACAGTGAAGTGACCCATTACCCTTATACAGCCCGGAGAATCAGCACACCTTAGAAAAAAACTGGCATAAATCCAATGTAAAACATTGGTGATGTCATAGGTATGTTGTTCTATATTGACCATGCCTATACCTACCACATAATCAATGTTTTACATAGGACATGCGCCACTTTCTGCCTTTTTTTTTGTGTGAATTTACCAGGCGCCATCTCATTATACTGGGTGACAAAAGAAACTCCATTATTTTGTTCTAATGCATTTTTATTTTTATTTTTATATTCCAGCAAAGTGGCCCCCTCAATTTTCTCCACTTGAAGGGATGCTGCCTCAAGTAGATGTTCTGGGTAACTTCTATCACGGAATTTATCTTTAAGCTCATTCGCCTGAAGTGCAAACTCCCCAGGATTTGAACAGTTGCGCTTCAGGCAGGTGAGCTGACCCTTAGGGATATTCCTAGGATTGTGCTGGCTGTCTGCCCTGAGGTAATTATTAGCCTGGACAGACTTAAAAAAAGTTTTTGTTTCTATTTTGTTGTTACTGATATATATTTTGAGGTCTAAAAATTCTATATGTTCCTTATGGTGGTTAAAAGTGAATTTTAAATCCCTATCGTTAGAATTTAAATAGTTAAAAAATGATTCAAGCTGTACCTGGCTGCCTGACCAAACAAATATAACGTCATCTATGAAACGGCGCCAGAGCACCAGGTGAGCCCCGAGAGGACAGTTGTTCCAAATGTAATCTTCTTCCCAACTGTCCATAAAGAGATTAGCGTAGCTCAGGGCAAACCTCGTGCCCATCGACGTTCCACAGACCTGCAAGAAAAACTGTGAGTTAAATTGAAAGTGATTGTGTGTTAAAATAAAATTAATACTATTAACTAAAAATGATTTAAGTGCTATAGGTGTAGTGTCATCCGATTCTAACTTGCGTGCTATGGCCTCACATCCTTTCACATGATTAATGGTGGTATACAGTGATGTCACATCTGCTGTTACCCATGTATACTCGGGTTTCCATTCCAGATCTCTCAGTAACTGGAGGACATGTGTAGTATCACGCAAGTAGGATCGGACCTGGTGAACTAAAGGTTGAAGGTGGTGATCTATAAATAGGGATAAATTAGAATGAGTGATCCTATACCTGAAATGATAGGCCTACCAGGGGGGTGCGTAATGCTTTTGTGTATTTTAGGGATAAAATAAAAAATGGGGGTACGTGAAAACTGTGTGTTTAAGAACTCTAGTTCTTGTTGTGTTATTGCTCCTTCTTCCAAACCTTTATCTAGCATTCTAGTAAGTTCAATCTCAAACTGGCTCAGAGGGTTACTGGCAAGGGGGAGGTATGTGGCTGTATCTCCAAGTAATCTCATAGACTCCTGGAGATAGTAGTCGATATCCATCACCACTATACCCCCCCCCCCCCCTTTGTCAGCAGGTTTTATAACTATTTTCTTATTTTCTTCCAGTTGTTGCAGAGCCAGTTTTTCTTTAGTATTAAGATTATCTTTTTGAATTTTATATGCCCTACTGGACTCCTCTAATTCTCTGGTTACTATCTCTACAAAAGAGTTCACTAGATGGCCCTGTGCAAATTTGGGGTAAAATGTAGACTTAACTTTAAAATTCGTACGCGTTTTATTTGGCTCAACATTCAAAGATTTCTGATCTAGCTGATGGGTAACTGCATCTTTTAAAAAATATTTCTTAAGAGCCAATTTGCGTGCAAACTTATGGACATCAATATGGAGGTTGAAACGGTTAGGGCCACATATTGGCGCAAAAGTGAGGCCCTTACCTAACACTTTCTTTTCAACTGGTGTTAGGATATGTCGACTGAGGTTGAAGATGTTTTGGTAAGTCTTATTAACACCTAACCTATTTATATTAGCACCTCCTCTTCTTCCTCTGGTGCGTTTTTTCTTTTTTTGTAATTCATGGGGGGCTGAAGTTCTACACTGGGTTTCTTTATTTCTACCTGGGGAAAGATGTGTTCCCTTTCCTTTCTCCATTCTAAAAAAGAAAAGTTGGTCTTAGCTGTTTGTATAGGTAAAGGAGTGTAAGACACACTGTCAGGTTCACTCTCTGACTCAATTTCAGATAGCACATGGTATTTGTTATTAGTCAAATTGACTTCATGTTTAGATGCTATCTGTGCGTCATACAGTTCTTTAGCTCTTTTTTGTCTGAGGTATTGGTTTGTATCATGTTGGGGTAATACCCTCTGTGGTTGGGGAATGGGAACTGGAATAGGTATAAGGGGAAGTGTATGTGGTTTTCTGGACCTGTTGATATTATTACTGGGAGTAGGATTTCCCTTCTCCATCCTGCTCCGCTTGGTCCCTACAGGTGGATTGCTATTCCTCTGATCTTGTTTTTTAATCTGTTCATCTTTACTTTTCTTATTCCAGGTTCTCTGTCGACCCGTGTCGTAGTCATTCTTATCCCTAAAGAACTTACTTTGTTTGGTACCTACTATTTCTAGTTCAATTTGATCCAGTCTCTTTTTAACCGTAGGCTCCATATCTAGAAGTTCTTTATTAGTAAGGTAAGGGTCGAGTTTTATTTTTAAATTCTCAATCTCATTGTCTAGTTCTATCAGTGTCTTTTTACGCTGATGTATTAACATTTTCATCAGCGCAAAAGAACACTGGTCTAGAATGTCATTCCATTCCTGCATGAATGGCAGATTTTGTGTATCAAATGTTGGTACCTTTTGGACTCGAAGTCCTCGTGGGATTCTATGATTTTCTAAATATTTGCTTAGAGTAGTAACCTCCCACCACTGTCTGCTCTCTGCGACTAGTGTTTTTTCTAATTCTACCATAATTGGTTGAAAATCCGCCACCCTGGGCTTCACTATAGGGACTGTATGGGGATCCTTAAAAATGAGATCCACATTGATGTTTCTACGGGATCTTGAGTGAAACAACGTACTCATATTTAATGTGTGGTGATTACCAAAAAGGATTAAAAATTAATTAGATTAATTAAATTAATTAATTTGTGTTGTGACAAATATATGAATTTAAAGCAGCTACACCTGTGCTGGCGAAACAGTGACTAGAAAAAAGAGTGGTGAGTATAGCGCTAAAAATAAAAGTGAATACAATATATATTAACAACAATGTGATAAATGAATGAGGCAAGGCTGCCGAGAATAGCTAACCCAAACACAGTTAGTGAAAAACAAGAAAAACAATACAGACCGGCGCCTTAGAGTCCAAATAATGGGATATATATAAGTCCAATGATTGGCTTGGGATATCCAATAGATGGTGATCCAGTCCAGTGGACAGCAGGTTCCTCAGCAACAACAGTGATGTAATATGCAGGGGAGACAAAAGAACAGATTCATAGCGTAACAGAGTATGGTTATAACATGTAACACATGGACATGGACAAACAAGCACATACAACAATAAACAAATAGGCTGACTAATATAATGGAATTTAATGAACACAATAAAATACAGCAAGCTGGTGACGAGCAGGTCTAGGATCCGGTGTGTAAAACCGGAATCCTACTTACAGCAAGTCCACAGGATTTAGGCAGGTGCATGAAGTGTAGACGGTCCGGCGACAGCTGTTGGTGGACGCGTGCCACGTGTAGAAGCCTGCAGGTACCTCTTCCGATTGATGCCAGTAAGGCAACACTGCCTTCAGCTTCACACGACGCCTTCCGTTCGCGCCCGGAACTGCGTCACAGCGGGCGGGACAACGCTCCGGAACTCACTTCAGGTGTATATACTCCAATACACCGCAACTCAAGGAACTGTTGCAAGGGTCTGCTCCTCTACCAGTTAGCTGATAAATGACTCTCAAAGGCCCAATGCGTTTCGTGCGCATGCGCACTTCTTCAGGGGTAATAGGCACAGTCCATGATGTCATTAAATACAGACAGGACATACACCATTGGATAGATAAAATGTCACTCAAACTTTGATTTGTGCTAACCATGGTTGGTTACAATACCTGTCAATCATGTCCTGTGTAAAAGGCAGCCTAACATACAGATAAAACAAACATATATGCAAATAAAACAGACATAAATACATAGAAACACATACTATTAAACAAAAATTACTATTCATACTTAATAACTCTTATTAATCAGACCATATTTAATTTAGCAGTTAAACACTCAATGGTGTTAATAACATAGTCTTTTTCCATACTGATGTGACACATTTTGCACGCCATTGGCTTTTACATTTGCAGCAGCTGTTATTAGCTTAGTTACCTATTAATAATAAAAATATATATAATTATATGAATAGATTAAAAATAGAATAAAAATAGAAATACATTAAAATCTTTTGGATAATTTAAAACTTTTAATTTAATAAAACTAATATTTTACTTTAAAAATACTTTTTTAAAAATCATTTAAGAAAAACGCCTAGACCGAAATCAATGTTGAGACCATTAGGTGAGAGTGTCTTTAATTCATAGATCCAGTAGGCTTCACGCCTACTGATCTGTTTAAGTTGATTGCCTCCCCTCCAGTTATTCTGTACGGTTTCTATGGCTTGACACTTTAGCCCCATCGGATTCCTATTATGATGAATATTAAAATGATGTGAAACACTGTGTGTATTTAAACCTCGTTTTATATTATAGATGTGTTCATACACTCTTCTCTTATAACATCTTCCAGTTCTACCTACATATTGCAAGCCACACGGGCACTGCAACAAATAGATTACAAATGTGGAATCACAGTTTATTGATGTTTTAATAGTATATGTTTTATCTATAACGTTGGATTTAAAGGTTTCAGTGCTACTACTAAACGAACAAGCCATGCATTTTGTGCATTTAAAAAAGCCCTTTCTTTTGCTGCCTGATTTTGATACTGAGTTGTCCAAAGGACAACTAGGAGCTAGACGCATTTTAATATTTGGAGCTTTTGTAAAAATGATTTTTGTTTTTTCCGGGAGACATTTAGATAGAGTATTATCACACAGGAGCATAGGCCAATGTTTATTAAAAATCTGGCGAATTTTTGGCGCCATCTCATTATACTGGGTGACAAAAGAAACTCCATTATTTTGTTCTAATGCATTTTTATTTTTATTTTTATATTCCAGCAAAGTGGCCCTCTCAATTTTCTCCACCTGAAGGGATGCTGCCTCAAGTAGATGTTCTGGGTAACTTCTATCACGGAATTTGTCTTTAAGCTCATTCGCCTGAAGCGCAAACTCCCCAGGATTTGAACAGTTGCGCTTCAGGCGGGTGAGCTGACCCTTAGGGATATTCCGGATCCAGCTAGGATTGTGCTGGCTGTCTGCCCTGAGGTAATTATTAGCCTGGACAGACTTAAAAAAAGTTTTTGTTTCTATTTTGTTGTCACTGATATATATTTTGAGGTCTAAAAATTCTATATGTTCCTTATGGTGGTTAAAAGTGAATTTTAAATCCCTATCATTAGAATTTAAATAGCGTACAGTAACTGTTCAAATCCTGGGGAGTTTGCGCTTCAGGCGAATGAGCTTAAAGATAAATTCCGTGATAGAAGTTACCCAGAACATCTACTTGAGGCAGCATCCCTTCAGGTGGAGAAAATTGAGAGGGCCACTTTGCTGGAATATAAAAATAAAAATGCATTAGAACAAAATAATGGAGTTTCTTTTGTCACCCAGTATAATGAGATGGCGCCAAAAATTCGCCAGGTTTTTAATAAACATTGGCCTATGCTCCTGTGTGATAATACTCTATCTAAATGTCTCCCGAAAAAACCAAAAATCATTTTTACAAAAGCTCCAAATATTAAAATGCGTCTATCTCCTAGTTGTCCTTTGGACAACTCAGTATCAAAATCAGGCAGCAAAAGAAAGGGCTTTTTTAAATGCACAAAATGCATGGCTTGTTCGTTTAGTAGTAGCACTGAAACCTTTAAATCCAACGTTACAGATAAAACATATACTATTAAAACATCAATAAACTGTGATTCCACATTTGTAATCTATTTGTTGCAGTGCTTGCAATATGTAGGTAGAACTGGAAGATGTTATAAGAGAAGAATGTATGAACACATCTATAATATAAAACGAGGTTTAAATACACACAGTGTTTCACATCATTTTAATATTCATCATAATAGGAATCCGATGGGGCTAAAGTGTCAAGCCTTAGAAACCGTACAGAATAACTGGAGGGGAGGCAATCAACTTAAACAGATCAGTAGGCGTGAAGCCTACTGGATCTATGAATTAAAGACACTCTCACCTAATGGTCTCAACATTGATTTCGATCTAGGCGTTTTTCTTAAATGATTTTTAAAAAAGTATTTTTAAAGTAAAATATTAGTTTTATTAAATTAAAAGTTTTAAATTATCCAAAAGATTTTAATGTATTTCTATTTTTATTCTATTTTTAATCTATTCCTATAATTATATATATTTTTTATTATTTTTTTTTTAACATTTTTTTTCCTTTATTGGAGACATATACATAGATTACATACAGAGGTTACAGTCCTTTTGGTACATAACAGACAGAGTATAGTGGATCTTGACTGTGGGATAGGCACGTGGTCTCAATAAATTCTTTAGTTGTTGTTTTTGGGTAGGTAAAGCAGTGGGGAAGACATAGGGGGGGGGGCGATAGCTGGGAACGACAGGAGAGGGGGGGGAGGCGGGGGGGAGGAGGGGGGGTGAGGGGGTTGTCCCTCTCTATCTCTCCTTCTCTTTGGTTCTGTTGTGCGTACTCGGTGGGTCCCAGCCGGGGCCTAGCAGGGAGGCGGGATTCAGGTCCCTGTCCAGGGCTCCCAGGTATTATAGAATTGTGGCATTTTCTGTTTTAGCATGGCTGTCAGTTTTTCCATGATCATAACTGAATTTACCCTGTTGACCACGGTCCTTCTTGAGGGCGCTTTCAGGTGCTTCCAAGCCGCCGCTACCGAGCATCTTGCCGCCGTAAGTATGGCGGAAGTCAGCCTGGCCTCGGGGGCTGGGAGGTCCTCTATTGGTTTACCCAGCACGTACGTCAGACGGTCCAGGGGGACCTCCAGGCCCAGGGTGTCATCTAGCAGTTTTTGGACTCTGGTCCAGAAGCGCTGTATCTCCGGACAAGTCCACCATATATGGGACATGTCTCCCTTTTGTCCACATCCCCTCCAGCACTCGTCAGTTGCGCCGGGGAAGATCTGGCTCAGTCTACTCGGGGCCAGGTACCATTGGAATAGTATTTTGTATATATTTTCTTTTGTAACCGAGCAAATTGAGGTCTTAGGGGCTGCGTCCCAGATGTCCTCCCAATCTTCGAGGTCTAGTGGTATGCCAAGGTCTGAGCACCATTTTTGCATGTAAGCATGAGTGGGTGGGGGTAGGGAGTTCTCCAGTATGCTATAGATTGCTGTGATCAATCCTTTCTGATATGCTCTTCTTTGACAGAGGGACTCAAAGTTGGTCAAGGGGGCGAATTTAGAGGTCGGGGATAGAGCTCGAAGGAAATGCCTTATTTGTAAAAATGTGAATATGGGAAGATGGGGGGCTGACAGTTTGTTTCTGACCTCCTGGAAGGACAGAGCTTTGTCATTCTCTAGCAGATCCGCAACCATGCTAATATTTAGGTCCTGGAAATGACCGATCCGAGCTTGGGCACATCCAGGAGGGAATGCTGGGTTCCCAAGTATGGGGATGAGTTGGGAGGGGGGTGAAGTTAGGCCATATTTCCCTCTATTTCTGGACCAGGTAGACCACGTGCATTTCATTGCTCCCAAACCGAGTTTCTGGGAGGGTTTTTCTTTCTGGTCCGGAGACCAGAGCAGGACTGGGAGAGGTACAGGGGCTACATAGTTGGTCTCTATTTCCAGCCAGCAGGCAGAGTCCGGGGGGTTATTCCACACCACTGCTTGTCTGAGCTGGGCTGCTTCGTAGTATCTTATCACGTCGGGCACACCTAACCCTCCTCTTGTTTTTGCAGCCATGAGCACTGACCGCGGAACTCTGGGTTTACGCTGCTTCCATATAAAGCGCATTATTTGCGTCTGTATATTCCTAAAGTCAGCTAGTGGGATTAGAACTGGGAGAGTCTGAAAATAATATAACAGTCGGGGAAGGATATTCATTTTAGCGGAGACGATTCTGCCAAACCAGGAAATCTGGTATGCATTCCAAGCTTCTAGATCTTTCTTGATCTGGCTAAAAAGGGGGGGATAGTTAGTTTTATATAGCGAGGAGTACATTCTAGTAATTTTGATCCCTAGGTATTTTATGTGGGAGGAGTTCCATCTATATTTGTAGTTGGCTTGGAGAAGTTTCCATGTTGGTTCGGGGAGGGATATATTTAATGCTTCTGATTTGTCCATATTTATTTTGTAATCTGAAGCGAGACTAAACTGATCAAGCAGTTTGTGTAAATTGGGTAGGGACACCTGTGGGGCAGCTAGGGTCAGAATGACGTCGTCCGCGAAAAGGGATATTTTATATTCTTTGTCCGCTATGGTTATGCCTAGAATATCTGGGTTCGCTCTGACTTGTGCTGCTAGCGGTTCTATTGAGAGTGCGAACAGTAGTGGGGATAGGGGGCATCCCTGTCTGGTTCCGTTTCGTATATGGATCGGGCTATTTTGTCCTCCTGGCAACTTTAGGTATGCAGTAGGGTTCTGGTATAGTGCCCTAACCCCTTCTAGGAATGGTCCTGAGAAACCGAATTTGGTCATTGTTTGATCCAGGAAGGACCATTTGATACGATCAAATGCCTTTTCGGCGTCTAGGCTCAGGATCATGGCCTGGAGTTTGTTGAGATGCACGTGGTCAATGATATCAATAATTTTGCGGGTGTTGTCAGAGGCCTGTCTTCCTGACACGAATCCCAATTGATCTATATGAATTAGTCGGGGGAGAATAGGGTTTAGCCTGTTTGCAAGGATCTTGCTATAGAGTTTTAGGTCTGTGTTAAACAGGGAGATTGGTCTGTAGCTACCGCAATTCAGCGGGTTCCTTCCTTCCTTGTGAATGATAGCTAGATTGGCCGCTGAAATTGTGCCAGGGATCGGGGCTCCTTCTAGAAAGGAGTTGTACATCTCTAGGAGATATGGGGAGAGAGACGATTGAAATTTTTTATAATAGGCGTTTGAAAAGCCATCGGGGCCAGGAGTTTTTAAGGGTGCTTATGGCTTGTGCCAGTTCTTCCTGGGAGATTGGGGCGTTTAAGACCTTGAGTTCCTCGTCGGAAAGAGAGGGGAGTTTGCAATTTGCCAGGAATCGGGTTGCCAATTCCGCCTCTGCAGGGGTTTGGTTGGGGGGGTGGAGGTTGTAGAGCTCCGTGTAATAGTTTGCGAATTCTTGGGCAATTTCGTTATCGAGGTATGTGGTGCGACCCTCTTTGTCACGGACTCTCGTGATTTGGGCTCTTGCTTTTATGCCTCTTAATTTTGATGCTAGTAGTTTGTCGGCCTTATTACCTTTATCGTAAAACCTCTGATTGGTCCATTTGAGCGCTCTCTCCACTTCTTCTAGCTGGGATTGCTTTAGCTCAGTTCTTGCTTTGTCAAGTGTTCTGAGTAGTTTTTTAGAGGGGGACGTTTTGTGTTGTTGTTCGAGGGAAATTATTTTGTCAGTCAGCGCCTTTTGTGCCTTTAGTTTGGATTTTTTCTTGTAGGATGCCAATGAAATTAGGTCGCCTCTGATTGATGCCTTATGGGCTTCCCACAGCATGGATGCTGCGGAAACTGACCCTTTATTTAGTGCAAAAAATTAGGTTAGTTTGTGCCGAATTGTCTCTACCAGGTGCGGGTCGTTGAGCAGGGAGTCATTTAGTTTCCAATTATAAAAGGTATTCTTAACAAAAGGGAGAGAGAGCGTCAAATCGACCGGGGCATGGTCGGACCACGTTATTGGCCCTATGTTAGACTGGGAGGATGCCTGGAGAACATTATTGGAACCTATGAAATAATTAATCCTCGAGTAAGACTGATGTGGGGCCGAGAAGAACGTGTAGTCCCTCTGGCCCACGTGCTGGGCCCTCCAAATATCCGTAAGGGAGTGGTTCTGTAGGATTTCCCTGAAACATTTCGCCTTTTGCTGGTTCTGAGATGTGTGTTGGGCCGTGGTCAGAGAGGATTTATCCTGCTCCGGTGATAGGACCATGTTGAAATCTCCTACCATTAACAGAGAGGAGAGCGCCGCTTGATACAGGGGCTCCAGTAGGCCCTGTAGGAATTGCGTCTGGTTTTCGTTGGGTGCGTATATATTGAGTATGGAAAGGGGGCTTCCAGACAAAGATCCTTGTAGGAGTAGGTATCGTCCCTCCGGGTCTCGTGAGATTTTGGTGGGGACGAATGGGACATTATTTCTGATTAGGATGGCTACTCCCCTTTTTTTACGGGGGATGAGGCATAGAAGGCCTGGGGGAAGGCTTGTTTGAATGTGTTAGGGGGGTCATTGGAGTTAAAGTGGGTCTCTTGTATACATATAATATCACTCCTGGTTTTTTTGAGCTCTTGTAGCGCTAGCTTACGTTTCCTGACAGAGTTGAGGCCCTTAACATTGAGGGAAGTAATCTTAATTGATGACATTATGGGGGCGTTTTTCTCCCAATGTCGTAGGACCTGGGTCCCGTATCATTCCCATGAAGGGGTAGGGCTGTTTTTTTGTGGGTTGAGGGTTTAGTGGCCGAGCTGTCTGTGCTATAGGACCTGGTGCTGTGGAGAGACAGAGAGGGGTGGGGAAGGGGGGGAGGAGGAGACCGGGTGGGGGGGGGCAGACACAGAGGGGAAGAAGGAGAAGGGCTAACTGGGAGCCCAATTGTTTGTCCCTTTGGCACCTTTGTGTCAAGGAGTCAGGGATTAAGTCCCCTGTGAGTCCGTCCGGAGCGCCAATCGCAGGGCACTACCAGGATTGGAGGTCCGACACCCTCCCTAAATAGTTGTGGCGGGTAGGGGGGGAGGGGGGGGGTATAGCCCGTGTTTATCTCACCTAGTAGCCCGTAAGAGTTCGGGTTGCAATTTTAGACAGGTATAGGTAAAACAAACCTCAACTTCTACGGTTTTGAACTGCATTGTAGCATAAACAACTTCACAGTGAGAACTTATCTCACCTTTCCTGAGTGGTGACCTTGTCGACACTCTGGTGGGGGGGGGGGTAGGGGGGGATGGGGTGTAGGGGATGGGAGAGGCGGGGGAGGGGGGGGGAGGGAGGGGGAAGGGTTGGGTGGGGGTGATGGGGGGGGGGGGTAACACACATGTTTATGTTACCGGGCTGCCCGCAAGATCCTAGGCTGCATTTTTATACAAGTGTTGTTACAATAAACCTTTACATTTTCAACTTTACATTTAGAACTTATATCAGCTATCTTGAGTGGCGGCCTTATTTTCGCTCTGGAGGGGGGGGAGGGGTAAGGGGGTTGGAAGGGGAGGGGAGGGTGAGGGAGGGGGGGAAGAGGGGAAGGGGGGGGAAAGGGGGGAGGGGGCTGGGAGGAGCAGTACAGGTGTGCGGCCTCTCTTAGTTCTCCACATTGCTACTGACATGATATCCTATAACATTTCAGTGTATATCGTTGTAAAGCAGTTGTCATCATCAGTGCTGAGCAGAGGTCAGTCAACACCGTAGGAAGGGGAAAACTTTATGTTACCGGGCTGCCCGCAAGATCCTAGGCTGCATTTTTATACAGGTGTTGTTACAATAAATCTTTACATTTTCAACTTTAATTTAGAACTTATATGAGCTATCTTGAGTGGCGGCCTTATTTTCGCTCTGGAGGGGGGAGGGGTAAGGGGGTTGGAAGGGGGAGGGGAGGGGGAGGAGGTGGGTAGTGCAGGGATGGGGGGGTGAGAGGGGAGAGGGGGAGTGAGGGGGGGAGTGAAGGGGGGAGGGGGGGTGTTGGCAATGGGTCGAGAGGGGGGGGGGTGAGCGGGGGGAGGGAGGGGTGGGGGGGACAATCATGTTATTCCACACTTCTTCAGACAAACTAGTCCTAGGCTGCAGTTTTGTGCACATATTCCCAGCTTGATTTTCTACCTTTGTGGGGGGGGGGGAATCAGGGAGGGGGATGGGGGGGGGAGGGGGGAGGGGCGTGGGTTTGCAATCTCTCTCAATTCCCCATATTTCTGCAGTTATGGTATTGCGAAACATTTCAATATATATAACGTTTCCAAACAGTTGCCAGAGACACCTAGGGGCCTGTGGTTATGCACAGGGTCCCTTTAACCTATGTCATCTCTCCCGTCCGCAGACCCTCATCCCCTGGAGCCAAGGGGCTAAGAGGCCTCAGCAGCGGCCCTCTGTCGCTATGTCGGTGTGTTCCCTTAGAATAGCAGGGGTCCGCCGAGGGGAGAGAGGAGCCACCAGGAGAGGGCCATAGGTGTTTGCCCTACATCTCTACCTGGGAGGTATATATGGGGAGGGGGGTGGGGTTCAATCTATAGACCTGGTTGCCTTGGCTGTTGCAGGGGAGGCGATCAGTGTCAATGCCAGGGAGGCCAGGAATGTCCCCTTGATGTGGCGTGGAGTGTTTGAGGCCTCGCAGTGGGGGAGCTGGGGGGGGGAGGAGAGGGGGCCGGGGCGCCAGCGGGGAGAGGGGGGGGGGGCTCCAAAAACACGTCCTGGTTGCTCCAGTTGCTGCAGGGGAACCGTCCACCGTCTGTGCCTGGAGAGGCCAGGTATGTCCCCGTGCAACAGGGGTGTCCAGGGCTTCGCCATGGGGGGACCAGGGAAAGGGTGGGAGGGGGGGGCAGGGGTTTCACCAGCACGGAGAGGAGTGGGCTCGGCGGGGATGACTCCCTCGGGTGTGGAGCTTTAAGGGACTCCTTTTCCTCTCGGAGCCAGACATCGACTGGCCACGTGGGTCGTAGGGGCATCTCTCCTGGTTTCTGGCTGTGCGGCTCCGCAGAGGGATCTAGTAGTTCTCGGCGCCATCTTGTGTCCGGTCCTCGGGAGCGGCTCTGCATCAGCGGTAGATGGACGTCACCTGGGTCTCGGAGTTGTCCGGAGCGGAGGATGAAGACAGGGAAGGTAAGGAGGGGGGAGGAAGGTAAGGAGGGGGGGTAGGGAAGGAGAGGAGGAGGGGGTAGGGAAGGAGTGGAGGGGGGTAGGGAAGGAGCGGAGGGGGGGTAGGGAAGGAGCGGAGGGGGGGAAGGAAGGAGGGGAGGGAAGGAGAGGAGGGGAGGAAAGGAGAGGAGGGGGGAGGGAAGGAGAGGAGGGGGGAGGGAAGGTGGGGAGGGGGGGGGAAGGTAAGAGAGGGGGGGAGAAGGTATGGAGAGAGTGTGTGGGGTCAGATCAGAGAAGAGCCGTTGCGGGGGGGGGTTGTAGGGTGTTGGTGGGGGGGAGGAGGAGGAGGTGGAATAGGAAAAGCAGGGTACGCAGAGTGCTGGCCACTGTATCAACGCTACGGGGGGTAAGGATCTGTAGCAGCGGTGGGATAATGCAAGGGAGTTGGGGTTTCGAGAGTTCCAGCAGTTCTTTCAGGGCATCGAAGCTGGCTCACGGGTTCCGCAGATTGGCGAGCCTTTCGGATGCTCGGGGGGTGTCGGGGGGGCCAGGTCTTGTTCCGCGGGGGGCCCTCTCTTCCCCTCGTGGGGGGACGACACCTATTACTTTCAGGAAGTCGGTCGTGTCGGCTGGATCCGAAATCCGTGTAGAAACGGCCGTTTCTTGGGACGATTAGCTTGAAAGGGAATCCCCATCGGTAGGAGATCCCTTGATCACGAAGGAGGGTGGTAAGGGGTTTCATGTCCAAGCGTTTCAGGACCGTGGTCCGGGATAGATCGCTGAATACTTGGACCGCGTGGTCGGCCATTTCAATGGTTCCCGCGCTCCTCGCCGCAGCCGCCAGCTTCTCCTTGGTGGAGTATGCATGGTATCGGACTATGACGTCCCGGGGGCAATTAGGATCGGCGGACTTTGGGCCCAGGGCTCGGTGAGCTCTATCAAGCTGAAGTTCGTGCTCAGATAGGGTAGAGACCAGGTTCAGAAAGAGGGTCTTAAGATAGGTCTGGAGGGACTCAGGCGTGATCGTCTCCGGGATCCCCCTGAAGCGCAGGTTCTGCCTCCTGTCTCTATTTTCCTGTTCCTCAATAGAGCTTTTAAGCGCGGCGATTTCGTGCCCCATACGGGCCATATCATCTTCAATGTTGGAGTGGGCATCAGATATGGTGGTGATTCGTTCCTCCACTGCGTCCGTCCTCGCGGTTAGGGTGCTTACATCCGCCCGTATGTCCCTTAGGACCTTCTCCAGGTCCTCCATGAATCCTCGGCGCATTCGTAGGAGAAGCTCTTCAAAGAACTCTTTGCCAAGTTCTGGGGGTATCGAGGGCGTTTGGCTCCGGGTTGCGGCCTCCGCGGCATGTTCTTGCTCCTCGGCGCCATCTTGGGAGTCTGCAGACGGTTCCAGCAGGCGCGGGTTTGGCTGGAAAAATTTGGAGACTGGGTTCTGAACCCTCTTCGGAGGCTTCCCTGCCATGCCTGAAGTTTCGGGGGGGGAGGTGGTATCTTTTGGGGGGTCTCTGCGGAGTTTGGGGTGCGCGTTTTAGACTCTTCGTGGGGAGGGTGTCGGGAGCTCTTCTCCTAACCTGCCATTCGCCCGCCTATATTTTTTATTATTAATAGGTAACTAAGCTAATAAAAGCTGCTGCAAATGTAAAAGCCAATGGCGTGCAAAATGTGTCACATCAGTATGGAAAAAGACTATGTTATTAACACCATTGAGTGTATAACTGCTAAATTAAATATGGTCTGATTAATAAGAGTTATTAGGTATGAATAGTAATTTTTGTTTAATAGTATGTGTTTCTATGTATTTATGTCTGTTTTATTTGCATATATGTTTGTTTTATCTGTATGTTAGGCTGCCTTTTACACAGGACATGATTGACAGGTATTGTAACCAACCATGGTTAGCACAAATCAAAGTTTGAGTGACATTTTATCTATCCAATGGTGTATGTCCTGTCTGTATTTAAAGACATCATAGACTGTGCCTATACCCCTGAAGAAGTGCGCATGCGCACGAAACGCGTTGGGCCTTTGAGAGTCATTTATCAGCTAACTGGTAGAGGAGCAGACCCTTGCAACAGTTCCTTGAGTTGCGGTGTATTGGAGTATATACACCTGAAGTGAGTTCCGGAGCGTTGTCCCGCCCGCTGTGACGCAGTTCCGGGCGCGAACGGAAGGCGTCGTGTGAAGCTGAAGGCAGTGTTGCCTTACCGGCATCAATCGGAAGAGGTACCTGCAGGCTTCTACACGTGGCACGCGTCCACCAACAGCTGTCGCCGGACCGTCTACACTTCATGCACCTGCCTAAATCCTGTGGACTTGCTGTAAGTAGGATTCCGGTTTTACACACCGGGTCCTAGACCTGCTCGTCACCAGCTTGCTGTATTTTATTGTGTTCATTAAATTCCATTATATTAGTCAGCCTATTTGTTTATTGTTGTATGTGCTTGTTTGTCCATGTCCATGTCCATGTGTTACATGTTATAACCATACTCTGTTACGCTATGAATCTGTTCTTTTGTCTCCCCTGCATATTACATCACTGTTGTTGCTGAGGAACCTGCTGTCCACTGGACTGGATCACCATCTATTGGATATCCCAAGCCAATCATTGGACTTATATATATCCCATTATTTGGACTCTAAGGCGCCGGTCTGTATTGTTTTTCTTGTTTTTCACTAACTGTGTTTGGGTTAGCTATTCTCGGCAGCCTTGCCTCATTCATTTATCACATTGTTGTTAATATATATTGTATTCACTTTTATTTTTAGCGCTATACACACCACTCTTTTTTCTAGTCACTGTTTCGCCAGCACAGGTGTAGCTGCTTTAAATTCATATATTTGTCACAACACAAATTAATTAATTTAATTAATCTACTTAATTTTTAATCCTTTTTGGTAATCACCACACATTAAATATGAGTACGTTGTTTCACTCAAGATCCCGTAGAAACATCAATGTGGATCTCATTTTTAAGGATCCCCATACAGTCCCTATAGTGGAGCCCAGGGTGGCGGATTTTCAACCAATTATGGTAGAATTAGAAAAAACACTAGTCGCAGAGAGCAGACAGTGGTGGGAGGTTACTACTCTAAGCAAATATTTAGAAAATCATAGAATCCCACGAGGACTTCGAGTCCAAAAGGTACCAACATTTGATACACAAAATCT
This sequence comes from Ascaphus truei, assembly GCF_040206685.1. Taxonomy (NCBI): domain Eukaryota; kingdom Metazoa; phylum Chordata; class Amphibia; order Anura; family Ascaphidae; genus Ascaphus; species Ascaphus truei. The sequence continues at coordinate 11,575,753 of NC_134494.1, read as the reverse complement.
GCCATTCATGCAGGAATGGAATGACATTCTAGACCAGTGTTCTTTTGCGCTGATGAAAATGTTAATACATCAGCGTAAAAAGACACTGATAGAACTAGACAATGAGATTGAGAATTTAAAAATAAAACTCGACCCTTACCTTACTAATAAAGAACTTCTAGATATGGAGCCTACGGATAAAAAGAGACTAGATCAAATTGAACTAGAAATAGTAGGTACCAAACAAAGTAAGTTCTTTAGGGATAAGAATGACTACGACACGGGTCGACAGAGAACCTGGAATAAGAAAAGTAAAGATGAACAGATTAAAAAACAAGATCAGAGGAATAGCAATCCACCTGTAGGGACCAAGCGGAGCAGGATGGAGAAGGGAAATCCTACTCCCAGTAATAATATCAACAGGTCCAGAAAACCACATACACTTCCCCTTATACCTATTCCAGTTCCCATTCCCCAACCACAGAGGGTATTACCCCAACATGATACAAACCAATACCTCAGACAAAAAAGAGCTAAAGAACTGTATGACGCACAGATAGCATCTAAACATGAAGTCAATTTGACTAATAACAAATACCATGTGCTATCTGAAATTGAGTCAGAGAGTGAACCTGACAGTGTGTCTTACACTCCTTTACCTACACAAACAGCTAAGACCAACTTTTCTTTTTTAGAATGGAGAAAGGAAAGGGAACACATCTTTCCCCAGGTAGAAATAAAGAAACCCAGTGTAGAACTTCAGCCCCCCATGAATTACAAAAAAAAGAAAAAACGCACCAGAGGAAGAAGAGGAGGTGCTAATAGAAATAGGTTAGGTGTTAATAAGACTTACCAAAACATCTTCAACCTCAGTCGACATATCCTAACACCAGTTGAAAAGAAAGTGTTAGGTAAGGGCCTCACTTTTGCGCCAATATGTGGCCCTAACAGTTTCAACCTCCATATTGATGTCCATAAGTTTGCACGCAAATTGGCTCTTAAGAAATATTTTTTAAAAGATGCAGTTACCCATCAGCTAGATCAGAAATCTTTGAATGTTGAGCCAAATAAAACGCGTACGAATTTTAAAGTTAAGTCTACATTTTACCCCAAATTTGCACAGGGCCATCTAGTGAACTCTTTTGTAGAGATAGTAACCAGAGAATTAGAGGAGTCCAGTAGGGCATATAAAATTCAAAAAGATAATCTTAATACTAAAGAAAAACTGGCTCTGCAACAACTGGAAGAAAATAAGAAAATAGTTATAAAACCTGCTGACAAAGGGGGGGGGGTATAGTGGTGATGGATATCGACTACTATCTCCAGGAGTCTATGAGATTACTTGGAGATACAGCCACATACCTCCCCCTTGCCAGTAACCCTCTGAGCCAGTTTGAGATTGAACTTACTAGAATGCTAGATAAAGGTTTGGAAGAAGGAGCAATAACACAACAAGAACTAGAGTTCTTAAACACACAGTTTTCACGTACCCCCATTTTTTATTTTATCCCTAAAATACACAAAAGCATTACGCACCCCCCTGGTAGGCCTATCATTTCAGGTATAGGATCACTCATTCTAATTTATCCCTATTTATAGATCACCACCTTCAACCTTTAGTTCACCAGGTCCGATCCTACTTGCGTGATACTACACATGTCCTCCAGTTACTGAGAAATCTGGAATGGAAACCCGAGTATACATGGGTAACAGCAGATGTGACATCACTGTATACCACCATTAATCATGTGAAAGGATGTGAGGCCATAGCACGCAAGTTAGAATCGGATGACACTACACCTTTAGCACTTAAATAATTTTTAGTTAATAGTATTAATTTTATTTTAACACACAATCATTTTCAATTTAACTCACAGTTTTTCTTGCAGGTCTGTGGAACGGCGATGGGAACGAGGTTTGCCCCGAGCTACGCTAATCTCTTTATGGACAGTTGGGAAGAAGATTACATTTGGAACAACTTTCCTCTCGGGGCTCACCTGGTGCTCTGGCGCCGTTTCATAGATGGCGTTATATTTGTTTGGTCAGGCAGCCAGGTACAGCTTGAATCGTTTTTTAACTATTTAAATTCTAACGATAGGGATTTAAAATTCACTTTTAACCACCATAAGGAACATATAGAATTTTTAGACCTCAAAATAAATATCAGTGACAACAAAATAGAAACAAAAACTTTTTTTAAGTCTGTCCAGGCTAATAATTACCTCAGGGCAGACAGCCAGCACAATCCTAGCTGGATCCGGAATATCCCTAAGGGTCAGCTCACCCGCCTGAAGCGCAACTGTTCAAATCCTGGGAGTTTGCGCTTCAGGCGAATGAGCTTAAAGACAAATTCCGTGATAGAAGTTACCCAGAACATCTACTTGAGGCAGCATCCCTTCAAGTGGAGAAAATTGAGGGGGCCACTTTGCTGGAATATAAAAATAAAAATAAAAATGCATTAGAACAAAATAATGGAGTTTCTTTTGTCACCCTGTATAATGAGATGGCGCCAAAAATTCACCAGATTTTTAATAAACATTGGCCTATGCTCCTGTGTGATAATACTCTATCTAAATGTCTCCCGGAAAAACCAAAAATCATTTTTACAAAAGCTCCAAATATTAAAATGCGTCTAGCTCCTAGTTGTCCTTTGGACAACTCAGTATCAAAATCAGGCAGCAAAAGAAAGGGCTTTTTTAAATGCACAAAATGCATGGCTTGTTCGTTTAGTAGTAGCACTGAAACCTTTAAATCCAACGTTATAGATAAAACATATACTATTAAAACATCAATAAACTGTGATTCCACATTTGTAATCTATTTGTTGCAGTGCCCGTGTGGCTTGCAATATGTAGGTAGAACTGGAAGATGTTATAAGAGAAGAGTGTATGAACACATCTATAATATAAAACGAGGTTTAAATACATACAGTGTTTCACATCATTTTAATATTCATCATAATAGGAATCCGATGGGGCTAAAGTGTCAAGCCATAGAAACCGTACAGAATAACTGGAGGGGAGGCAATCAACTTAAACAGATCAGTGAAGCCTACTGGATCTACTGTATGAATTAAAGACACTCTCACCTAATGGTCTCAACATTGATTTCGATCTAGGCGTTTTTCTTAAATGATTTAAAAAAAAGTATTTTTAAAGTAAAATATTAGTTTTATTAAATTAAAAGTTTTAAATTATCCAAAAGATTTTAATGTATTTCTATTTTTATTCTATTTTTAATCTATTCATATAATTATATATATATTTTTTATTATTAATAGGTAACTAAGCTAATAACAGCTGCTGCAAATGTAAAAGCCAATGGCGTGCAAAATGTGTCACATCAGTATGGAAAAAGACTATGTTATTAACACCATTGAGTGTATAACTGCTAAATTAAATATGGTCTGATTAATAAGAGTTATTGGGTATGAATAGTAATTTTTGTTTAATAGTATGTGTTTCAATGTATTTATGTCTGTTTTATTTGCATACTGTATATGTTTGTTTTATCTGTATGTTAGGCTGCCTTTTACACAGGACATGATTGACAGGTATTGTAACCAACCATGGTTAGCACAAATCAAAGTTTGAGTGACATTTTATCTATCCAATGGTGTGTATCCTGTCTGTATTTAATGACATCATGGACTGTGCCCATTAACCCCTGAAGAAGTGCGCATGCGCACGAAACGCGTTGGGCCTTTGAGAGTCATTTATCAGCTAACTGGTAGAGGAGCAGACCCTTGCAACAGTTCCTTGAGTTGCGGTGTATTGGAGTATATACACCTGAAGTGAGTTCCGGTGCGTTGTCGCGCCCGCTGTGACGCAGTTCCAGGCGCGAACGGAAGGTGAAGCTGTGTGAAGCTGAAGGCAGTGTTGCCTTACCGGCATCAATCGGAAGAGGTACCTGCAGGCTTCTACACGTGGCACGCGTCCACCAACAGCTGTCGCCGGACCGTCTACACTTCATGCACCTGCCTAAATCCTGTGGACTTGCTGTAAGTAGGATTCCGGTTTTACACACCGGATCCTAGACCTGCTCGTCACCAGCTTGCTGTATTTTATTGTGTTCATTAAATTCCATTATATTAGTCAGCCTATTTGTTTATTGTTGTATGTGCTTGTTTGTCCATGTCCATGTGTTACATGTTATAACCATACTCTGTTACGCAATGAATCTGTTCTTTTGTCTCCCCTGCTTATTACATCACTTTTGTTGCTGAGGAACCTGCTGTCCACTGGACTGGATCACCATCTATTGGATATCCCAAGCCAATCATTGGACTTATATGTATCCCATTATTTGGACTCTAAGGCGCCGGTCTGTATTGTTTTTCTTGTTTTTCACTAACTGTGTTTGGGTTAGCTATTCTCGGCAGCCTTGCCTCATTCATTTATCACATTGTTGTTAATATATATTGTATTCACTTTTATTTTTAGCGCTATACACACCACTCTTTTTTCTAGTCACTAACAGTAACCAAGCTACCAACCTGCTCCTCACTAACAGCGCCACCATCTGCACCACTAGTCAAAGCAAGGGCCTGCTCAGTGAGCTCTAAACCCCTTTCAAGATTGCCAATGTCCCTCAATATTTCAAGTTACCTCTTCAGATCAGCAATCTCTGACTCTAAAGAGACCACCCGCTCACACTTCCCACAGCGGTATGCTCCTTGGAACAGCTGCTCCAAGTGCACATACATGTGGCAAGATGTGCATTGAGTGGCATTTTCAATCCTGCTCATTCTAGCAACTATAAAGTTGTGACTATGACTATAAGTACTAACAGTAAACTGCACTTCAATAAATTATACCTTGTTTAACCGCTTCCTTGTTCAAACTGCTTCTGGTTCTAACTGCACACACTAAACAACCAGCACTTCAAATCAACCACACAGATTAGTACACGCCAGCTCAGGATTCGTTAGAAGCCTCTGTTTAAATAGGGACACCCACCAGGTGTGTTAGGTTATCAATTAACTAGTATGTGACAGTGGGTGGGGGAGTGGGGAATGTGGATGGACTGGGCGCTTCCCAATTAATATTAGATTGGTGTAATTAGTGACACACCTTAGATACACACAATAAACCTTACACCACAAAGTGATAATAGAAATAAAAGTGTACAAGTGCAGCTCAACTTCCTCTGGTGGGACAGTTCCAAGTCCCAGGATGTAGAATTTTCTTTTCTTGGGGTTGAGGAGGAGCGCAGGATAAGTTCGTGATATGTGAAAAAATAAAAATATATATAGTGCAGATGGTAGATCACTGCTAAAAAGATAATCAATAAATGAAATGAACTCACAAAAATCGTATTGTATTACTGCATGTCAGAGATCCATCTCTCTCTGACTGGAGCCCTTTGTGTAGCTGGGGTCAGGATGCCTCTCAGTGGAGTGGATGATATGCAAGTGTATGCAAGAGTTTGTAATTGAGTGTGTATGTATGGAGAAGTGTTTGGTTGTAGGACAGTGCTTTTGATAACCCTTCTACATTTATTTGTACTGTACTGCTGCGGCCAAGTTTATTCGAGCATTTGCCCGTTCTTGGCCGCAGCAGTAGCCTGGCAGCGGAAGAGCGCCCTCCGATCGGGGCGCTCTCCCTACCGCTGCCGGGTCCGCCGGGTCCCCCGGAACCCCCTGCCGCCGTCCCGCGATCGCGGGACACCAGGGTTCCCTCGGGGAGCCCTGGACGCGCGTGCAGGGGGCGCAGGCTCCCGAAGACGCGTGACCGCGCGTCTATGACGCGCGGCACGCCGAGGGGCGGCCACTAGCAAGCCGGGAAATCTCCCGGCTTGCGGTACCGGCCACACTTTAATAAAGTGTGTCGGTAGTGTATACTGGTTTATCATGGGTGTGTATATAACGTGTGTATATATATATATATACTGTATACAGTATACTGTATCTCTCTCTCTCTCTTTCTCTCTGTATATATATATACAGTATATATATATAGTTGCATGATGAAGCCACAGTACAAATTCATGGGTGAAGGGTGGGTATCGGGCCTGTGTGGCTTAACCCCTTAATTACCTTTGCGGTTATTATCCGATAAGGTGTTTAAGGGGTTAATTGATATCTGAATGTACTTGCAATGTATTGGCTTGGTATTGGCTATGTATTGTGTGGGCAAGAGAAGGAAGGAAGGCAGTGGCGACGGACACTTCGTATTGATGAGGTCAGTAGTACTTTATTTATTTGTATATGCTAGTTAATGTTTTTAATAATGGGCAATTAATCTATTATCCATATCTGGATAATAGTTATTTTGCACATTATTGTACTGTAGGTGTTGGGGGGGAGGGTGTATGTATTGAATGTATAGGCCAGGTTTATTTTTTTTACATTCAGGGTTGGTTCCGTGGTTGTGCGTGGGACCTCTGGAGACCACCTCCGGGTGGTCTCGGGTATCCCAAGGGTATCAGGCTGGTGGTTCCACGGGTGACACATGCGGGGATGATGATGTGTGGTCCCACTTCTGTGGGGGCACCGCAGACCCGTAGTCTGCGGGGATGACGATGTGTGGTCCCACTTCTGTGGGGGCACCGCCGACCCGTAGGTGCGGGGATGATGATGTGTGGTCCCACTTCTGTGGGGGCACCGCGGACCCATAGTGAGCACCCGTGAGTTCCCCAGACCCCCGAGGGAACCACCCGAGGCCCCGCAGACACCTGTGGGTTTGATCCGGGGCTCCCAGACATCCTTGGGCCTACCGTGGGGACCCAATTGTGGCCCACGGTGACCACCTGGGGGCCATGGTGCTGGCGGGATCCACCAGCAGGCCTCCAGAACCTGTGTAAAAAGGGCTGCTGGTAAACTGTAGGTCTGTCCAGGTGCCCTGCCAGCCCACCGGGGACTAGCGTGGGGCTGCGTTATGAACCCTGTATGTAAAAGGATAAATGTTGTATTTATGGGGGGGGCACAGGGGGTGGGTAATGTATTTAATAAATATAATGCTGTTTATTGTGGATCATTGTACTGTTTTTATTGTGGGTACTGGGGGTGGGGTGTTTCCCCAACGGTATGTGGGTAGGCCTCCCTTGTGGGTACTGACTGGGTGGTTAGGCCTCACGGGGGGGGGGGGGGGGTTAGTGTGGGAGGGTATGTAGGCATCCCGAGTGGTGGGTGAGGGTGGGTTAACCCCTTCATGACTGTAGCGGTTAATAACCGCTGTGGAGATTAAGGGGTTAGGGACATTACTTTGAAAGTGTTAATTGTTTTCTCTGTTTTACAGCAGCAGCAGCGGAGGTTGCCATGGGTAGTGGGTAGTGTATTGAATGTATTTATTGGTTATTATGCCTTAACCCTTTCATTACCTTAGCGGCTATACGCTATGGTAATGAAGCAGCATTTCTGTATTTTTAATAATATTGTGCAGGAGCAGGGGGGGTCCCTGAGCATTAATTTCTGGCTCAGGGAACCCCCTGCTCACTGTACAATATTATTAAAATAAAGAAATGCTGCTTCGTTACCATAGCACATAGCCGCTAAGGTAAAGAACGAGTGTTTATTTATATATGTGTTTTATTTATACTGTACATGTGCAGAGGGTCTCCGGAGCAGAACCGCTGTGGTTTTAGGTCTGGGGACCCCCTGCTCCCCGAGATACAGGCCCCTTTAGGGGGTGCCGGTATCCCTCTGCTCTGCTTGGTTTACAGGTCGCGGTCACGTGATCGGGCCCTTAAACGCAGAGGGATACCGGCACCACATAAAGGGGTCTGTATCTCGGGGGGCAGGGGGTCCCCCGACCTGAAACCAGTGCGGTTCAGCTCCCGAGACCCCCTGCACATCTACACTATAAATAAAAATGTATTTAAAATAATTTTTAATGTGCCGATGTTTGCGCTGAGAGAGAGCAGCGGATCTCTCTCTGCTGCAAACACATCTCGCCTCCGCCGGCCCATAGTAATGTATCATTTATGTATGTGCATACAGTATACAGTACTGTATGTGTACAGTACTGTATGTTAGGGGTTATAGGGGCTGTTGTTATACAGTATATATATATATATACAGTATATATACTGCATTACAATTCCTTATAGGGCACGGCTTCAAAGAGAACAGCTCGCATGCGCCCTCATGTGTTTTTACACGGCATTGCAGTATTGCAGCCAGCCGGAATAAAATGCTTCAATCCCTGCCGGGAGAATAACGCTATACACTCTGGCAGAAAACGATCACAAACCTCAATACACCCGAGTATACCCGAATTCGCAGGACTAGCCGAGCGAGAATAAAGTGTGTCGCCACTGTACATGAAAAAAACAGAAACATTAGCAAATGATTCATTTATTATCCCTGTATGTCTATCCATATATATAGACATAACATACAGGGGCAATAAAAGAGCATAAAAAACAATGCATTTCCATCAAAAAAATCACAATTAATATAATGTTCAATATTGAAAATGTCACCAGTATAGTTAGATTTAAATGTCAACTTCTCAGCATGTTTATGCGTACAGGCTTTGCATATATAAAGCCATGAAATCCCTTCAGTTTTGCTAACCATGTGTTACCATCAGATGCCTCCTTTCTTTTTAATGTTGTAGGTGCAAGTTATCCCAACACCTCTGAAGCAGTCCTGCTCTTAATAGAGAGAGAAGTGTCTCTATACTGCCCTGTTATATCCTCCTAAATGTCAGTGTAAAATTGTGAAACGTACCTTGCATTTCCATCAGAGATCAGACGTTACTATACTATGTGGTATTATTCTTTTACTTCATATGCTAAACTAAGCAGATGACATCACAAAATACATTGATTGAAGAAAGACAACCTAAGTAGATTACACACTCCACCCTACATAACTCCAGTTGGAGAGAGAAGTGTCTCCAACATGCCCACTTGCATCTAATACTCTGTGAGTGTTCAGCATCTATCTTTATTTAGCTTGGCAATTGGGTCATACATTGTTGCACTATATTCTCTTTATTTTCACTTACATATACGATGTGGACCATCTGCGCTCTCCTCATCTGGAAGAATTAGAACATACAGTGGAGAGGCTGGTTATTGTGCCTTTTCTAGTCCTCTTCACTCCAGGGGAGAGTGAGTGTGGACCATAACGTACCTCTGCTTGGGAGGCAGGGAAGAGCTAGGACGGCTGCAGTGTCCTTGGCCTGTAGTGAAGGTTCCAGGGACCATCCTTCAGTGGTAGCTGGCAGTTACTGCATTGGGCAGAATCCTGCCTTGTTACTGTGTTGAAAAGAAGAGATAATAAACTGTTCCTGTTGTTATACCTCCTGCCTGGTGCATGACCTTACTGGAGGGAGAGGTAATTGTTCTACCATGGGAGATCACCTTCAGTTTCCTGGAGCCTACGGCAGATGGAGGTGCTGCACTGCTAAAGAGATATGTAGGGTATGAACCCCAGAAGCCTAGTTCTGGGTCCTTACTACCACCGACATACGACTCAGCCGTCCTGTTACCAGCAGGTATCATGCACCACATGACCAGTAATGGCCAAATTTCCCACCGAGTGGGGGGAACACCGTTACACCACATTTCATGCAAGATAAGATCTTGTTTTCCGTTGCATTCTATTGGGCTAATTCTATTGCTAAGCCTGCTATCTAAAAGCACTCCTAAATCCTTCTCCTTCAAAGATTCTCCTTATTAGTTCCCATTGAATTTGTAAGTTGCCTGTTTATTCTTGTTTACCAAATGCATAACCTTACATTTATCTGTGTTAACCTCATCTGCCATTTACCTGCCAAAGTCCATCTGGAGAGGACTTTACATCCTGCTCTGATTTTACTAACTTACACAATTTAGTGTCATCAGCAAAGATGGAGACTTTGCTCTCTATGCCAATCTCAAGGTCATTAATAAACAAGTTAAAAAGCAGGGATCCCAGTACCGATCCTTGAGGTACTCCACTCACAACTTTAGCTCTACCTGAAGAAGTTCAATTTATGACAATCCTCTGTTGTCTATCCTTCCACAAGTTTTCAATTTAAGTGCAAATATTCTTACGGAGTCCTAGTTTCTTTATTTTGTAGACTGATTAGGAGCTACCACACCAGAAATTGTTTCGATAAAGTACCTGTAGTAGTTAGCCAACCCCAAGAAGCATTGCATGGGCTAGCGACCTATTAGTAAAGGCCATTCAAGGACTACTACTGCTGCAGCCAGCTTTAATCTAAAGCTTACCCGTCTTGTCCCGCGGCTTGGTGCCGTACTTGGCCGAGCGCCAGTCGCATCTTGCCGCATCTTCCCCGCATCCTTCCCCTCCTTCCCCGACCTCTGGCTCCGCTCTGCCCCTCTTCTCCAGGTCCCTGGGGTCCCCCTCTGCTCCCACATCCCCCCTTACCCCGCCACCAACTTCGGGTGAACACTGGGCACGCGCGCCATGCTCCCTGGCACGCGTGACCGCGCATCAGTGACACGCGGCACGCGGCGGGACCCAGCCACGTCTCGACGTGGATTGCGGTGGCGGCCGCTGAAGACTCAGCTCGGCCGCCACTGTACCGCTTTTTAATTATTACAACTCTCGGTTGTCTATCCTTCAACCAGTTTTCAATCCAGGAGCAAATATGTTTCCCAATTTGCTTTATTTTGTACACTAACCTCTTGTGCGGAATTGTATCAAAAGCCTTTGCAAAATCTAAGTAGACTACATCAACTGGATTACCTTGGTCTAAATTCCTACTTACCACCTAAAATAAACTAATAAGGTTAGTTTGGCACGACCTACAGTATCCTTCTTAAAACCATGCTGACTATTACTACTAATTTTGTTAGCCATTAAGAATTCCTGAATATTATCCCATACAGTACTAAACCTTCAAGTAGCTTCCTCACTATTGATTTTATGCTTACAGGTCTGTAGTTCCCCAGTTGTGATCTAGCTTCATTTTTAAATATATAAGCATCACATCGGCTTTACGCCAATCTTGTGTTACTGAGCCTGTGGAAATGGAGTCCATGAATATTAAATGTAATGGTTTGGCTATTACTGAGCTTACAGTAGCTCATGAAATACAAATAGATACAAGCTTTGTCCCCAAAGATGGGGCAAAGCCAAGGAACCCAATTGTGTGCACTCTCCTTAAATCAAATATAATGTAGTGTAATACCAGACTTATATAAGGACTACTACCAATATTGACTACAGATGAAACAAAATATTCCCTTTATACAAATAGTTGCAAGTAAGTGATAATTTAAAATACTTTTAAGTTTACTGACAATAAAATAATAGGGGTTTTAGGACTGTAACGGGGACTTATACCTGTTTAAATAAAAGCCTCTAGTGTTCAGAAAATCAAGCAGAGAGCTGGTTAATTACAACTAATCAATTAACCAACTACATCTGGGTAATCCAAGTAGCATAACAAAAACCCTGCTGGGGACAGAGAAAGATATTTCCTTAGTACACAACAGTGCTGACACAGGAGAGAGAAAGTCTTGAAGACACAGGAGGACTGTGTGTTGACAGAAAGACACAAGGGGATCAGACCTCCAAGTAGACAACTACCCAGACACCACTGACCTCAAGGGCCACCTACTTTAAGGTACAGCTAAGACTTTGGGTGATAGGTGGGTAAGGGGACCCCCCCCCCAGCCTTGCATAGAGAGACTGGGGAAGTAAGTTAACCCTTACAAAGGCATAGGTGTTTGATGTTTTTGTATAATTTTGTTTGCTGTGCTGTTTAAAGGGACAGGCTCAATAAAGCCATATGTTAATCTCACCCTAAACGGTCTCCATTTGCATACCTCTGCCCACATCTCTTACATATGGTGTTAGAAGTTGGGATGAGAGGTGGTCCTTGAATTTCAAATGGACCCCGAAGACTGCCTGTGAATTTTTTTGTGTTTTTCCATGCATACAGTTCCTGCAACAGCCTTGGCAAAAAAACAAGGAATCATGTGCAGAAGTGACCAAAATTAAAGGGCTACACATCCAGGCAGGAAAACTACACTGCACTGGAGAAAGCTACAATGCCACAGTTTGACTGGGAAGACTGTTACAGATGGTGACCCAAACAAGGTACTGATGCTGTGACCAGAGTCTACCCCACCCCTTGTGTGAAGAAAAGAAAGGAAAAAAAAAAACCTCGGATTTTAAAATGGCCACCCAACTGACATTAAATACAGACGCTGCAAGAAGGGGGAAGAAAAGGTGTTCCTGGTATAAAGAGTGTAGACAAAAATTCAAAACCCCTGATGAAGCATCAGCAAAACTAGTAGGGTGGAGAATGACATACAGAACCTGAGGGATCTAAAACACCTGACAGACTGCAATTCTGTCCAAATCTCGCGAGAAGAGATTTGCTCCCATGTGATGAGGAAGTACAGGGAGAGACCGGCTACCGACTGAGAGGAACCCTGAGAGAAATACAAAATGTTTCCCAGACCAGAGAAAGACGTAGTCAAAACAGACAACGTCTGTCAATGAGAGGTGAGCCCAAGGAGTTTGGATTCACTTTTGCCCTACAGACTGGAATGGATCAAGGACCCCCTTTGCCTGATTAGGATATCAATTCTGCCTCAAATCAACATCAACTCTTTTGCATTTTTACTATAAGAAGCAATAGAGATAAAGTCACCTCTTATCGTCGCCTTATGAGCTTCCCAAAGCATCGCTGGAGCTGAGACTGAGCCTTTGTTTATAACAAAATATTCGTTAGGTTTTATTTTATTTTGAGTTCTATCCATCAATCCCCCCCACTCCTGGTTTATATAGGATTCCACTATTTGTGTTTTTCTTTTTTATGTACTAACCGGTGACTTGTGCTCCTTGAATTCTCAATCAACCTGGTATAAAGAGCCCAGCGACACGGAGCAATGTCCCTTCAGGCCCTATTCTGATGATGAGGAGGATGCCTACTGTATGTGGCCCCAGAAAAAGGGCAGCAGCCAGAGGAGTATTTTTTTCAACGAGCCCAGCAACTTCAGCAGCAAACAATGCGCTGTGGTCACAAGGAAATTACAGAAGTTTTCTTGGCAAGTGCACATCCAGTATAACTGATGAGAAAGAATGTGTGCACAGTACTGCTGATGTTTCAGAATCTACCAAAGTAAAGAAAAATTCTACAGATACGCCAGTGAGAGCTACAAACTCTGTAAGCAAAGTCTGCCCACCAGTAGGACTACCAGCTGGGGTTTTAGCGAATACAGGGAAAACAGCTACAATAGCACCTCCCGAGGCCAGGAAGAAAAATACACCTGTTACCACCAAAATGGAGGACAAGATGTGGTGTTCCTGTAATGAACCTTCCCTATGGAAGAGTGGCCCTTCCGGTACTATGAGGATACGGATAAGTATGAAGATATCTATTATGGGGAACCCGAACAAAGTCACACCCACAAAACACCCCATGAATGGTGGAGGTGCCTGAATTTGGTACACACTGAAAAGACCGCTCTCAATGATGACAAATGTGATCAGCAGGAGCAAGAGTGGGAGCAGCAGATCGCTGAATATTTATTCCACCTAATGCAACTGCAAGGAAATCAGGGCAGATACAGTGAAATGGCTGAAGTTTCTAATAAAGGAGAAGACCCCAGTATCCCTGATGTTACAGGGTTGTCTAAATCAAAGAGGCGGAAAAATAAAATCAGTTCTTCACTTACCGTGGAAGGAACAGACACATCCGCAGATCCTGTGGAGAAAAAGGGTGTCCGAAAAGCCCTGCAACCTAGAGAAAATGGAGGATTCATCACACGGATGACAGAATATCCAGAGGGCCCAAGGCAGAAGTCGTGTAACCAAAAGAAGTGTCTGTCCGGTGCTAACAGTGAGGAACCGTCAACCAACCATACCAGGGAAGCGAAGCTGGAACCAGTGAGTTACAGTACAATCCCTTGACCAGCCCTGAAGATGCCATGCAAGCTGCCAGGCATGACGGTGATATGCTCCGTGAACAATTGAAACTAAAGAAAATAATGCTGAGCTACAGAAGACTGTGCTCTCAATTTACTCTTTGACTAGGACTTAATTGGAGAATCTAAAGACTGAGCTAGATACTGCTAACGCTACTAATGCCTCCATGGTGGAAAAACAGAGCTAACCTGAAACAGAAACATGAGGAGGCACTGAAAGAGATTAGTCTCTCTCAGCAAGAACTGAATGCCTCACACCAAGAGATTAGCAGTTGCCGCACAGAACTGTGTAAGGATTCTGCTCGATCCATACCGGGTTTTGCTAACAGTTCAGGTTTTCCAGACTGCCTGCCCTTTCTGCTCAAACTAGCCATTTTGTGTAGTGGCGCCTGCTATATAAGGCTGCAGTTCCTGGTGCGAGTCGCCGTTTAAAGTTCATACGTTTGCAGCTCATGTTGGTCTTTGCAGTCACGCTTTACCCTTTTGCCTATTTTGATTCCCCTGTTGCTGACCCTGGACCGTGACCCCAACCTCGCTGTTTTCTGCCTGCAATGACCTCTGTCTGTCTCCTGCACTTTGCAACTCTGCTGCCAGCCCTGACCTCTGCCTGTCTGCTGGACTTTGCAACTTTGCCGCCAGCCCTGACCCATGTCTGCTTACCAACCACGGATACTCTTAAAAGACTCTGTCCCTGGGCACTGGTCGGTTTATTTACATCCCTAACTCAACCCTGCGGGTTCGCTTCCTGATTTGAGATGAGCACTGTCACAAACTGGAAGTCTCTAAAAAGGAACTTCACAGTCTCGCTGAGGAGCTGGACATCTCTCAAAAAGTGGTCCTCAGTCTTACTATGTATCTTAAAGTCTCTCAGAAGGAGCTTCACACCCTCAACCTAGAGATAAAAGTCTTACGCCAGGAGACCGGGAGTCTCAACTTAGAAGTGTTTAAATTGAAGGATGACTACAAGGAGGCCCTGAATATTATAGAGTGTGACGGTTCAAGGGATTCCTGCTTCCCAATGTGTCCCGTCACCCCTCCTCCCTCTGTCTCTGACCTTCTTCCCTCACCTCCTTGTCCATCTCTCCCTTCTTCCTCCCACACCCGTTCCTCTGCGGCGTGTCCGGACGAGCGCCCAGCTGTCACGCGCGTTCCCCGCAAGGTGCGCGCATATCCCCAAACACCCAATCCCCTCCGCGGCACTCACTGCTCGCGGCGTCTCTCTATTCCCTCACCTGTCACAGTACCTCCTTCAGCCGCTTCCCCTGCTCTCTCGCCTTCCTTGGCGAGCGCCCCCACGGTGCGACGCTCCTCGTGCTCTCTGACACACACTGTGCACGCACATCCAACCCTTACAGAGGGCGCACGCACACGCTCCAGATATAGGCCTTCCCAGAGCTCTGGCTCCGCCCCCCCATAGCATACAAGCCATATCCCTGTGTGATTCACCTGTCTCCTCCCTCGCTCCTTCTGACCTATCCCTACAACCTCTCACTCAACCCTCTGCTCCTCCTTCCTCTCCCATTGGTGCTCCCTCCTTTATAATCCCTGTCTGTCCTCTAGCTCATTGCTCTGCATAGCTTCTTGTGACCCCTGTGTGTGCAGTCTCTATGCTTGGCTCTCCTGTCTCTTTCAGCGCTGGTTCCTGTCCCTGTTTACCTTTGGATCTCCCTGGCTTGAACTCTGCTTTGAATAGAATTACCCTGCTTTCTCCTGCCCTTGAACCCTGCATTCGGATACGACTACGCTGCCTTCTCCTATCCTTGAACACTGGCTTGCGGACATCACCATGCTGCTCTCTATTACCCCTGAACTCTGGCACACGGACATTACTATCCAAACTCTGATATCCTGGACGTTGCAAGTATATGTTAACCCTTTCTCAACAGGCCCAGCAACACACTACCACACTCCGGGCACGCCCTCACTGCTGTGGGTGCGTGTTATAACCTTACCCACCTCAGTACTGGGGACTGGCCAGGTCTGCGGGCATACAGGCGTTACATTATGCAGAGCCCAATAAATGCAGACCCCCCTGAGGTGGGCTAAGGTGTTTCCTTGGAACATTTACAATTTGTCAGTAGCCAACTGATTCGCAACAATTTGCTAATCTGTCCCTCCAGGAAACCCTAGCTGCCCCGTCACCTCCTGTCTCAGTGATTAACTGTAACTCAGGACCACGTATACCACCTCCCAACCGGTATGATGGGGACCCTCTCGCTTGCCATGGATTCCTAAACCAATGTGAGGTTCAATTTGAAATGTCTCGCTCTCTTTTTCCTACCGGTCGTACCAAGGTGGCCTACATTTACGCCTTACTCACTGGCGACGCCCTCGCTTGGGCTTCTCCCCTCTGGGAGCACAAACCTGAGATGACCCAAGACTACCCTTAATTTAGGCATGAATTTCAACAAGTGTTTGACACTCCCGAACGTCGGGAGACGGCCGCTTTTTCTTTGTTTCATATTACACAGGCTCGAAGATCTGCTGCTAAGTACGCAATAGAGTTCCGCACCCTCGCCGCTGAAACTCAATGGAACGACGGGGCACTTGCCGCAGCATATTGGCATGGACTGTCTGATACTTTGAAAGATGATCTCGCAGCTCACGCCCGGCCGTCCTCTCTGGAACAACTAATTACACTCAGCATACGTATGGATCAACGTACCCAAGAACGACGTCACGAGCGACACTGCTCCCGTTCACTTCCTTCCCTGTCAGTCTCTCACAGGTCTTCTCCTTCGCCCTTCCTGGCATTGGATGCTCCTGAGCCGATGCAAATCGGTAGCCAACAACCACGGGCTGCGGAGAGAATGCGACGTCGTCAGAAGGGACTCTGTTACTATTGTGGTTCCCCAGAACATCGGCTCCAGAACTGTCCCCTGAAGCCGGGAAACGGGAACACCCAGTAAAGGTAGAGGGGCTTTTACTGGGTACAATCTCTTGCCCCTCTCTCCCTAAGGATCTCCCAAAGAAACTGATGCTTCCTGTAACGCTGGCGGTCCTGACCTTCTACTAGAAGTAAAAGCTTTCAATGACTCCGGGTCTGGCGGTAACTTCCTGGATCACACCTTCACCTCTGAGAATCAAATCCCTCTGGTCAAGGGAAAAGCGCCCATTGGTCTTGAAGCTATCGATGGACGTCCGCTTCAGCCAGCCTTCATCATCTGGGAGTCCATCCCACTTACCTTTGACCACGGTGGATGGTCATAAGGAGGTAATAGTTTTTGATATCTTCCATTCTCCTACCGTCCAGGTCATTCTAGGATTGCCTTGGCTGCAGCTCCACAATCCGCGCATTGATTGGACCGACGTCTTACCTATCCAGTGGCCTACCTCATCCGAAGCAGTGTCTACCACTCCTCCTGCTGCTGTGCTCGCCGGTTTGGATACCACCATTTCCGACCTGTCTATTCTGCCGACGGTGTATCACGAGTTCCTGGATGTTTTCAACAAAATACAAGCTGAGGTACTGCCTCCCCATCGTCCCTACGATTGTCCCATTGATTTAATCCCAGGAACCATCCTCCCGAAGTCGAAGTCGTACCCTTTATCCGTTCCTGAAACTGAGGCTATGACGTCTTACATCCAAGAAAATTTGGAGAAAGGATTCATCCGCAACTCCACCTCCCGTGCTGGGGCAGGCTTCTTCTTCGTGAAGAAGAAGGATGGATCGCTAAGACCCTGTATCGACTTTCGCGGACTCAACAAAATTACGATAAAAAAACGATATCCTCTTCCCCTAATTTCTGAACTATTCGACAGTCTACAAGGAGCTTTTATCTTCTCCAAACTCGATTTAAGAGGGGCCTATAACCTCATCCGTATAAGAGAAGGGGATGAATGGAAAACCGCGTTTAATACGCGATCAGGACATTATGAGTATTTAGTGATGCCCTTCGGGCTATGCAATGCTCCTGCCATTTTCCAAGAATTCATGAATGATATATTCCGGGACGTGTTGGGAACATTTGTTATCGTATATTTGGATGACATTCTCATTTTCTCTAAGGATTTAGAGGAGCACATTCGCCATACCAAACTGGTACTCTCTAGGCTTCTTGCTAATCGCCTCTACGCTAAAATGGAGAAATGTTTGTTCCACCAGACGTCCACAGCCTTCCTAGGCTATATTATCTCTAACCAAGGTTTTTCTATGGACCCAGAGAAATTGAAGTCTGTCCCCGACTGGCCGCTGCCGAATTCTCTCAAGGCCGTGCAGCGCTTCCTTGGCTTTGCCAATTATTACCAGAAGTTCATCCATAATTTTTCTACCATTGCTCTACCCATCACCGCCTTGATTAAGAAGGGTGCTGATCCTACGACTTGGTCTCCCGAAGCCATTGACGCCTTCGAGTTTCTCAAAAAGGCCTTCGTCTCTGCACCCATCTTACAACATCCAGATACTTCACTTCCCTTCACGTTAGAAGTTGACGCCTCTGATGTGGGAGCCGGTGCAGTACTCTCTCAGAGATCCTCTCCCCAGGAGAAGCTCCATCCCTGTGGTTTTTTTTCTCGAAAGTTCTCGTCAGCCGAGAGAAATTATGATGTTGGGAATCGTGAGCTATTGGCCATTAAATTGGCTCTTCAGGAATGGAGGCATTTTCTCGAAGGTACCAAGGAGCCTATTGCCATCCTCACCGATCACAAAAATGTATTGTATATTGAGGAGGCTCAACGTTTAGGATCTCGTCAGGCTCGCTGGTCATTATTCTTCTCCCGTTTCAACTATACCATTTCTTATATTCCCAGTACCAAAAATATAAAAGCAGACGCTCTCTCTCGCCAGTTTGCCACATAAAACGACTCTAATGAACCCTCTGAATCTATTCTCCCCGCCAAGTGCATAATTTCTGCCAATAATTTCGATGTTTTGGATGAAATCAACAAAGCCCATGTTCACATTCCCAGGAGATTTAGGGTGCCAGCTCCACGTTTCCGCCACAAGATTCTACTTTGGGGACATTCTTCTAGATCGGCCGGTCATCCAGGCTTCAAGAGGACAGCGGATCTTATTAAACGGACCTTTTGGTGGCCTAAGATGAACAAGGACATTTTTGATTTCACCAGAGCTTGGCCGGTCTGTGCCCAGAGTAAATCCGCCCATCACAAACCTTCTGGTCTTCTCGTGCCTCTTCCCATTCCAGAGCAACCTTGGAAACACATCTCTATGGACTTTATTGTCGAGCTTCCCAATTCTAAAGGAATGAATACCATTCTTGTTGTAGTAGATAGATTTTCTAAGCATTCACACTTAATACCCCTCAAGGGCCTCCCTAATTCTGCTACTTTGGTCGATATTTTTTCTATGGAAATTTTCAGATTACACAGTGTTCCTATTTCAATTGTTTCTGACAGAGGTTCTCAATTCATCTCTAAATTTTGGCGTGCGTTTTCCCTGAGACTTGGGATTTCCCTTCTATTTTCTTCTGGATACCACCCTCAGACCAACGGTCAAACGGAAAGAATGAATCAGACCTTGGAGCAGTATGTCAGATGTTTCGTCTCCGAGTCTCAAGACAACTGGGTGGATCTATTACCTTGGGCCGAGTTTGCAATTAACTCTCTTAAAAATGAATCTACGCAAGAGTCCCCTTTCTTCATTAATTTTGGATTCCACCCTAGCAGTCCTCCCCTCTCCTCCCTCCCTTCTGGTGTTCCCGCAGCAGATTCTCATGTCTCTACTCTTCAAAACTCTTGGAGGAAGATTCTTAAGACTCTACAAACTGGCGTCTCAAGACAAAAAACAAAGGCAGATCGACGACGCCAACCGGGCCCTTCCTTTAAACCCGGAGACAGTGTGTGGTTATCCTCAAAAAATATAAGTCTCAAGACTCCGTCTCTGAAATTGTCCCCGAGATTCTTGGGTCCCTTTAAGATACTTGAGAAGATCAATCCGGTCGCATACCGTTTGGCACTTCCTCCCACCATGAGGATTCCTTCTGTGTTCCATGTGTCATTAGTCAAACCAGTTATCCAAAGCGCTCACTTTCCAGACGATTCCCGAAAACCCAACCCTGTGACCATTCACGGACAGCAAGAATATGAGGTTCACTCCATAATCGATTCCCGTTGGTCCAGAGACAAGTTACAGTTCCTCGTTCACTGGAAAGGTTATGGTCCAGAGGAGCGTTCCTGGATTCCTTCTCGTCATATTCACGCTCCCAAACTCCTCTGGCAATTTCATCAGAAATTCCACCAGAAGCCATGGCAGGATCGTCTGGAGATCGATCCTCAAGGGGGGATAGTGTGACGGTTCAAGGGATTCCTGCTTCCCAATGTGTCCCCGTCACCCCTGCTCCCTCTGTCTTTGACGTTCCTCCCTCGCCTCCTCATCCATCTCTCCCTTCTTCCTCCCGCACCCATTCCTCTGCGGCGTGTCCGGACGCGTGCCCAGCTGTCACGTGCCTTCCCCGCAAGGTGCGCGCATATCCCCAAAACCCGATCCCCTCCATGGCACTCACTGCTCGCGGTGTCTCTCTATTCCCTCACCTGTCAAAGTACCTCCTTCAGCCGCTTCCCCTGCTCTCTCACCTTCCTTGGCGAGCGCCCCCGCAGCGCGACGCTCCTCGTGCTCTCTGGCACACACTGTCCGCGCACATCCAACCCTTACAGAGGGCGCGTGCACACGCTCCAGATATAGGCCTTCCCAGAGCTCTGGCTCCACCCCCCCATAGCATACAAGCCATATCCCTGTGTGATTCCCCTGTCTCCTCCCTCGCTCCTTCTGACCTATCCCTGCAACCTCTCACTCAACCCTCTGTCCTCCTTCCTCTCCCATTGATGCTCCCTCCTTTATAATCCCTGTTTGTCCTCTAGCTCATTGCTCTGCATAGCTTCTTGTGACCCCCGTGTGTGCAGTCTCTATGCTTGGCTCTCCTGTCTCTTTGAGCGCTGGTTCCCGTCCCTGCTTACCTTTGGATCTCCCTGGCTTGAACTCTGCTTTGAATAGGATTACCCTGCTTTCTCCTGCCCTTGAACCCTGCATTCGGATACGACTACGCTGCCTTCTCCTATCCTTGAACACTGGCTTACGGACATCACCACGCTGCTCTCTATTACCCCTTAACTCTGGCACATGGACATTACTATCCAAACTCTGATATCCTGGGCGTTGCAAGTATATGTTAACCCTTTCTCAACAGGCCTGGCAATGCACTACCACACTCCGGGCACGCCCTCACTGCTGTGGGTGCGTGTTATAACCTTACCCACCTCAGTACTGGGGACTGGCCAGGTCTCAGGCATACAGGCGTTACATAGAGACTGTAAAAAGAGAGAACGCAAGTCTGGAAAAGGAACATTTGGATTTGTCTGACAAGGCCAGTGAAGGAAATGAGAAGCTTCACAAAGCAGGAAAAGTGAAGAAACAATTGGCCCAGGAAAATTTAGAACTACAGTAGCAATTAACTTTATTCTAACTTGGCTAGCTCCGCGAATTTCGGAATATCCCGGTGATGTGTCGTTTTCTCCCGGGGTGTATTGCGTTATTTTCGCGGCTGTGATTTAAGCATTTTATTCCCGCTGGCTGCAATACTGCAATGCCGTGTAAAAACGCATGGGGGCGTTTGCGAGCTGTTGTCTTTGAAGTCTAATACCTTCGCGGTTCAACCTACAGTACACAGTCTGTGCGTGCGCGCGCAGTAATAGTAAAATTGCATATTTAATTTATTTTAAAGTACAGTACTGTACTGTACATGCTCGGACCCTGTTGGGGTGAAGTGAGGGGGTTCCTAACATCTGGGGGAAAATGAATTTTAATTCTATGGTGAGTACTGTCTTGTTGCCGTATTATTTTGGTGGGGCTGGCTGGGTACTTCTTTAGGGGGCTGACCATTACTGTACATTAAAACTTTTCTTTTTGTTTTTCATCAGAAAAGAAAATGGCTAATGGGGGGATTTCGATGGATAATATTGTACTGTATGCTGATATTTTCCGGCCGTTCAGTATACTGTGTAATAAACCTGAATAAATAAAACTATGCATTTATTCTACATGTTCAGTATCGTGTCATTATTTGTCTTCTACAGTATACTGTACAGTGCTATACAGTGCCTAACATCTGGGGGCAAATTTTTTTTTATTTCTAGGTGCCCTAGAACAGAAGTTCCCACGCCAATTGCCCGTGAACTTGACCGCGGCCCTAAGTAGCCCTAAAACAAAAAGAAAAGTTTTAATGTACAGTAATGGTCAGCCCCCTAAAGAAGTACCCAGCCAGCCCCACCAAAATAATACGGCAACTCACCATTGAATTTCCCATTCAGCTGGCGCCGGTCCACTGCCACTCCAGCTTTCTTCATCATCCACGTCGACAGTTTGCAGCGGGACTAGTCCACCTGTAGTCAGCTGGTGAGGCTGGAAATCGCTTAGGTACATGCAAGCTTCATCAAAACTGCACGCCAAATCCGACTCAGGCTCAGGCTCAGGGTTGTCACTGACAGTGGGACCGTCATTGGAAGCCGGTGCTGGTGCTGGTGCATTGCTTGGCAGCGACTGTCGCTTTTTAGTTGGTTTTAACATGACCCTTCGCCTTTTGCCGCCTCCATGATCATAGATACGGGAAAAATCCGGTGACACACACCAATACCCTCCAACAAATTGGGGCTCAATACGGTGAAAACAGGGGTCGCTGCATAACCTTTTCCTTACTGCACGCTTCCACGTATGAGGAGTTGGCGAAAATTTGTAAAAATCATAGTTTTCGATAAAATACTGATACATTTGGCAAACTGTTGCCATCTTATCATCTGATGCATTAATCGCGGCCCATATCAAATACACGTAACTTCTGTCAGGTTTTTGGAAAGCGGGCTGCACTTGAACACTCATGGTGGGTCTCTGCAGAATAGTGTAACACAAACTGAAACTGGTCTTTGTCTTTCTTTAATATGAAACGCCTAAATTGATACATTTTTGCAACCTCTTCCTTCAGTCTCAAGGCCAAGGCCAAGTTACAATGGCACACTGTGGTACAGTATATTTTTTAAACGAAACACCTGCAAGCCGACACATTACTGATTCGGCGCATTACAATTCATGAATTTCTGCCATCTGGCGGACACGCGAAGCATTGCAGCCTATTAAAATCTGAACCATTATCAATAAACGCATCAGCCGGGCATGACCCGTGGCTGGGAATGCAAGGTGAACGCGGCATGCGCCAGGTGAACAGCGTCGCATTCCAGGAACCAGCCAGGGACAAACCGGTGATTTGAGAGAATAAAAGCTGCCGCAACTGTACATGCAGCACTGCAGAATACAGGTCTCCCCGTGAGCAGGGGGGTTTCCAAAGCAGAACCATGTTGATTTCAGGTCCGGGGACACCCTGCTTCCAGAGATACAGATACAGATATGTTATGGGGTGCCAGCATCCTATGCGTTTAAATGTCCCATGTCACGTGACCTGGACATTTAAATGCATAGGAGATACTGGTACCCCATAATGGGATAATGGGGCTTGTATCTCGGGAAGCAGGGGGTCCCCGGACCTGAAATCAATGCGGTTCTGCTCCGGAGAACCCCCGGCTCACGTACACAAGTTTTCAAATGTTTACTAAGACACTGCGATCGCTGGTGAGATATGCGCAGGGAAAGGTAGCTCTCTCTGTGCAGCTCTGCAGCCAGATCGCATGGGGAGACCATTGAGTGAGGCTGAGATGAGTTTTTGTCCTGTCCCAAGAGGTTTAGGCATTTTCCTGCCGCACGGTTTGAGTTGGGCTCAGATTATTTCTGAATACTGTGATAACTCAAATTTCAAACCGTTCGTCGGGAACATGCCAAACCGTTTGAGTTAGGAGCAATCTCATCGAAGCTACTAGTATGAGGCCCTAAGATTGTTAAGAGGATTCGACAGGTCAGAACTGATTAAGTACTGTACTGTATACACGTATGCTTCTAATATTTCCCTCACACAGGAACACTGTATGCCTAGAGTGTGCAACTGCAAACTTATAATCGTTCTCATGTTTTTAAAACTATAGGGAGCGATGCAGCTGGTGGATTAGCAATGTTTTGCCTGTTGTTTTAGAACTTGCTGGTTTGGCTACAGCGATGTAGTAATTGTAACAAAACTTCTAATTTGTATATTACAGATTCAGAATTTCCTTGCTGCATGCTACAGTATGGTAAGTATGGTACAGAACAGAAGCAGCAGGTATACGGTGGATAGAGGTACAGGTTTTCTGTCCTGGCATGGAGTATTGATATTTAATTTGAGCTATATTTATTTATAAAATATTTTACCAGGAAGTAATACATTGAGAGTTACCTCTCGTTTTCAAGTATGTCCTGGGCACAGAGTAAAACAAAATAATACATGGTTACAAATACAGTTACATAAATGAACAAGGTATACATTATATACAAGACATTGCATGCACAGTTAAAGAAAATATATATTATGAGCGTATGAAACAGTTACAGACCAGATTAAAGTGTGAGACAGCCTTAGATTTGAAAGAACTTAAGCTGGTGGTGGATATGAGAGTCTCTGGTAGGTTGTTCCAGTTTTGGGGTGCACGGAAGGAGAAGGAGGAACGTCCGGATACTTTGTTGAGTCTTGGGACCATGAATAGTCTTTTGGAGTCTGATCTCAGGTGATAGGTACTGCATGTGGTAGGGGTGAGGAGCTTGTTCAGGTAGCTGGGTAGCTTGCCCAGAAAGTATTTGAGGGTGAGACAGGAAAGGTGAACTTTGCGCCTAGACTCTAGTGATGACCAATCTAGTTCTTTGAGCATTTCGCAGTGATGTGTGTTGTAGTTGCATTGGAGAACAAAACGACAAATTGAATTGTAGAGGGTGTCAAGTTTGCTAAGGTGGGTTTGAGGAGCCGAGCCATATACTATGTCTCCATAGTCAATAATTGGCATTAGCATCTGCTGTGCAATACGCTTTCTGACCAGGAGACTTAGGGAGGATTTGTTCCTGTAAAGTACCCCTAGTTTGGCATAGGTCTTGGTTGTCAGGGTATCAATGTGCATCCCGAATGTTAAGTGGGAGTCAAACCATAAACCCAGGTATTTAAAACTAGTGACAGGTGTTAGGGTGGTTTTAGCGTTGGTTCTAATCAGGAGCTCAGTCACTGGAAGCTTTACAAATTTAGTCTTGGTCCCAAATACCATTGTTACCGTCTTGTCAGTGTTTAAAAACAGTTTGTTTTGGGAAATCCAGTTTTCGAGTCTCAAAAAGTCAGACAAATATACCAATGTACATTTATAAACACACCTGTAGAGCATGTAAAATGGTATATGGTTCATGATTATATACAGTAGTTGTAGATACAGATTTAGCACAACAATTAACTAACGCCTTGTAAAAACATTAAAGTTTCAATATACAGTTGTAGCCCTTGTACCCCCTGGATAGAGGAATTACCAGTGCTGCTGTCACCTGTTTGGCTATCAGGGGGTCTGAGCCTCCGCGCCTGGGAAACTGGGGTATAATTATCGTCTCCGTGCAGCGCCTCCACTGGCGAGGGATCCCAGCGTGATGGGAGGAGCCCCTCACCGGAACCAATATACACAGTAATTACACGCAGGTATATTATAACTGTATTTACTAAACACACATATATATCTCACACATCAAGTAGAACAAGGCCATGCAAGGCCTTTCCCACACAACAACACCTCCCGGCTGGAATCCCCAAAATGTTGGAGTGCCTGGGCACTTAACCCCTAGTGTCCACAAACAAGTCCCTCCCCAAAGAGCTTGTGTGAGATAATGCTTCCCTTAGTGTGTTGGGGCCCATTGGTGCACGTGAGTAATACCTTCCTGATCTCCGTCCAGACCAGGTTAATAAGCAAATAATTCTGTGGATCCGCAACGTGATTCTGTACCGCGATCCACCGGTTCCTCTGCTGTGATGATCCTTAGGCCGATGCCTCTGGAGGGGCCTCAAGCTGGATTGTACCCCTATAGTAGAGTCTCGGATACTATGGCCTTACTCTGCTCATAGACTTTAGGCCGCACTTCACCTTCAGAAGCAATGTCCTGCTGCTGATGTCCCTTACTGACATACTACGGGGAAAGGATCCCTATCTAAGGCCTTTCCCTACAGCATACACAGCATACACCATCTACAGTGAGTCAGGGGATCTACTTTGGACCGGGAGGGAATTCTGGCCTAGTCCAGGGGAGGTGCGCTGGGGATGAGGGAGTGTGTCGTAGAAAGTTTAGCTTCTATTAGTCTGCAGCTTCCTGGTGGTTTCTTGTAACTGCAGTATAGATTTTGGTACTACCACTCAGGACACATAAAGGTTTCTTTGCTCAGAAGTTGCTGCCCGGTGTGCGTCCTTGTCACCTGAGTCCTCCGTGTTTGTTCCCTGAAAGCAGCCGCTGGGGTTGGCACTTGGTTGCTCCTGACGAAGCAAGACCCCAGCTTGCAAAAAATGTTGAGTGGAGAAGGAGGGAGGAGGAAACGTCAACCCCCGCGGCCGCTGGACCTGAAAAATCAGGCTTTTTTCCTGCATCGGATTGATGCCGGAGTCTCCGGAGCTGATATCCATTAATACCAGCACCGAAGACCCCAGGCATGAATCATATGCCGGAAAAATGCATTTGCAGAGCACTTCATTACCTTAGCGGCTAACCGCTAAGGCAATGAAGGGGTTAACCACCAGTGCCATGCTTATTGGGGGTAGCAGGGGTGGGTGAAGGTGGTATTTAGTCCTTTGTGGGTCTTTAGGCCTTACTGGGGGGGGGGTTGTGGGTGGGATTAATCCTTTCACGACCTTAGCGGTTAATACCGCTAAGGTAATGAAGGAGTTAACCCCTCCCGCTACCCACACGGTAGGCCTAAACATCCATCCTTGGGGCTACTGTACTACCCCCTTCACCCGCTCCCGCTACCCACAATAAACACAAATACACACAACAGCCCCAAAACCCACCTCCTAGGCCAACGATAACCATAGCAATATGTAATAAACACCTATACACAACCCACAAACCCCCTGTGCCCCACATAAAACCATTATTATTATTTTTTACACAGGATTAATAACACAGGCTGGTGTCACATGGCGTTTGAGGCCTTTTCGGTACGTGTGCTTTCTGATTCCCCAGGAGTCGGAGGGTCAACGCTTCTAAAGGTAAGCATACTGTAATATTGAATGTATGTAAAAAAAATTTTTTACAGGTTTTTTGATTGGATATGTATTTTTTTATGTTTTTCATTGCCCATTGATAGATAATGTATTAATCTGTACCCTTCTAGGGTAAAGATTAATACATTATTATCCAATGCATTTTTTTAAATTGTTTGCTTTGTATCGAGTGTGATTCTTTTCTATTTTAGTTTATTATGTGGATTTAATTGTTTTTCATTTTGCTGCCTTAGTTTTAATATTTAGTGCGATTGATTTTCGTTTTGAATTAATGATGTCTTGTGTTGGGTCCTGCTTTTAATGGTAGTTGTTTTAATAATTAATTGCTTTGTTTGTTTCAATTAATTCATTGTTGTGTTGCCTAGTGCTTTTATTAATTAATTGCTTTGTTGTTTAGTGGTTCAATTAATTCATTGTTGTGTTGGTTAGTGCTTTTATTAATTGCATTTGTTGGCTAGTGTTTTTATTTATTGAATTGGGGTGTTTGTGTTTGTGTATGTTTTATTATTGTGTCTTTTGGGCATTCATGTATTTTGATTAGGGTGCCCATTGAGTGCTATATTGGCTTAGCATGCCCATATTATATGGGTATGATGTACCACTATGCCACTCTATGGGTACAGGGTGGGTATAGTGGGTCCGGGGTGGGTGTTTAGGCCTCCCAGGTGGGTAGCGGGGCAGGGTGAGTTAACCCCTTAATTACTATAGTGGTTATTAACCAGGAACAGATACAAACCAGCGCCCGTATAGAAAATGTCCAATAAGTCCCAAATAGAGTCCAAAAGGGGGGATTCCAAATGGTCCAAACGAAGAAAGATCTCCAGTCAGGGGGTCCGTGGCATATGGACAAAGACAAAAAAGAAAATCATAGTGTAACTTGTATCATTTAAAAACAAACAAACAACAGAGAACAAACCACAAAAAACATAACACAACACTAAAGCTGAAAATAAAATAACTATTTATTAAAACAAAGGAGCCTGCTGCAGCGGGTAATCAAGGGGTTAAAACCCAAAACCCTACTTACAGCAGGACCGGAACAAATGAGTGTGGGATCGCCAAGCAGGGACAGGTGTCAGGAGCTGAGAGGGTTCTCTGTGGGCTCTCAGATGTGCGGTGTCGCTGGTATATGTCATGTACTCTTTCCGACCTCTGAAGGCTCCAAAACGAATGCAGAGGAGGAGGAAGACAAACACAGCCACATCCGTCGAACACAGCCTCTCTTGTGATGACGTCATATCCTGTACACAGCCAGCTATCTCCAAGGCGCCGTGACCTTTGACCCTATGCGTTTCGTGACTGATTTCACTTCCTCAGGGGATGATTTAGTGGGGGTGAAGTCCTGTTATATGCACCTCACTCGACACTGATTGGACAGGCATATATTGAATCCAATAAAGTTTAAAAATTCAGCTTCTAACAAAACGAACTAGGACTTGGACAAACATATAAACAAATACAAAACTTACAAACACCTGGCATTATAAAAAAGAGATTAGGTTGCAATAAAAATAATAATTATAATAATAATAAATTATTTTGGCCTAATATAACAAATACTAGTATAAATAATATTAATACAATCATAGATGCAAACTTTGGATGATCAGAAATAATGAATAATCTAAATAGTCTAAATGAATAAAGATGATCTTAATAGATAAAAATAAAAAGAAAGGAAAAATAGCACATGTACAAAAGACCCTTTCTATTAAATCAGAAAGACCCCTAGATCAAAGTCTAAGTTCAAACCATTGACACGCTATGGGTTGTTAGACCCTTTTTAATATTATACACGTGTTCGTAGATCCTTCTTTGGAAGGACCTCCCAGTGCGTCCTACATACTGTAGGCCATATGGACAGGTAAGCCAATAGATTACATATGCTGAATGGCAATTAATTAAGGATTTTATGGAATACATTTTTGAGGTGACATTAGACTTAAACATTGTGCCTGTTTTGCCATATAAACAGGCAGTGCACCTAGTGCATGTGAAAAAGCCATTTACTGCGTTAGACGAATGAGATTTCGTCTTGGACAGTGGACAGCTAGGTGCTACTAAAGATTTCAGATTGCTAGCCTTAGTGAAAATTATATTCGGAGCGGGGGTAAGTACCTGTGCCAGAGTGTTATCTCTCAAAAGAATAGGCCAATACTTTTTTAGCACATGTCTAATACATGGTGCCATCTGATTGTACTGTGTGACAAAAGCTATATTGTCATCACCATTAGATCTAGGTTTTCTATGATACTCAAGCAGTGTGGACCGGTCGATTAGATCTACCTGTCCCATAACCTGGTTCAGTTGCTCGACCGGATATTTTCTTTGAATGAATTTCTGTTTCAATTCTTCCGCCTGGTGCGCAAATGTCCGGGAGTCTGAACAGTTGCGCTTCAGGCGGACGAACTGCCCCTTGGGTATATTACTGATCCACTGGGGATTATGATGGCTATCCGCCATTAGATAGGTATTGGCCTGGACAGGTTTAAAAAAAGTCTTTGTAAGAATTATGTTATTAACAATATACAGATTCAGATCTAAAAAATCATCCCCTGAGGAAGTGACGTTAGTCACGAAATGCGTAGGGTCAAAGGTCACGGCACCTTGAAGATAGCTGGCTGTGTGCATCGTATTGGATCTACCCAGCAGGATACGGCGTCATCACAAGAGAGGCTGTGTTCGACGGATGTGGCTGTGTTTGTCTTCCTCCTCCTCTGCATTCGTTTTGGAGCCTTCAGAGGTCGGAAAGAGTACATGACATATACCAGCGACACCGCACATCTGAGAGCCCACAGAGAACCCTCTCAGCTCCTGACACCTGTCCCTGCTTGGCGATCCCACACTCATTTGTTCCGGTCCTGCTGTAAGTAGGGTTTTGGGTTTTAACCCCTTGATTACCCGCTGCAGCAGGCTCCTTTGTTTTAATAAATAGTTATTTTATTTTCAGCTTTAGTGTTAAGTGTTATGTTTTTTGTGGTTTGTTCTCTGTTGTTTGTTTGTTTTTAACTGATACAAGTTACACTATGATTTTCTTTTTTGTCTTTGTCCATATGCCACGGACCCCCTGACTGGAGATCTTTCTTCGTTTGGACCATTTGGAATCCCCCCTTCTGGACTCTATTTGGGACTTATTGGACATTTTCTATACGGGCGCTGGTTTGTATCTGTTCCTTGTTGCCATTCTGGTGTTGTTCTACCAGTGTTTCCTGGCTGCCCTGCTATTACTATTATTTTATTTTATTCCTTGTTACATCCCCATTTCCAAGGGATTTTAGCGCCTGAAAGCACCTTCTTTTTGTGTTTCTTCAGCGGTTATTAACCGCTAAAGTGATTAAGGGGCTAGGGGCCATTAGAATGTATTTATTAAGTATGCTTTCTGGCAACGGAGGACATGGACCTGCAGTAAGCTGACGAGGACACCCTTCACATTGCCTGGGGTAAGTAGAATGGTTTTATTTACTTTATTTACACTGCATGGCTAATGTTGTGTTTAATAATGTGCAAGTAATCTATTATCCATATTTGGATAATAGTTATTTTGCCCATTACTATACTGTATGTGTATGGTGGGGGGGTGGAATTTATTGAAATGTAGGCCATGTTTTTGTTTTTTTAAATACAGGAATGGTACCGCAGGCCAGCGGGGACCCACGGGGACCACCCAAGGACCCCCAGACGCCCACGGAGACCACCTGAGGACCCACGGACACCTGCTGGGAGGAACTGGGGACCCCTTTGGGGCCCATGGGGACCTGTGGGGACCACTAGAGGGCTCCCAGAGCCCCGTGGGAACCACCCAAGGGCCCCCAGATCCCCGTGGGAACCACCAGATGGGATGACCCGGGGCCCCCCCGGAAACCAGTGGGTACCACCCGTGGACCCCATTGGGACCTCCTGGAGGCCAACAGAACCTAGCAGGGACCACCCAAGAGCCCCCAAACACCCATGAGCACCCCCCGGGGTGCACTGTGGGGCCGGCAGTCACCCGTTGGGACCACCCAGGGACCCCCGCCGGCCTGTGGTATTAATTCTATGTGTAAAAAAATAAATAATGATTTTATGTGTGGGGACAGAGGGTGGATTATGTTTTGGTGGTTATTACATATTTTAATTTTTTTACAAGTGTATTGTAGCAGGGGGTCTGCGGAGCAGAACCTTGTTGATTTTACATTTGGGGACCCCTGTTTCCCGAGATACAGGCCCCGTTATGGGGTGCCGGTATCTCCTATGCATGTAAATGTCTCACGTCACGTGATCGGGACATTTCAATAGCAATAACGGAGTCATGGTACCCTAAAATCAGGACTGCGGTA
Source organism: Ascaphus truei (assembly GCF_040206685.1). Taxonomy (NCBI): domain Eukaryota; kingdom Metazoa; phylum Chordata; class Amphibia; order Anura; family Ascaphidae; genus Ascaphus; species Ascaphus truei. The sequence goes on along the minus strand of NC_134494.1, from coordinate 11,544,515 downwards.
TAGCTATACAAGGACTGAGCAGCAGATTCATAAAAATGCGGCGTTAACTCAGGAAGGAATTTATTTTTCCCCTTATGAGATATCATTAAAGCTGCAGACCAAGCTATATTGTACGTGTTTTTTTAAAAGTAAATCAGTTCTGTACTATGAGAAAATACTTGTGGCATTTAAAAAAAAAAAACTGAATTACATTTTGAATGTATTATAATGTAACAAGCATTTTCTTGTTTCTATAGCAACCATTTAGAAAGTCACATCTCTTTGCTCTTCTGAAACAGGCTCTGACACACACCTATTTGAGCACTGCCCTCTCTAGCAGTGCACTAATTGTATCTAGTGACTGCCTGGTCACATGATCTTCCTCAAAGAACTAGAGTTTGGGCTTTTGCGTCCTAGTCGTAACAATGGTAAGTCATTTTAGGGTCCCCAAGAAATTAGTTGCCCCTACAAAAGGGCCTTCATCAATTTAGGTACAGTAGGAAAACTCTATATCATTGTGTGAAATTTATCCTTGGTTTTTGTTTAACTAATGTAATGAGAATGGAGTTTTGTTGTGTTTCTGATGGCCAGGGTGCATGATGGGCTAACTTTTGTCTCTTACTAAAAAGTCGAATATGCTGAAATGTAGTTGCTGCGATGGAGAATAACTGCTGAAATAGTGTGTTATGAAAAGCATTTGAAGACCAGGTGACTCCCCCGCCTTCCTAACTGGGATGTTAGATGAATTGACAGAAAAAACGGAAAGGGCGCTCCTATGACGAGGTAGTGACAATTAATGTGCAAATAAGTGAAATTATATAGTGAAATAAAGTGATGTCAAAACACATACCACATGCAGTGAAAAAGGTGACAACAATTGTGCAGCAAAAAGTGCCAACAAATATGTATCAGTGCTGCTCAAAAACCCTTTGACGAATGGAGTTTGCTCTGATAGAACGATACTTGAAGTAAGGGAGCACAGTTTCAAATGAATGTATATGAAAGAGAATAAAAACACATCGTGGTGCAATAAACCCTAAAACAGTGAGGGTGTTTTTGATGTGGTGACCTCTGAAGTGGGAACTCAGATTTTCCCAATGTAAATAAACGTGTCCAAAACTGTGGCAATAATGGATGAGGGGAAACCTATTCAGTCTTCTCTATGCTGAATGTAAGATGATCTTACTCCATGTGATGTGGATGTGGCAGCGCAGGGGTTAATGGAACGAAAAAGCCAACATAGTACAATCCAGCAAACAATGCAAACATTATCAAGGTTAAAAGATAATGAATGTACACTTACATAGTGCAAAATATAACAAGGCACATAAAAAAGCATTGTAGCAAGAAAGTACACTGTGGGTACTAAGGAGAAGAATTCCCTGAATGGTGCTCAGCAGTAAAGTGATTTAGGTGTAATGAAAAATAATATTTATTGGGTATAATCTTTAAAATAAAGGCATCAAGAACATAAATACTTAAAAAAAGAACACCTGAGTAATGTGTTCTTAATGGTAACGCAACCCTGATATTCGCACAGGGCACTGGCCTGGGTGTAGAACCCTAAATGGAGTTGAGAGACTCTAAAGTGTAGAAACAAATGTTCCAGTGAAAAACACTTGGTAGGTCTCTGTGATCTGTATGATCCAAAGGAATGAATTTAAAATGTAGCATCAAATACCAACATAGTCTAGCAAACATGTATATTGTATGCCGTAGTGTAGCAAATCCCCTATTACTGTAGGGGATTGATCAACAAAGATTTTGAGGGTCTAATGCAGAACCAGACCAAACAGAAAAACAATTTGACAAAAAAAGAAAAAGAGGCTTTGAAAGAACTAATGGAAAATGACAATGTAGTCATTAAACAGGCTGACAAAAGGGGAGAGGGGGTTGTTCTGATAGAAAGGGTCAACTACGAAACAGAGTCTCTTCGATTATTAGGTGATAAAGACACTTATGTGAAATTAAAATCTAACCCCACTAAACTGTTTACGGAGGAGTTGAAATGTCTATTGGATGGAGGAAAAGAGATAGGAATATTAAATAAACAAGAATACAAGTTCCTATTTAATGATCAGTCTAAGTTACCTGTGTTTTATTTCCTCCCAAAGGTGCATAAAAGTGTAGTCAATTCCCCAGGCAGACCAATAGTCTCGGGGATTGACTCACTAACAGCAAACTTATCATTGTACATTGATACATTTTTGCAGAAATACGTGGTACAACAAGGGTGAATTTACGAGATACAACAGATTTATTGAACATTGAGTAAAACTAAATGGGAGGAACATTATATAATAGCTACATGTGATGTGATGTCATTATACACATCGATTCAACACACTAAGGGATGCAAAGCCAGGTACTACAGAGGGACATAGATCTTCCAGAAGCCCAGGTTGATTTCATTATTGATAGTATTTGGTTTATTTTAGGTCACAATTTTTTCTGGTACGGTGATGATTTTTTACTTGCAACAACGTGGAACGGCGATGGGCTCCAGGTTCGCACCGAGCTATGCCAATCTGTTTATGGCAGTTTGGGAGGACAGTAACATCTGGTCTGAGGGAGAGCTCGGTGCGGGCCTGGTCCTATATCGTTGTTTCATCAATGACGTGTTCCTGGTGTGGAAAGGGGGGGAGGGGGAAGAATGACTAGAAACATTCCTTAACACCATGAACACAAATGAAAGCAATTTGAGGTTCACTAGTCAACAAAGTAATCACCAAATTAACGTCCTAGATTTAACAATTTGCATAGAAAACAATGTGATCAAAACCAAGACCTACTTTAAATAAATAGATAAAAACAACTACATTTTAAGATCTAGTTGTCATCTATCCAGGTGGATGGGCAACTTTCCATCTGGACAATTCACTCGAATCAAAAGGAATTGCACTGATAGAAACACATTTCTATCATAGGCTAATCTGATTCAAAAAAGATTTGCAGAGAAAAACTACAAGAGATAAACGGTCAACAAAGGAATGCATACAGTGGATTTGCTAGACAGACAGGAATTATTAAAAAAGCAGATCAACGATGGGAAGTTTGATTTTGCTTCCCTCACTAGCTATAATAGAGGGGCAGGAGATATTAAAAATATCATTAATAAACACTGGGACATTCTTAAAAATGATCCTATTTTAGGAACAAGTATCCCAGATAGACCCAATATTACTTTCAAAAAAGCCTGCAACCTTAACGACAAATTAGCACCTAGTGCATTAAGGAAGAAATCGGCAAATCCAACCAGCTGGTTTCAACAAAAAGGTTTTTTTGGCTGTAAAACGTGTAGAGCATGCCAATTCAGATCCCCCAATAACGTTGAATTTTGGTTAATTGTGACTGGTGAAAAATGCTTGGTGGACTACTGTATTACATGTAGATCTGACCACATAATATATCTGCTGGAATGCTCCTGTAAATTGCAGTATGTGGGGAAAACAGATAGTCACTGAGCACTAGGGAGATGCGCTGCCAAGAGATAGTGAATCACTGAGGCCAGACCGGAAGCATCCCCACCATGATCCCAATGCATATTGGGTAGAGGGAGAAGGCAGGAGTGAGGTGCCAGCAGCCCCACCACGATCCCCAGCACAACCAGAGGTATGGGGGTGTATGTGTATGTCTATGTGTATTTGTGTGTATGTGTAAAGTTTGGCAATTTTTTTTTAAATTGAATATTCGGGGTTCACGCTCACACCGTGTTATTTTGCGGATCCGCGTTATAGCGGATCGCGCTATAACAGGGTTGAGCTGTACTCTTGAAAAATAAATCAATAATGTAAAACTGCGGAAATTCAGGAGAGATGAAGACGATTATTTGAAAGGAGAACAATGAAATTGGAATAAAAATTGAAATATTAGAAGGTTTCAGGAGCAGGGAAGATAAACCTACTCTATAGAGATAATAGAGATAATAGTGAAAAAAAGATATCAAAGCAATAATAATAATAACAACACTAATGAACTAACGTGAGTTCCCACTTCAGAGGTCACAACATCACAAACACCATCAATGTTTTAGGATTTATTGCACCATGTTGGATGAATGCCTGAATGTCTTCGATACATTTGTACAGCATGAAATGTGCCAGACCTTCAATTGTGGTTGAGCCCAAGGGTGTACTTGGCTCTTTGCGCAGTATAAACGTGATCACAGAATAACAACTATTGACCAGGCATCATCAAGTGATAATATACTACACTACACGTAGGTTGTACACCTACGAAATGCATTGGATGACAGAATTAACAATATTCCACAAGTATATTTGCTCTAATCTAGCGCTCCGCTAGTGACAATTTCCTGCGGCTGGCAATCACTTGTGCAGGTAAATCATTGGCTGTGCCTGGACACCTACAGCTTTGCGCTTATCACGGCACTTAAGGTGACGTCATTGGCCACTGCCCCCTGCTATATAGGTGAGTCTTGCTACATGCCGACATAGGAATTGCTTCTTTACGTCTGCTGACAACTTTAGTAAATTGACTAGTGAGTATTATGCTAGCGTTCTGTTTATTAATGCCTGGAATTGAGTTCTGAATTGTGCAGATGAGCTGCCTTTCGCCTTGCAGCTGTTGCTGATTATTGATGATCCTGTGCACATCCACTTACTGCAATACTGGACAGTCACGCTTTAATATCCATGAGTGGTGATTGGCAACTTCCTCATTTTGTGTTTAAACGGAGGTCTTAGACCCCTCACTGGAATCTTTGAACTTTTATACTATTCACGTATCGGTTGGAATCTTGAAGTGATGCCATTACAGAATCTATCCAGGTAACACCTGGTGAATGAGACCTACTCAGGACTCCTGAAGTAGCTGTGGATGCTACTTACCTGTGGGAGTTCCGGCGTGACCGTGGTAACATGCCCAAAAGAAATGGTCTTTTTATACGTGCATTACTAACTTTGATATATCACTAATATATTTTATTTGACTTACTACACTATGAGTTGTGCATTTTTCTTCTTTTTTATCATTAAGAGATGTAGGGGTCCATTGAGCAATATTCTGACTGAGTGCCATAAAATTATGAATATCCAAAGCTAAGTAACCAACACATTTTATTTACTAATAACAACTGGTGTTGGTGTTATTCATGTGTGAACTCGTGGCTGAAATCGACAACTCGAACCAATCTCTTGAATAAGTAATTTTATTTTCAGAACAACTTACCTTACTCTTATCTTGTTCTGTACCAAGGTTTTCTGTTTGGAAAGCCACTAAAGCCATATTCAAAGTAAATGCACCTCTTAATCCACTCCAAATTATAATTGTTCCCCATCGCCAATTGAATCCATAACCCATTCGACATAGAAGAGGACTTAGTGCAACAACAACAAGGAGTCTTTTGAAGAAACAAATTTGAAAAACAAAATATTAATTTTCTAAATTTTCATAAGGTGTTATCATTTTCTAATTCTGTAGTATTGCAGCAAAACAAAAACAAAAAGAATATATGAAGACATCAAGAGTCATCGCGATTCCAGTTACTGTTGCAATACATTATAATGTTAAGGAAGGACAAGAACAGTCTATTTCAGTCCTCGTACAAAGCTTTCCACTTTGTAAGGAATTCCATACTTAGTTTAAGCATATGCGCAAAATATAAATACTGTATAACGGAGACTGTACTGAAGGAGAATATACTGTACTGCTATTCAGGCAGTAGCAAAGGGAGCTTTACCACATTCCATTATCTTTATAATAAAAACTTTGCAAAAATACTTTGCACTAATCTAATGCATACAGTATATTTAATTAAACTCTTTCAGATTGCTTGTGGTCCTTCCGCCTATGCATGTACTGTATGTGCCTGGTTGTATTCTATCATTCATCTGTTTTCAGGCATGCATACAAGCTAAAAATGTATAGTGATTAAGACACCAATTACATGTACCCTACCCTGAAAAAGGCTATATATTATGTTATGCAGGGTATATAGCTTTAGTAAAGTACACATAAAACAGAGGTAGCAACATACAAAATATAAGAAAATAATCCCACCAGAAGTGGAGGGAACAATCTGACAAATGCACACTAACCAATAATTTTTATATTAACTATTTGTTTTAATGAAAGAGAAGATGATATGGAGGGTCATACACCCATGGGGTTTGACACGATCAATATGCATGTTAATTAAAGTTATACAGTTATAACATAATTTACTGTAGCAAATTCCCTGAGGGGTAATGTGAAAGAAAAAACAATTCAATCTTTATTTAAAATTATAAAAAATATATGAGAAACGAATTGTGCTAATATAAGTGAATAAAAAAATCCTATTCAGAAGGTAACCAATGATTATCTGAGTATACTGTGTTGGTTGTAAAGATAACCAGTTGCAACAGTTTATTGCACAGTATCAGTTACTAAGTGTTCATAAAGCTGTTTAGATCGGTTTGGGTGTTGAAGTAATTTTATTGACAACAAAACTATTTTAGCCAGATTTATATTTCAATATAGCATGCACACAACATAGCAAATTGAAATAATTTGTTACACTGTGTAAATTACCACACATTTATAAAGCTGTTTAGGTGGGATTGAGAGTTAAAATGAAATTAGTTGCTGCCATTAGAGAAGGGTGAATTTTGTCTTTGGCATACAGTATTTGTAGCTGCCATAGATTGGCCAGTTCTTTAAAGTCGCGGATTTCCGTGGATCAGTCTCAAGAAGGCAAATCCACCATTTTTTTTTCTATCACCGACAATCCGAGTGGCAGATTAAATACGCCGCCGAGCTTCCACTGGGGGCGAGCGACGGGGCTATCTGACATCAGCGTGCCGGAAGTAAGCCTGGCCCACTGACGTGAGAACCCAATCGTGCACCAGCAGTGGAAGCTCGGCGGCGTGGGACAGAGAGAGGAAAGGTCCTGCAGGCAGCTGAGAGTTGGGGCCCAGCCACAAACAGCAGCAGGGCCTGGCCAGAGGTCAGGTGAAATTTGCAGCGCTGGCCGGCCCCACCCCCAGCCAGAAGACCCCCGCAGCCACCGGGCCTGGCCTGACCCAAGGTAAGTCTGTATTTTTATATGTATTGGGGGGCTTGGGGGTATTGTTTATATGTATTGGGGGGTTTGGGGGAATTTGTATATGTATTGGGGGGCTTGGGGGACTTTTTATATGTATTGGGGGCTCGGAAGAAATTTTATATGTATTGGGGGGCTTTGGGGTATTTTTGTATGGGCTGGGGTATTTTTTATATGTTTTGGGGAGGGTTGTTTTTTATATGATGTACAGTATGTATGTATGTATGTATGTATGTATGTATATATATATATATTGTGACATAGTCCAAAGATGTTAGGCAGCTTTCTGCCCCATTTTAGGTCAGAAAGTGCAGGAATAGTTAAAAATGATCCGTTCCACAGCTTCCCATTAACTCAGGCAGCTGGATGGAAAATCCAGACATCAGATTACAATGGCTCTAGTTCTCCCTCACCTGCTCTTCTAATCACATGCACAGGTATTGAGAGCAGAGAGGTTTTGCATTTCACTCTCTCTCCTTAGAGCCTGGAGGCTGGGGTTATCGCTGCTCCCCGGAATCCAGTTCGGGGTGGACGGCCCCTCCAAGTATCACAGTACCAGAGGATTTGCCTGGACACTTGGGACCGTGTTCCCACCACGAACAGATAAGACAAAACAAAACAAATGTTTATTGCTGTTGCTAAAAGACTGTGCTGTATCTAGTGACCCTACAGTAAATGAGAGGGCCTTTTTTTAAGCTGGGGAACCAGGTTAGTTGGCCCAGTTAGTTCGCAGTTAGAGGCTGATTCTGATGTGTAGTTAGTTCCCTGAAAGGGATAGGATTTCTTTATATGATTTGGTTTTTATTTCTTAAAAGTGACACTGTGTGAAATGCTATGACACTGATATAAGTGAACTGCTGAATGAAAATGTCTGAGTGCCACTAACCTACACATGTTAAAGCTACAGTACATTTCTTGGATGAAAATAAAGCAGGCAGAAGCCTGACTTAAGCAATATAATACTTTGCATGAACCTGTTTGTTGTATAATTAACCCTAGAAGACTGTGTCGGGAAGAACCCAGACAGACGTCAGCACTACAAAAGAGGGGCGTTTGTCACATATGGTGGAGAATGCGGGTCGACACTAAAGTCTGTGGGTTTGCAAATAAATGCGGGGGTTTAAAATGGCCGCCCAGCTGAAGTAAAATACAGATGCTATGAGTGAAGTCTGTCCCACTGTGTATATCAGTTGTGCTTCTAGCATACACAGAGAATGTGCGAAGTGTGGATGCAATAGCACCCTGAACCCAAACAGAAAACCAAAATGTTTTGCTGAAGAAAAAAAAAAAAAATTGCATCTAGCAAGTGCTGTTTGTAAAGCTAATGCCATTTGCTGAAGTGAGTGAATTTGCAGCTAGCAAGTGCTGTATGTAAGTTGCTGAAGTGAGTGAAATTGCAGCTAGAAAATTGTCCCTGACGGGTTTCTAAAATGGCCGATGTGAAATGTTTGTTTTGTAATGTACATAATCATGAAAAACAGTGTCCCTTCAGGCCATACGATGATGATGATGATGACGACGATTCGTATGTGGCCCCTGGAAGAGAGCCATACCTACAGAGGAATTTAGTATGTTGGGCCTGTCATAAAGTAGGTCACATGGAAGATGTGTGCCCCAAAATTTTCAAAGACAAACAGCTGCAAAAGCAAGCAACGCCCTATGAGTGCAAGCAAGATGTGGAAGCTGATACCAGTGAGTGTGTGCCCAGTACCACTGATATCTCTGGAGCTAATAAAGCAAAAAGAAAGAAGAAGAAAAAGAAAACTGTTCCTCAAGTCACAGGGGAAGTGACCGAGCCACTTGAACCTGCGCTGTCAGGACATGCGTCAGAAAGGCGCCGAGATGTGCTGCAGACCGGAGTGACCGGCAGAATTGTCACGGGAACAGTGGCAAAGGAAAAGGAGGAGCAAAGGGAAGCTGAATCCTTGAACCAGGATAAAGAGGCTTTGGTTTCTGCACTCCAAGCTGCCCGCCATGATTATGAAGTCCTGTGGCAGGATTTGGTGAAGGAGCGAGAATGTTGGAAGAAGGTGCAAGAAGCGAACGCAGAGTTACAGAGGTGTATACTCCCAGCTTTACAAGAGCACGAGGCTTTGAAGAAAACAGAGTCTCTCTTACGGAGTGAGCTGGAAGAGGTGATGACTAGTTTGGAAAAGGCCAACACCGTAATTGCTATCCTAAAACAGAAATACGGGAAAGCTCTACAAGAGGTTCACACACTCAGCACAGAGGTGCAAAACTCACGCCTGGAGGGCCACGGTCTGAACACAGAGCTGGGAATGTTGAAGCAAACCCATGAGATTGCCCTGAGTGAGTTAGAGACTGTAAAGCAAGAAAATGAGACTCTGAAATTGAAAAATTCAGATTTGACTGACCAAGCAGAAAAAGTAAAGAAACAGTTGACTCAGGAAAAAGTAGAAGTGCAGGAAGCACTACAGAATGCATTGATGCACACTCAGAGCCAGCACCAGGAAGAAATGGACGCTCTGAGAACAGAATTGCGACATGTATGCACAAAACAGAATTCTCTCGTGGAGGAACTTAACGTTTTGAAAAAGGAGAAAAGCATTAGAATAATTCAGAAGCACTGCAAAGCTCTTATCCAAGGAAGAAGGGAAAGAGAAAATTATCGGCATAAACGCGCCGCAACTATCATCCTACAGGCTGCCTACAGAGGGATGAAAATTCGTCAGTTCAATCGCCGGAATAAAGCAGCCTGTGTTCTTCAATCATTCTACTGTGCCCGCATGGTACGAAACAGATTCCTCATTATGAAAGGAGCAACTATAAAAATCCAATCTCTGACTAGGATGACACAGAACAGGATTCGCTATCAAACCCTGAGAAATGCGTCACTGGTTATCCAGCGGTACTTCCGCCTGAATAAATGTAGGCCTCAGGAAAGAGAGGCCCAAGACTACATGCCTGCCGACTGCAAAGGTAAAATGCCACAGGGTACAGCCGGAGTTAGTGAGAGCTCCATCAATGTGAAGGTGCTCCATTTAATCAGTGCTTCATCTTCTAAGTACCATATAATTGCCCCAAAGGGAAAATCCCAAATCTCTGAGAGTGATGGTCGTGAGAAAATACATGGCAGTAAGAAGTACCATAAAGGTTCAAAGGTTGCAAAGCAAAAGCGACGAAGGTCAACGCTGGCCTTGAATTTTTCCGGATCTCGCCACTCTGGGCCACAATATAAAGACAAAGACTATCCGGCCCCAGAGTTCCGTCAGAAGCTAAAGAAACAGTCCAGTCATTTGCAGGTTGCAGCGGGTGTTGAAATGAAGTCAGAAGATGTAATGGACTGGAAGTCAAGGGAAAAAAAAAAAAGGAAAAATGTTTGGGAATGACCGATTTTTATGTTATATGAGTGGACTATGTCACTTAACTTTGCAAATAAGCTAGTGTAGTTATGCTATATTAGGCCTCTAGAATAAGCATTTTGTCAATATTACAATGTTATATTGGTTCTCTGTGTTGAAAATGTAGCTAAAATACAAATTAATATACAGGGTTGATGGCCCTTAAGTTTACAAGGCTGTCGTATAAAAAAATAAATAAATAAATAAATATTGGTAGCTTACAATATAGAAAAAAAATTCCCTTTTCGGTTGGTAAATATATAATGAGGTTCATATTCTAGAGTAGAAAAACCCAGGGAGGTAATAGAAATTGTCTGGTTTTGTGAATATATTTAGCATATCCTGGGTTGTAAAAATGTGTGCTAGACACTTATTTTTCAAAATAGTTCCCTAATAGAGAGCAACAAAATATGTTTGCCAAGTATAGTCTCTTATGACGAAACCTATTGTCCATAATTGCCGTGGAAAAAGTTCATATTCGTGTCATGTGAATACTTAATATTGTACTGAGGAGTTAGTTCAAGTATTTCAGGTAGGACGCTCACCCCAGTGAGGTCCATGGCCGCTCACCCCAGTAGGTGTGAGCTGCGGAGGGGGATATGTGACATAGTCCAAAGATGTTAGGCAGCTTTCTGCCCCATTTTAGGTCAGAAAGTGCAGGAATAGTTAAAAATGATCCGTTCCACAGCTTCCCATTAACTCAGGCAGCTGGATGGAAAATCCAGACCACAGATTACAATGGCCCTAGTTCTCCCTCACCTGCTCTTCTAATCACATGCACAGGTATTTAGAGCAGAGAGGTTTTGCACTTAACTCTCTCTCCTTAGAGCCTGGAGGCTGGGGGTAACGCTGTTCCCCGGAATCCAGTTCGGGGTGGACGGTCCCTCCAAGTATCACAGTACCAGAGGATTTGCCTGGACACTTGGGACCGTGTTCCCACCACGAACAGATAAGACAAAACAAAACAAATGTTTATTGCTGTTGCTAAAAGACTGTGCTGTATCTAGTGACCCTAAATGAGAGGGCATTGTTTTAAGCTGGGGAACCAGGTTAGTTGGCCCAGTTAGTTCGCAGTTGGAGGCTGATTCTGATGTGTAGTTAGTTCCCTGAAAGGGATAGGATTTCTTTATATGATTTGGTTTTTATTTCTTAAATGTGACACTGTGTGAAATGCTATGACACTGATATAAGTGAACTGCTGAATGAAAATGTCTGAGTGCCTCTAACCTACACATGTTAAAGCTACAGTACCTTACTTGGATGAAAATAAAGCAGGCAGAAGCCTGACTTAAGCAATATAATACTTTGCATGATCCTGTTTGTTGTATAATTAACCATAGAAGACTGTGTCGGGAAGAACCCAGACAGACGTCAGCACTACAAAAGAGGGGCGTTTGTCACAATATGTATATTGTGATGCCCACACCACGTTGCAGTCTCTTTAAGTCCCAATTTAAGGCAGGAAACACTGTATTTCTTATATGGGGTTTATTTACAGGGATTAAATCATATGATAACAGGCCCACCGTTCCTTTAAGTTAAACAAATCATAAAATAAAATACCTATTCCCGTTAGGGAAAATAACTGAACTTTGCTTCAGCCCTTTCTAACCACAGCTGGCCAACTATACTGGTTCCCAGCTTAAAACATGCCCTGGCATATGCAACAATGTATACAGTCTCTGCACACAATAATAAAGCATTTTGCTTATCTGTTAGTCCTTTGGAGCAGACGTCCCCATTTCAACATGGTCTCTCCTCCTTTCCTTCTTAGGGATACTCGGCCCCACGTGAACTCAGAGAAACTCTCCTCTGTAGGTACACTGTCAAGGGCTGTGCCAGCCTTCCTTCTTTAGCTGGGGAGCACTTCTCTCACTCTGTGACTCTCAGCATTGTCTCTCTGGCAGCATGGCAGCATCTCTGTAGTCACTTACTGACTATATAAAAACTCCATGAGCAATCAGGAGTCCAGCCTTCTCAATTAGGCAACATCTGAACTAGCTACATCTAAGGAGGATTAATTCCCTGAGATCTGAAAAGGTCCCTTACTGCACTGTTCCAGCACCTAGAGGACAGTGATGGTATCAGAGTTTTTTTTAAACCAGGAGATAATTATTTTTCCTTCTGCTCAAATGTTTGCAAGAAAGAGAATCAGAAAAGCAGCAGCACAGCCCATGCCCCATTCTCTAGCTTGAGGAATGTGCAAAGATACATCTGAGATACGAAAGTTAACTCAAAAAAACTCCAGAACATCAAATTAGTTTTAAGAGCAGGTTATTTATGAGAATAAAGAGAAGGACATTTTTATTAATTTAGTTGCAGAATAAAACTGTTTTGTAAATAGGTGAGAATTTTTTTTCTTGTGTTTGTTATTTTTATGAAGTTGGTTGTGTATGAGAGAAGTTTTGTGTCTCTGTTCTCGATGTGTCTGTATTGTGGTTTCTGTTTTTATGTAAACCAGTAAAAACACATTTCAATTGTATTTCTATAGGATTAGGATATGTTTGGGAATATTTAAAAAACATTCTGGTAAAAGCTCACACGTACTGTTTAAATTATATATTGTATATTTATAAATTATATGACCCTTATTACAAAAGTCCCATTGTTTTTATTTTTTGGAGACCATAGCAAATGTAGTTTTTAGGGCTGTGGAGAAAGCTCCATTTTTTAACTCAGAGTTAATGTTCCAATCCAGTGATTAATAGTTAGTTTACGGAGAAGCTGGTATGTTATCTGTCCAAGGTCATTTGGCAATACGCCCAGGAAAGCTCGTTGGCTAAGTGCCCGGGATATCTGAAATTATTTTTTAGTCAACTGGAATAATGCTGAGTATCTTTAAAAGTATAAAGAAGTTGGCAGTGTGCTCGGCACTTCGCAAAGAGATTATATTACAAGAAATTAGTGTGAAGTCCTATACAAAATTATTTGTCTATCAACTGAATGTGATGTATTTTATAACTTTTAACCATTTATTTTTTCCAAAGGTGTGCAATTTTATTATAAGCAGTAGTTATTGTCAAAATCGCCGTGTAATATATATAATTCTAATCCTGCTGCAGATCAAGCAACCAACATCCTAGTTGCTAATTTATTTATTTGTAGAATGTTTTGCCAGGAGGTGGTGCATTGGGATTCACCTCTCGTTTTTGGGTGTGTCCTGGGCATAGAGTTAAATGACAGGTGATACATAGTTACAAATGCAGTTACATAAGTAAGCAGGGTATACATTATATACAAGGCATTGCAAACATTTAGCAGAGTAGTTACAGTGGAGTGTTTGGGGCGAAAGCCACACTGGAATTGGCTAGGGAAATTTGTCTTGGTATAGTAATTGCTTAATTGGGAGTTAACACATTTTTTTGTCCATGACTCTGGATAGTATTGTCTTGTATGTCTTTATTTATATAGCGCCAAAAATGTACTCAGTGCTTCACAAAGAATATAGTACAGGGAATTATAATAGTACAGTAAGTGCAGCAAAATCAGACAATAGGAAAGGAAATCCCTGCCCCGAAGAGCTTGAAATCTAAGGTTTGAGGGGAATTTACAGAGACGACAGGTGAGGGAATGAATGCTGTAGATGGCTGTGCTCTACCTCAATGGGTGGTAGGAGTGACTGGGTGTGGGACAATAGCCATGGGTGCAGGCTATTGGGATGCTTGATTTGTGGGTCGAGTTTTAAGGTTAGTCAGTATTAAATTAAAAGGTTGACACCATTTGCATCGGAGGAGATGGCAGTGAGCCATGAAAGAGAGCAAGTGTGTATTGGGAGAAGAGAGAATGGCCCGTAGTTTGAGACAGTGTTTTTGTCCCCACTTTTGAAGATTGGGACAACTCTGGCAGCTTTCCAGGTCTTAGGGATATGGCCTGCAGACAGGAACATCACAAAGTCCATTGGTTCTCTCGAGACAAGCGAGATCTACATTTAACTCCTTGGGAAAGAGACAACACATTTGTGGATGTTTGCAGATCTATATATAATAAATCTGGGATAAATGAATCCTGCTGGGTGTGTGGATACATACCACATACACAAGTAGCCCTCTGGGTAGGGATACCTTACACTGATGCCGAATTTAGAGAAGGGAACATCAATTTGAATTTATTTACAGGGAACTTTTCTAAACTTCTAAACCGAATTCCACTGGTAAATCAGGTTCCAGTACGTGGATTTTACATAAATTACACTAGCAACACCAATAAATGTATGGGTCAGGTGCCTCCTCCAACCAATGAAACCTGTATAAAAATGAATTTACAGCCTGGAGCTAAACATTTACACGGAGGATGTGGCCTTAATTTTACAGTTTTAATTAGTATATTTATTAGATGATGTTCTCAATCACACAACTACAGCCATTGCATCACTAAACCAAGAACAGGTCCAGATAAGGCTTATGGCCTTAAAAACAGAATGGCCTTAGACTAAATTTTAGCATCAAGAGGAGGGGTATGTGCCCTAATTAAAGAACAATGTTGTGTTTTCATCCAAGATCAGAGTGGCAAGGTACAGCATGAACTAGACGAAATAAAAGAGATTCAAGTAAGACTTAGGAAAGGAGGGGGACACCGAATTGGATCCTTTGGGCTTGGTGGAATGATGGGATCACTGGGAGCAAAACTGTTGAATGCTTTACTGTGTGTACTAGTGGTACTTGTCATATATGTGTGTGTCACATGCTGCAAAGGTATGATCCACAAATGTGCTACCCCCTCACCTTCTTCAGACCTGATGCCATTGTTTGCAGATCCAAGCTACAGCAGTCCCTTGAAGAAATAATGTAGCAAAGGAGGGGAGAAAACGGAGCACTAGATCCACGAGGCTATGCCAAAAAATGCAAGGATGCGTTCCCACAGTGCAGGCTTATTTAATGGTCAGATACAAAAAAGATACACACCAACGCGTTTCGGACTACAACAAGTCCTTTCTCAAGGTGAATTTGACCTTGAGAAAGGACTTGTTGTAGTCCGAAACGCGTTGGTGTGTATCTTTTTTGTATCTGACCATTAAATAAGCCTGCACTGTGGGAACGCATCCTTGCATTTTTTGGCATAGCCTCGTGGATCTAGTGCTCCGTTTTCTCCCCTCCTTTGCTACATTTGCTCTTCAACAGGCGGAGGCACAGTTAACCCGTGGACACCTGGACACCTGAGGACCCACTCTTCATCGTGGACACCTTCCCATGTGAGTCTCTCCAGGATAGTTCTGGACTTTATTCATAATGATTGTTCCTTTATAGATGCTTACTACTCAAACATCCTTACTACCGTGCATTGTGGGATTGTAGTGTTTACATGCATCTTTTGGACATTTCATATTTATATCCGTTATTGGGTTAATCCACTTTTCTACAATCAAGACATGTGTAGTGTTCGCTGTATTCTTTAGAGCACCATACAACGTTTTCATCCTTGAAGAAATAAGATGCCAAGTACAGTAATCTAACTCTGGAAAACATCCAGGCCGTAGCGCCATACAATACTATGACAGTGAAGGGCACACGCCCTCTTTGCTGAGTTATACCAATGAGCATTATCTGATGATAGAGCACCCCAAAATACAATTTGTGGCTCCCTATCTGCCTCTGGACTAATATCATGCCAATAATTCTCAAAAGCAATGTTTTAAGAATAAAGAGGAGGGACAGAGAATGTTGAGAAAATTGGACATTAGGGGGGTCTGACGTAAACAGCACTAAGATCTCAGCAGCCATTTTGGCAGACTATTCTTGTCAGCCATTTTGTCTTGTTTGCTATAAGTTTTGTTTGTCATTCAGTTTGTTATAAACTGTGTCTGTTTTCTGTTTTGTAATGTGCTGATTTCTGTGAAGCAAAGCAAGCTTGTGTGTTTGAACGTGAGAAGCAAGATGTTGTTTGAGCTCTCAGTCGATTCTTTGTATCTTTTACCAGCTACAAATGATGGGGTGATGGGAAAGGAGTATGTGGGAGTAATGGGAAATAGAAGAAAGGTCCAGACAAGAATGAGAGACCTTGGTAGAATTAGTTGGAGTCACTCACCCCCCCCCAGGTTTTGCGGTGCTTGAGTCGGCGGCGGTGCGCGGGGGCAGCAGCATGAGGAGGATGCGGCAGCCATGAGTATTTTTTTTTTTTTCAATAGCTGGATGCCGGGGTGTGGGGCTTTAGAGTAGAAGGGATTGGTTGGAGGTCATAGCATGCCGGGGGAGGGGCTTAGTACCGGGGAGAGGATGTGTGTGTGTGTGTGTGTGTGTGTGTGTGTGTGTGTGTGTGTGTGTGTGTGTGTGTGTGTGTGTGTGTGTGTGTGTGTGTGTGTGTGTGTGTGTGTGTGTGTGTGTGTGTGTGTGTGTGTGACGGGCAGGGGGGGTGGGAGTGAAAAACAGGCTGCCGCAGGGGAGGTGGGAGTGAAAAACGGGCTGCTGCAGGGGGGGGTGGGAGTGAAAAATGGGCTGCTGCAGGGGGGGGGTGGGAGCGAAAAACGGGCTGCTGCAAGGGGGGTGGGAGTGAAAAACGGGCTGCTGCAGGGGGGGTGGGAGTGAAAAACGGGCTGCTGCGGGGGGTGGGAGTGAAAAACGGGCTGCTGCAGGGGGGGTGGGAGTGAAAAACAGGCTGCTGCAGGGGGGTGGGAGTGAAAAACGGGCTGCTGCGGGGGGTGGGAGTGAAAAATAGGCTGTTGCAGGGGGGTGGGAGTGAAAAACGGGCTGCTGCGGGGGGGTGGGAGTGAAAAACAGGCTGCTGCAGGGGGTGGGTGGGAGTGAAAAACAGGCTGCTGCAGGGGGGTGGGAGTGAAAAACAGGCTGCTGCAGGGGGGGTGGGAGTAAAAAACAGGCTGCTGCAGGGGGGTGGGAGTGAAAAACGGGCTGGTGAAAGGGGGGTGGGAGTGAAAAACGGGCTGCTGCAGGGGGGGTGGGAGTGAAAAACATGCTGCTGCAGGGGGTGTGGTAGTGAAAAATGGGCTGCTGCAGGGGTGGGGGTGTAAAGCGGGATGCTGGTGGGGGGGGCAAATGGGCTGCTTTGGGGTGGGGCAAATGGAGTGGTGTGGTGGGGGAGAAGGGGGAGAGGGAGAGAGAGGAGGCAGAAGGGGGAGAAGGGAGAGAGAGAGGGGAGAAGGGAGAGAGGGGAGGAGAAGGGAGAGGGGGCAGAAGGAAGAGAGAGGGGGGGAGAAGGGAGAGAGGGGGGAGAAGGGAGAGAGGTGGGCAGAAGGGAGAGAGAGGGGGGGAGAAGGGAGAGAGAGGGGGGAGAAGGGAGAGAGAGGGTGGGTGAAGGGAGAGGGAGGGGGGAGGTATGAGGAGGGGAGAGGTGAGGTATGAGGAGGGGGAGATGTAATTGTTTTTTCTGTATCACAATAAGAAAAAAGTTAAGTAAAAGTTGCACGCTAAAAGATATTTTTTCATGGTAGGCTATGGGTTTGGGGGGGGGCCTTGCTCCTTTCATTTGTCCCGGGCCCCATGATTTCTGTTGGTGGCCCTGTGGGTAATGTGAGGTGCAGGGGGGAGAGGGTGATGGGTGATGTGAGGTGCAGGGGGTGATTGGAGGTGCAGGGGGGGAGAGGATGATGGGTGATGTGAGGTGCAGGGGGGGAGGGTGATGGGTGATGGGAAGTGCAGGGGGTGATTGGAGGTGCAGGGGGGGGGTCATTGGAGGTGCAAGGGGGGTGATTTGAGGTGCAAGGGGGTGATTTGAGGTGCAAGGGGGATAATTTGAGGTGCAAGGGAGTGATTTGAGGTGCAGGGGGGGTCATTGGAGGTGCAAGGGAGGTGATTTGAGGTGCATTGGGGTGATTTGAGGTGCATGGTGGGTGATTTGAGGTACAAGGGGGTGATTTGAGGTGCAAGGGGGTGATTTCAGGTGCAGGGGGGTAATTGGAGGTGCATGTGGGGTGATTTGAGGGACATGGGGGGTGATTTGAGGTACAAGGGGGGGGTATTTGAGGTACAAGGGTGTAATTTGAGGTGCAAGGGGGGATTTGAGATGCAAGGGGGGTGATTTGAGGTGCAGGGGGGTCATTGGAGGAGCAAGGGTGGAGATTTGAGGTGCATGGGGGGTGATTTGAGTTGTATGAGGGTGATTTGAGGTGCATGGGGGGTGATTTGAGGTGCAAGGGGGGTGATTTGAGGTGCAAGGGGGGAGAGTGATGTGAGGTGCAAGGGGGGAGAGTGATGTGAGGTGCAAGGGGGAGAGTGATGTGAGGTGCAAGGGGGGAGAGTGATGTGAGGTGCAAGGGGGAGAGTGATGTGAGGTGCAGGGGGGAGAGTGATGTGAGGTGCAAGGGGGAGAGCGATGTGAGGTGCAAGGGGGAGAGGGATGTGAGGTGCAAGGGGGGTGTGATGTGTGTGCTGTGCAGGGGGGTATTGTGTGTTTGATGTGGAGGGGGTGTATTATGTGTGTGGGTGAGGGGGAGAGATGGGGGTATGAGAGATAGATGGGGAGTATCGCAAAGGTTGATAGTGAGGGGTTCTGGGGGAGATATGAGGATTAAGATGAAGGGTGCTGGGGGAGATATGAGGATGATGATGAGGGGAGCTGGGAGAGATATGATGATGATGATGATGATGATTTTACCCGTGCGGCCCAATTTTTTTTTCCTTGGAGCAGTTCGGCCTTTCTCACTTTACAAGTTGTGCAAGCCTGATGTAGAGGAAAGGTTACTGAAGCTGGTATAATGATTTTTGTTGATTTACATATATTCATTTTGTTTCTTTATTATACAATTACGTTATTTTTATGATGCACAAGCCACCTCATAAAGGGACGTATATTTTAGTTTTTGGGTATAAATGTATCTTATACCATATTACCTGTTAGAGAGCTTTTTTTTATAGAAGCTTTCTCCTGTGTGCACATGAATAAACTCATTTGATAACGGAATGTTTGTTGTGACAAACGGCTCCCTTTGTGTAGTGCTGCAGTTCGGGCAGGCTCTTCGCGACAAAGTCTTCTAGGGTTTAGTTTGTAGAAAAAGGGGACAAACACGTGTATACACACAAGGGGCATTCATCCCTCAACCTTCAGCAGTTTATTTCTCCATTAGTGACACTAAACATTTTAAACACCGTCACTTTAAGAAACAAAATAAATCATAAAAGAAAACATCTACTCCTGTCAGGATTGTAACTCACATGCATATCCCTATCTGCATTGTTGGCTGGGTAAGCCATTTATCAACTTTAAATAACACAGAGATAATATTGAGTCCTTAACTGTCAGATGGGGACTGTGTGACGCGTAGCTCACCACAAACGAGATGCGACTGCGGGGCTGAGGTAGGGAATTATTGTAAGACACCTCCCACAGCCGTGAAGGCACATCCAGAGTGTAGAGTAATCTTAAAAGCCGGTTCTTGGGGTACAGTGTTCAGAGTAATCGTTATGGTAAGCCAGGTCAGGGTAGGAGAGAGCAGGATCGTTGGGGTACTTAGCTGAAGTCAGGAGTCAAGATATCAACGTAGTCATATAACGGATAGCCAGGGTCAGCGCAGGAGATTCCAGAGTAGTTGTAAAAGCCAGGGTCAGAGCAGGAGAAACAGCGGAGTCCAGATACAAAGCAAGGGTCAGATACAAGGCAGGCAAACAGACGGGGTCGTGGAGAAGTAAGCGTCACACAAGGAATTATGCTCAGCAAGGAGTGGATGCCGAAGGAAATACTTAAAGGAACCTCCCACCAATGGGAGGCGCACAGACAGCAGGAAGATGCCTTGATAGGCTACTGGGTAAGGCCCTATAGCATAGCCTAATAGGAGGGAGAGGCGGAGTCCCGAAAGTGCGAACGCATGCCATGCACCACGGATGCCTCAGCTGGCGGGCTGCCTGCGTGCACTAAGGTTCCCCCAGTATCCCGATGATGGAGGTTGGAGGCGGGGCCCGAGGAGAGACAGGCGGAGTTCGAACCAGTGACGCACTGGGGACTGCCCCTGTGTTCCGCGTCACTGCGATCTGAGAGAGGGCCGGCGGTGGGGAAGCGAGGAGCCCGCGCATCACGGAGCGGGGGAAGGGGGGTCCAGTGCCGCGACACCCGTCCTTCTTGCGGCCAGACGCTGAAGGTGAATTGACCTTGGGGGCAGGATGATGGATCTTCACAGACTGCACCCCAATAGTTCCTCAGATGCTGAAATACGTGGGGGGCCATCTACCCCGAACAGGATAATGGGCACAGCCGTTTCCTCCCAGCCTCCAGGCTCTAGTAGAGAGAGTGAAGCAGCCTAACTAACTGCACTATATTCCTGTTCCTCAATTAGGAGAGCAGGTGAGGGAAACCAGAACCCTTGGAAAGTCTGGTATGGACTTCCTATCCACCAGCCTTAGTGACTGTGAATCTGTGGGCCATCTGGTTCCTATCAGGCGTACAAGAAAACCCATTGCTCTTGAAGCCATTGATGGAAGACCTCTTCAGCCGGTTTTTATCTCACTGGAGACGGAGGTACTTCTCGGCCTTCCCTGGTTATAGATTCATAACCCCCGGGTGGACTGACTCAACAAAGAACACATTCAATGGAGCTCTTTCTGCACTAAGAACTGCATCATTGAAGCAAGTAGTATTGGGGGTACCACAGTGTCCGAAGAGAAGGAAAGGGTACAATTGCCAGAGGAGTATGCCGAGTTCCGGGACATGTTCGATTTGGTCAAATCTGATGTTCTCCCTCCACATTTTCCGTTCGATTGTCCCATTGATCTGCTTCCAGGTACTACACCACTGAGGGGAACCTCTTACCCATTGTCTATGCCCGAAACCAAGGCAATGAAAGAATATATTGCAGAGAATTTACAGAAGGTATTTATACGTAAGTCCACCTCTCCTGCGGGCGCTGGTTTCTTCTTCGTGAAGAAGAAGGATGGAACCGTACGCCCTTGCATAGACTACCGGGGACTCAACAAAATTACCGTGAAAAATCGCTATCATCTTCCCCTCATTTCGGAACTTTTTGATCGATTACAAGAAGCGAATATTTTTTCTAAATTGGATTTACGAGGTGCCTACAATCTTGTCAGGATCCGTCAGGGTGACGAATGGAAAACTGCTTTCAACACCAGAGATGGACATTACGAGTACCTAGTCATGCCTTTTGGTCTGTGCAATGCCACAGCTGTGTTTCAAGATTTCGTCAATTAAGTTTTTAGGGATCTTCTCAACGCCTTTGTAATCATTTATCTCGATGACATCCTAATCTTTTCTAAATCCATACAGGGACACATTAATCATGTGAAACAAGTGCTCCTTCGCTTACGTGAAAACAGACTTTTTGCCAAACTTGAGAAATGTCATTTTTAGCAAACTTCTGCCATTTTTCTTGGATATATCATTTCCGACACCGGCCTCACCATGGATCCCGCCAAAGTAAAGCAGTTCTGGATTGGCCGCAACCCACCACTCTTAAATCAGTGCAGCGATTTCTTGGATTCTCAAATTATTATCGCAGATTTATCCCAAAATTTTCTTCACGAGTGGCTCCGCTTATGGAATTAACCAAGAAAGGAGTGGACTCTGCTTCCTGGCCCACTGCTGCACTTCAGTTTTATGCACTTCTTAAGAAGGCATTCGTATCCGCCCCTGTTCTTTCTCACCCTGATCCTAAACTTCCTTTTACTCTTGAAGTTGATGCCTCTGACGTTGGAGAAGGCGCTGTCCTGTCCCAGAGGAAGAATCCCCTGTCCAGGTTGCATCCTTGTGCTTTTTCTTTTTTTTTTTAAATCTCCGTCTGAATGCAACTACGATATCGGGAATCAGGAAATCCTTGCCATGAAATTAGCTCTCGAAGAATGGAGACATCTTTTGGAAGGTACTGAAGATCCCATAACTATCCTGACTGACCATAAAAATGTGTTATACATTTAAGGAGCACGTCGCCTGGGAGCCCGTCAAGCCAGATGGTCGCTATTTTTTTCTAGATTTAACTTTATAATTTCCTATCTCCCTTGATCCAAGAATGTCAAGGCTGGCGCCGTATCTCATCAATTCTCTCTGGATGACAAGTTGGAGGATCAGCAAAAGCCCATCCTCTCTCCTAAATGTATCCTTTTGGCCACATCGTTCGGAGCACTCAAAGACATTGTCCGCCAACAAAGTCAAATTCCTTCCGGCATTTCACCACCTCAGGATCAGCTCTTCACTTCATCTCTGCACCGTAAGAAAGTCCTCGAGTGTAGCCACTCTTCCAAATCTGCAGGACATCTCGGCACCAAGAGGACCCTGAATCTCATTTCTCGCACATTTTGGTGACCTGGGATGCAAAAGGACGTAAAAAAATTCGTAGCTGTGTGTCCAACGTGTGCCAGGACTAAAACTCCCAGAATCCTTCCCTCGGGCCTTCTTCAACCTCTGCCTGTTCCTGACCGGCCATGAACACACTTGTCCATGGATTTCATTGTTGATTTACCTATCTCCAAGGGTATGAACACGATTCTTGCGGTAGTGGACGATTCTCGAAACATTCTCACTTTATACCCCTCAAGGGTCTCCCCAATTCTCCTAAACTAGCTGACATCATCATCAGGGAGATCTTCTGCCTACATGGAGTACCTATGGTGATAGTATCAGACAGAGGCTCTCAGTTCATTTGTATGTTCTGACGCTCATTTTGCCTCCTGTTGGGTATCGCTTTTCATTTCTCCTCAGGATACCACCCACAGACTAATGGTCAGACAGAGAGGACCAACCAGTCTCTTGAACAATATTTACGCTGCTTTGTGTCTGACTCCCAAGACGACTGGGCTGAACTCTTACCCTGGGCAGAATTCGCCCACAATGCACGTAGTGGTTCAACCCTGGAGTCTCCCTTTCTTAATGAATTACTGATTCAACCCATCTACTCTTCCTCTCGCTTTACCTTCTTCAGGGGTCTCAGCGGCAGATGGCAGGATCAAAGAATTACAAGACCTTTGGAAAAGGGTTCAGGTCAATATCAGGAAAGCAGTCAATAGGCAGAAGACTAAGCAGATCGCTACCGTAGACCTGCTCTGGACCTTAAACCTGGCAACAAAGTCTGGCTGTCATCCAGGAATATCAAGCTTAAGGTCCCCTCTATTAAATTCACACCCAGATTTCTTGGATCCTTCTCTGTCTCCGAGATGATCAATCCAGTTGCGTATCGACTCGCTCTCCCTCCTTTCATGAGGATTGATTCCTTCTGTGTTTCATGTTTCACTTCTCAAACCCGTGGTCCAGAATGCATACTCGGTCCCTGTTTCCTCTACTTCTCCTCATATGGTCCAAGGTCAACCCGAGTATGAGATACAGTTCATTCTGGATTCCAAGATCTCCAGAGGATCACTACATTATCTGGTGCATTGGAGAGGCTTCGGTCCGGAAGAAAGGTCCTGAATTCCGAGTCATCGGGCTCACGCAGCCAGACTTGTCTGTATCTTCCATACGAAATTTCCAAACAAGCCATTGTGGAGTCGCCTGGAGGTCGCTCCTAGGGGGGGGGTACTGTGAGGATTTGCCATCCTGGCGACCGGAGACCGTCCCCTCACCTGAAACCTACTGCCGCGACAGAAACTCAGGAAGCGCAGCCTCACGGTCCTGTTACATGTGCGCACGCGTGGATCTTGCGTGGTCTGTCTGCCCGCCCACAGGTTCTAACTCCGCCTTCTGCTCTGACGCTCGGCGGTTGTGCTCATCCAGCCTTCCCTCTGAATCACGCCCCAGTCTCCGCCCCCGCTTTGGTGATGGACAGGACCGGCATGGGAGTGAATTGCGCTCCAGTCTCCACCCCCTGACCTCAGTGATGCACGCGGGTCGGCGCGCGCTCAATCCCGCCTCCGTTCCTGATTCGGCTGCATCATAGGGCACACCTGTGTGCACCAGCAGCCTATAGGATTCAGTTTCCTGGTTCCGCCCTGGCACTTCATTGGAGGATCTCCCTATTTATACCCTTTTGCTCGAGACACACATTGCTGAGCATAGTCTGGTGTGACGCTGTGCCTTGCTGCATTCTGTTCCTGATACCTTGTCTTGCCTTGCCTAGCCTGTTGATCCTGCTGTTGCCTGACCCTGCTACGCACCTTGGACTCCACATCTCTCTACTCCTGATCCGGCTATCATATGACCATCCTCCTGGTCTCCAGGTCTCCAGTCCTGACCTTGGCTAATACCCCGACGATCCGCTACTCTCCAATCCTGACCTTGGCTACGTACCCCGACGATTCGCTACTCTCAAATCCTGAAATTGACTACGCACTCAGACGATCCACTACTCTCCAATCCTGATCTGGCAAGTAACCTCAACTACTCTCACATCTATACTCCTGACCTGGCTTGCACGACCTATCTATATCCTAGGTGTGCCCGCGTGGCTGTGGGTTGGCGTTACTCAATTCCCTACCTCAGCACCGTGGTCGCGCTTAGTTTGTGGTGAGCTACGCGTTACACCTGGATGTCACAGTGCTCGTGGTTTCTTTGGGAGGAATCTCTACAGTGAGACCCTCCAAGGTATTAATAGAAGGGCCCACTTGATGCCCCTCCCCCATATCCACCTCACTATCTGCTTCATCCTCCCCTTCAGCACACTCCCATTATACTGAATGGAGAATAGTCCCATGGCATTTCCTCCCTAGATGGTTGCTCCTGAGGAGATATTTTTTCCCAGGAGAGCAACTGGTAAGTGGAGGTGGAGGAATAGCCATGAGGCTGTCCCTAAATGTCACCTCAACAGGAACAGCAACCACCCATTCAGCAGGGGTAGTGTTGGGGACCCCCTTATAGTCAAGGTGCAGGCTCTGATGCCTTATGGCAGTAGCCTGCTGCTTATTCCCTGAACCATGGGAGGCTCCATCACTCCCCTGCTCTATCTCCAGACCCTCGTCCACTGTAAGGGTCTGGAGGGAGAGGCGTGTGGTCTGGCACCGGTTCAGCCACCAGCTGTTCAAGGTGGCTGGGTGATATATCTGAGCCAGTGTTACGGGAGACCAGGATATTTACACCTTTTTACCGGGATCATTCATTGAGCAAAACAAGATAGAAAAATAAATTGCAATTTATTCGGCATAAATTTGCTTACACACAATGAAAATACAGACGAAAAGACACACTTACTTTGGGGCTGGGGTTGAAAACTAGACTTTCCTAGGTGCAGGGAACTCTTTTGGAGAGTTTTACCCTGACTGGGACTTAGCCCGAAATCTCCTGGAACCCAAAAAATAAAATTCCATACGCCACCGCTACGTTTTCTTCTGAGAACCAGCTGTTTCTTACCTGTCCATGGTCTGACCGGAGCACCCGGGGCTTGTTCCTGGTATAAGAGCCCACGGTGGCTCAGAAACTGATCGGACACAGCCTCGGAGGTAGAATCGGCCGCCCAAAGTCTCATGCCCGCCAGATCGGGGTCCAACCACACCGCTTCCCTAAACTCCTGGCTCAGCTCCGGTCGGGTGCCCTCTATCACACAGTCAAGGGAGATGTCAGGACAGGATTCGAGACAAAGGTCTTGCTCGTGCTGGCTTACCCGCTTGACCTCCACAACGACACCAGCTCTTGTTGGCTCCAAACGCTTGGGAGCAATGATCATGGTGGTTGGCCAAAGTCACCTCCACCTGGGCAACTGCCCGACTTTGGCTCTGGGTGACCCCATCCACGGGAGCATCCTCCTCTGCATAGGAGCAAATGAAGAACCCCAGGTCATTACCCAGCAGGATGTCAGTGTCAAAGTCTGGTAACACCCCAAAATCCCAGACTCCTTGTAACAGGGACAGAGGGTTCTCTTCCTCCATCCACTTTCATTCAAGTCACAGAGATATCTACAATGAGACTGGAAGGATGGGCTTTGGCCGTGGTAAGCCCGAGCTTCCCACAAACAGGGGAGGTATGTAACAGGGGACCTATCCCTGTTCAGTAATGTGCCTTTAATCCAGCAGTGTGGTGCTTAACCTCTGGTAGTTAATTACTAAACACCACCTGCCTGATTAGAAGGCTTAGAAAGCCTGTCTTTTGAAACAGGAAGTGAGAACTCTTTAGCTGACACCTGAGCTGAACTTGGAGACACACTTGTCTTGAGCTCTGCCAAAAGATAGCAGAGCTGCTTTCAAGACACAGGGAAAACTTCTAAACCTGTATGCTGACCAACCCTGAAGACAAGTGAGCTGAAGCAGGGACAGTAAAGATTTCCCCTCCAAACCACAAGGACCAAATAAGACTTCTAAAACCTGGATGCTGATATTTTCTGTGCACGCATGGGTGCGGTTCCAGGAGAGCAGAGAAGCTTACAAACAGATAAAACTTTTATTCTTAAGAGACTGCTTATATCTGCTTATTGCATGCTATGTTTTGGGGCTGGGGAGAAATGCTTGACTAGGGAGATGTGAATTGATTGCATAGTGTTTTCACTAGAAATACTACCAAGTGAACGGAAGCTTTGTTCCCCCCCCCCTTTTTTGGATGTTTTCCTGATAAAAAGGAAAAGGCACAATAAAGCCTTATTATAATTTCACATTATAAAGCCTCCTAATTGCGTACCTCTGTGAACGTCCGTCCACATATGGTGTCCGAGGTGGGACAAGAGGTGTCTTTGTAGTTAAAAAGGACCGGAGAGTTTCATGTGAAATTTTTTGTTATGCTTTTTGCCTACAAACAAGTCTGAGAAACTTAGAAAAAAAAAAAAAAAACCTCATGCAGCAGAGATCAGAATTAAAGGGACACACCACTGCACTGAAACTTACACTGCATTGAAACTTACAAAAACACAGATGGACTCTTTACCCCAATCCCAAGAGGAGAGAGACTGCTGAAGCAGCTAAAACTTTATTTGCCTATCACAAAGCGTAATATGGTCATTGAAATAGGGGTTTTGCCTTCCAGCCATAGTCAGGGTTCAAGAAGTGAGTCAGCCATTGAAAATGGATAGGTGTTTGTTGTTTTCAAAAGTTTTGCTGAAGCAGTGAATACAGATGGTGACCCACGAGTGGTACTGATTTTGCAAATAAAGGTTGCCACACCGCATAGGGCTACCAGCTGTGAATGAAGTATATGCAGAAAAGTGTGAAAATTGATACAAGACTGTGCTGAAGCAAGGGAATTTTTAGCAAAAAAATGCTGAGTGTAAAATTGCCCTATAAAGGTAAAGGTTTTTCAAAGCCAATTGCTGAGTGTTGAGTCCACTGCAAAGAATGTTTTTTTTTCTGCAAGTAAAAAAGTATGCCTATTATCTTTGGAGCAAAACAGACACCCAAAGTGGGAAGTGTGAATGCCATAACACCCAAAGATGAGACTGAAAATTACTGAACTCAGGCAGAAAACCAAATTCTGTTGCTGAAGCGGAGGGATTGCACCTAGCAAATAAATGGTGTACAGCAAATAGACTTTTTTACCTAGCAACTGCACAATCTTGTATACCTGATAAAAGAAAATGCATGCACAGTACTGCTGATATTGGAAGAAAAAAAAATACCCAAGAAAGAAAAGTCTACAGAGATGCCTGTGAGAGCTACGACCTCTACAAGCAAAATATGCCCATCTGTAGGACTACCACAATTGGGGGTTCTAGCAAATACAGTGGCAACAGCTGCAATAGCGCCTCCTGAGGTCAGGAAGAAAATTACACTTGATAGCCTAAAAATGGAGGACAAGATGCAGCGTTCCTGTAATGAACCCTACCCCACGGAAGAGTGGCCCTTCCAGTCCAATAAAGAGGAAGACATCTCTTACGGGGAACCCGAACCGAGTCACACCCACAAAACACCCCAAGAATGGTGGGGGTGCCTGAACTCGGCACGAACAGAAAAGACCGCTCCCTTTGATGATGAATATGATCAGCAGGAGACAGAGCGGGAGCAGTGGATCACCGAATATTTCCGTCAGCTAAAGCAGCTGCAAGAAAAGCCTGGCGTATATAATGAAGCTGCTAAATTTTCAAATGAAGATGGAGACCCCAATATCCCTGAATGGACGGTGTCATCCAAATCAAAAAGGCGGAAAAAGAAAAGCGGTTCTTCACTTACCGTGGAAGTAACAGACACGTCCGCAGATCCTGTGGAGAAAATGGGGGACAGAGTTGCCCTGCAGCCTAAAGAAAATGGAGAATTCGTCCCAAGGTTAACCGAATATCCAGAGGGCCCAAGGCAGAAGTCGGGTACCCCAAAGAAGTGTCTGTCCGGTGCCAACAGTGAGGAACCCTCAACCAACCATCCCAGGGAAGCGGAGCCGGAACCAGTGAGTGACGATCCCTTGACCAGCCCTGAAGACTCCCTGAAAATTGCCAGGCGTGACTGTGATCTACTTCGAGAACAATTGAAACTTGAGAGAGCAGATAACACAGAGCTACAGAAAAATAACGTGAGGCTACAAAAAGATGTGCTCACAATTTACTCTTTAGCCAGGACAGAATTGGACGATCTCAAGACTGAGCTAGATACTGCAAAGGCTACTATTTCCGCCATGGATGAAAAGCAGAGCCAATCTGATAAAATGGTGGCTACGCTAAAGCGGAAGTATGAGGAGGCACTGAAGCAGATGACAGTCTTCCAGCAAGAGGTTCACACTCTTCGCATAGAGCTGAATGCCTCACAACAGGAGATCAACAGTGTCCGGATAGAAGTGGACGTATCTCAGAAAGAGGTTCAGACACTCCGCAGAGCACTGAATGCCTCACATCATGAGACCAACAGCTGCCGCACAGACCTGGAAGTTTCCAGAAAGGAACTACACAGTCTCACTGAGGAGCTGGACATTGCTAAAAAAAACTATTGGTAATCTTGATGCAGATCTCAAAGTCTCTCAGAAGGAGCTTCAGACCCTCAACCTAGAGAAGGAAGTCTCACGCTAGGAGATGGTCATTCTCAAAGCAGATGTGTGTAAATGGAAGGAGGACTGCAAAGAAGCCCTGAAGAATACAGAGACTGAAAAAGGAGAAAATTCAAGATTACAAAAATAAAACTTAAAACTGAAAGAAGAAAATTTTCAGTTAACAGAAGAAGTCAAGGAAAAGTTTGACGCAGAGCACCGACTGCAGAACCAACTGCAAGGTCTGCGTACACACCTCCAGTATGCTGAGGAGAAGCAGCAAATGCTACAGGAAGAAAAACTGCAGGCTGCTAAAGAGGTACAAGCGCTGCAGGAACGTCTGAATACCCAGTACGTCCCCACAGAGCAGTATGAGGAGCTAAAGGCCACGCTGCATGTCTTCAGAGCATCGTTGGAAGCGGAGCTTCGATACCAGGTGACTCTGTATGAGAGGGAGCGTGAGAAGGCTCAGAAACTGGAGAGAGAGCTGGAGAGACAGAGAGACTGTTCCATTTCCTTGAGTCAGTACACCAAGGAGAAAACAGACGCAGCGGCAACCTTGACGACAAAAATTACAGAGCTCCAGAATATGAAGGAGACTCTGACACAGATTCCTCCAATACAGAAAAAGGTATTGGCTCTGCCCAAGCACCAGTATCCCACAGTAACTAATGGTTGCAAGGACAAGGGTACAGTGAGAGTTGGGGACTCCACGCAACGTCAAAACAAAATTACGAAGTTTGAGCCACCAAAGAAAGTACTAGCCAAACCTACTGTACAGCTGCCCAACAGGCAACAAACAGAGGTAGGAGTGCAGAATCAAAGCCAGAAGAATCCTTAGCTGAAGAAGCTGAACTGGCGACTACGTGGTGTGGAGAAGCGGCAGAAAGACCACTTCAAGAGCAGATAACTCTAAGGGCTAGTCCTAACTGCTCTACAACTGTTGCCATACACTTTGTCTACAAAAAGAGGAGTGCCCGACGCAACAGAATTCTCAAGACCGCGCACGTGATAAAAAGACTTTACGTGGAAAAAGTCCTCCTCGAGCGACTGAGGAGTGCTGATCTCAAGCATCTTCGGGAGGAGACAAAAATAAACTGGAGAAAGGGCTCCAATCCCAGCGGGACAGAGGGTTCTCTTCCTCCATCCACTTTCATTCAAGTCACAGAGATATCTAGAATGAGACTGGAAGGATGGGCTTTGGCCGTGGTAAGCCCGAGCTTCCCACAAACAGGGGAGGTATGTAACAGGGGACTTATCCCTGTTCAGTAATGTGCCTTTAATCCAGCAGTGTGGTGGTTAACCTCTGGTAGTTAATTACTAAACACCACCTGCCTGATTAGATGGCTTAGAAAGCCTGTCTTTTGAAACAGGAAGTGAGAACTCTTTAGCTGACACCTGAGCTGAACTTGGAGACACACTTGTCTTGAGCTCTGCCAAAAGATAGCAGAGCTGCTTTCAAGACACAGGGAAAACTTCTAAACCTGTATGCTGACCAACCCTGAAGACAAGGGAGCTGAAGCAGGGACAGTAAAGATTTTCCCTCCAAACCACAAGGACCAAATAAGACTTCTAAAACCTGGATGCTGATATTTTCTGTGCACGCATGGGTGAGGTTCCAGGAGAGCAGAGAAGCTTACAAACAGATAAGACTTTTATTCTTAAGAGACTGCTTATATCTGCTTATTGCATGCTATGTTTTGGGGCTGGGGAGAAATGCTTGACTAGGGAGATGTGAATTGATTGCATAGTGTTTTCACTAGAAATACTCCCAAGTGAACGGAAGCTTTGTTTCCCCCCCCCCCTTGTTTGGATGTTTTCCTGATAAAAAGGAAAAGGCACAATAAAGCCTTATTATAATTTCACATTATAAAGCCTCCTAATTGCGTACCTCTGTGAACGTCCGTCCACACTCCTCTACCGGTGCTCCAGTCGAGGAACAGCCGAAAACTTGCAAAGACCTGGGGGCTCCGTCCAGCATTTTCACCTGCATACCTGTCCCTGTGAGCAGGTGCTCTGGACTAACCATGTCAGGTCGCACCAGAGTTACCGTAGCACCGGTGTCCATCAGACCTGCCACCTGCCGATTGCCTATGGTCACCGGGCGCAAAAATCATTGGCCGACATCATTGGCCTCCAGCCAACTGCTGTGACTCAATTTCCCTCCTGATTCCCCTCTGTGCCACCAACTGCTGCTGCTGAGACCACTGGCTGGGTCAGCTGCTGCACTCGCTGCACGGCTTCCTCCCGCTCCGCTGTTGGGGCCAACCCCACATAGGCGATCGGCCTCGCTGCTTGGGAGCTGGATCGGGGTAGGTTGGGGCAGTCCACCCACAGATTGCCCAGCCAGTTGCATTGGTAACATCAACACTTGTAGACAAACTCTGCGGGCTTAGTTGCAGCACATCCAACACTCTACTTGCTCCGCCATGGCTTGGGGGCCTGCGGTGTGTCAGCTGCCTTGGAGAATTTGGTTGCCGGCACTGAGGCGGGGGTCAGTACCCGATTCTTGAAATGTGGTCACTGTCATCAGCCATCGTAGCCTCCTTGCTGAAGTTTGCCGGCTTATGGTCCATGACCCACTCCCACACCTTTGGTACAGATTTGAGCAGGAACTGCTCCTGAATGATGAGATCCAACAGGTCCCAGAACGTGGTGGCCTGGCACTCAGCTACCCACCGAGCCCTTTGTCCAGAGCCCTTATCTGGACTCGATATGACTCCTGTGTGACCGCATACCTGGCCAGCAAGATGGCCTTAACAAAGTCATAATTGCTGGCATCTGCACTGTCGATCTCACGGAATGCCTCCTGCACCTTTCTGCTCTTCTGTGGGTTCTAGTACTTCACTTCACCCACTCAGACTCCAGCAGCTGGTGCAACGAGCATTGGTTCTCCAATGCACGTAGGAACTCATCGATATCATCGGTACCGTCCATGAACTTCGCGAAGCTCTGGTATAATACCTGGGCATGGGGGTTTCGGGAAACGTGACTACTAGTCGTGGAGGGGGCTGGAGTGGGTATCGCACGGTGTGCCACCATGTGAACGATCTGCATTCATGATGCCTCAGGTCCCAGGTTGGCCAACAGATCCACCATAGCAATCGCCACTAAATCGGCCGCCGAAGGAGGAGCAGCTACCTGGTCGATTATGGTGTTGTCTGCCACTCTATCTGAGTTCCCCCCGAGGGACTCGTCCTCTGAGCTCTCAGGAATAGTGTTAGTGGCTGCAACCACTACCGCATCAGCGACCTCGGAAACACGCCGGCCTTGTGCCGCACAATGTCTTCAGCGAGATCCACCTTTACTCTGCCTTCGGTCACCATAGCACTACTACCTTGGCCTGGGTCCAGCTACGGAAACATTCTGGATCGGGTCATACAAGGGGAATGTGAAAGGAGAGGTGCACCGGACAATGCACTGTATGTCTGCAACTACCGGTCCTGCAGTCTTGAAATCAAGACTGACTCAGAACTGAAAGTACCGCAAGAGTTTCAGAGCTGAGTGTAGTGATCACACCGCTGCCACCAGAAAAGAGCCTGTCACGGGAGACCAGAACTTTTAACACCGAAACTACCGAAATCATTATCACCAGACAGGACACAATAGTTGAATAAATTAATGTTTATTCTGGCAAGCCAGCAAACATACAAAATACACAATTACAATGAAACCCTCACCAACTGGGGTCCTTGGGGGGCAGAATCTAGCCTCAACTAGGTGCACGGGCCTGCTTCAGTAGGCTTGCCATGAACGTCTTCTTCCCCGTCTTCTCAGTGCTATTCAATCAATGGCACTTTCGAAAATCCCACCAGCCGTGTCTCCGATCAACTCTCAAACTGTTCTGGTTCTATGATCGGCCATGCTCATTACATAGCCCTCGGTCCGCAATACTTTTCATGGAGCAGTGGCCGCCGGACAATCAGAACATGGATAGTGATGGCGCAGCCAATCAGAGGACGAGGGCTCGTCCGGCTGCAACAGAGGAGGGGCTGGCTTAGGTATTGTAGACCGCCCCTTGAGGAGGGAGCTGCTGGCAAGCGGGAAATTCGAACTGGCAAATAGGAATCGTGCATACGGGACTAAGACCCGGCAACAATTCCCTTGGCCAGCCCCTTACCTCCTGGGTAGGCATCTCAGCATCTCAGGAGAACAAAGGCTCTGCACCACCGAGAACCAGTTCCCAGACCTGAATCACTGCCCTACCTTACTCACCATTGTACAGGTACTCAATCTGCCCCAGGCTCTGTCACCAACAGGCATTTCTTCGCATGCAACCCAGATAAGTGAATTACTGTGGCTGCATGCAGAGAAATGCTGGCAACACAAAAGACAATGCTGACTTGCTAACTGTATGGGGAAATACATTCTAACATAGGGAACAAAAGTGTGTTTTATTATACAGTCTCCATTCCCCAATTTATACAGTTTTCCCCCTTCCAGATATCACACAGTGACATAGCTCTCATCTGAAAGAGATTACACACAATACATTACATACAGGCCAAATGAGCCTCACAGAGGCAGCCATTACACAGGGTATTGGGGCAGCCAGCCGGGCTTCACCTTTATTATGTGAGGTTGGCTACCCCTTCCGTCACAACCACTATGATCCGTATATCTCCAACCCTTGACCTCGGCTTGCCTCCTACGATCCTACATTCTTTTACCCTGACCCGGCTGTCCTCTACTACGAACCTGTACACCGGACGCAACTTCGCGTCTCTAGGTCGGTGTTTTCTAATCCCCACCTCGGCCTTGCGGTCCTGTCCTGTTTGTGGCGAGCATCCGTTACAGAGACAAATATTTGTATGTTTCATATAATTACATTAGTAATATTAAGGATCTTCGCCCAATTCTTACCTTATAACATTTAGTCCAATGTAAAGGATACTAATGTTGAATATGTCTATAGGAGTTATATATTGAAAGGTTCTCCCAGCTATCACAATCCCGACAAAAACGAAGACTAGTGTGTTTGCCAAATTAGTTAGCATTTCCCAAAACCTATGGAGAGAAATGGAAAGTTAATCAAATAATCATAGTAAATCAGTAATTTAAGCTCTGTTTTCATTCTCATAATATAATTAACGTCTTTTCTCATTGTATTTCCAAAATACTAAAACTTAGAATACTAAGATTTACATATTACAACCAACGACCCAAATGATTTCTAAAATGATCCTAAAATAGCATTTAGGAAGGCCAAAAACATTAAAAACAGGGTGGCCCCTAGCGTTTTGAAGAAGTATTTGAGTAAAAGATCAACATATGGTAATTTCCTTTTAAGACCAGTGGGGAACTACACAAGTGGTAGATGTGTTGTATGCAAATACATGAAGTGAGATGAAGTTATTAATGATGTCAAGACTTGCAAACAATATTATTTATTTATTCATAAAATATTTTACCAGGAAGTAATACATTGAGAGTTACCTCTCATTTTCAAGTATGCCCTGGGCATAGAGTTAAGACAAATAATACATGGTTACACATACATTTACATAAGTGAACAGGGTATAAATTATATACAAGACATTATATGCACAGTTAAAGAAAATATATATTATAGGCGTATGTAACAGTTACAGACCAGATTAAAATGTGAGACAGCCTTAGATGTGAAAGAACTTAAACTGGTGGTGGATGTGAGAGTCTCCGGTACGTTGTTCCAGTTTTGTAGTGCACGGTAAGAGAAGGAGGAGCGGGCGGATACTTTATTGAGCTTTGGGACCCTGAACAGTCTTTTGGAGTCAGATCTCAGATGATAAGTGCTGCATGTGGTAGGGGTGAGGAGCTTGTTCAGATAGATGGGTAGCTTGCCCAGAAAGTATTTGAAGGCAAGACAGGAAAGGTGAACTTTGCATCTAGACTCAAGTGATGACCAATCTAGTTATTTGAGCATTTTGCAGTGATGTGTGTTGTAGTTGCATTGGAGAACAAAACTGCATATTGAATTATAGAGGGTGTCAAGTTTGCTAAGGTGGGTTTGGGGTGCCGAGCCACATACTATGTCTCCATAGTCGATAATTGGCATTAGCATCTGCTGTGCAATACGCTTTCTGACCAGCAGACTTAGGGAGGATTTGTTTCTGTAAAGTACACTAGTTTGGCATAGGTTTTGGATGTCAGGGTATCAATGTGCATCCCGAATGTTAAGTGGGAGTCAAACCATATGACCAGGTATTTAAAACTAGTAACAGAGTTAGGGTGATGTTAGTGTTGGTTCTGATCTGGAGCTTAGTCACTGGAAGCTTTACAAATTTGGTTTTGGTCTCAAATACCATTGTTACAGTCTTGTCAGTGTTTAAAAACAGTTTGTTTTGGGAAATCCAGCTTTCGAGTCTCAAAACGTCAGATTGAAGTATGTGTTCAAGGACGGAGAGGCTATGGTTGTCTGCATATAGGATTGTGTCATCTGCATACATGTGTATTGAAGCTTCCTTATAAGCTGTGGGAAGATCATTGATGAACACTGAGAAGAGTAGGAGCCCCAGAACAGAGCCGTGCAGGTGATATCCAGTGGGTTGGAGTAAGAGCCAGAGATGGACACATGTTGGGATCTACCTGATAGGTAGGACTGAAACCAGTTTAAAGCATGCTTCCCAATTCCAGAGCTCTGAAGTTTGTTAAGCAAGATAGCATGATCAACAGTATCAAAAGCCTTTGCAAAATCTAGGAATATTGCACCAGTAAGTTGTTCCCGTTCCATTCCACACTGGATTTAATTGCAAACTTTTAGCAGGGTAGTTACGGTTGAGTGTGTGGGGCGAAAGCCAGATTGGAATTGGCAAGGGAAATTTGTCTTCGTATAGTAATTGCTTAATTGGGAGTGGACACATTTTTCCATGACTTTTGATAGTATTGGGAGAAGAGAGATTGAACAAAAGACTCCTCCCCACCTGAAGAAGCGAGTTAACCTCGCGAAATGTGTGTCGATGAAGTACAGCCGCGGCCCCTTTTATTCTAACACTTCACCGATATTGTCCGGTGACTTTTTCCAAATGCAAAGCGCTTCGCCGCGTTTGTGCGGCATTCGTGCCGTATTCATGTCGCAATCCTGCCGGCGTCACCCGCGCTTGATCTGTTTAATGAGAATGTTTCTGATTTAATTGGTTGCAATTCTTTGCGTATCCGCCAGGTGGCAGATATTCATGAATTGTAATGTGCATGCGCTTCAGTAATGTGTCGACTTGCCGGTGTTTAAAAAATACCACAGAGGTCCTTTGTGAATTAACCTTGGTACTGAAGAAGTTGTACAACATTGTATCTATTTAGGCGTTTCATATTAAAAACTAAATGCAAAGTGTCTGGTGTTCTATTCCATTGTCCAGAGAGGTCCAGAGATGAGTACACCACTGCAGTCCGTGTTCCTAAAGCCCAACATAACGTACGCTTATTTAATATGGTCAGCAATTAGTTCAGCAGATGATAGATGGCCACAGTTGGTCAAATTTATCAATATTTTATCGAAAATTATGACTTTTACAAATTTTCACCAGAGGCTCTGGGGTGGAAGCGTGCGATAAGGAAAAAGTTATGTATCGATCCACGTTTTTTTCGTATTGCTCCTGCACCCGGAGTTACAGGAGGAGGGTATTGATGTGTTGCCCCTGAATTTTCCAGTATCTTTGATCATGGAGAGTTCAAAAGGCGAAAGATCATGGTAAAACCAACTAAGAATCGTCAGTCACAGGCAAGCAATGCGCCAGCACCGGCTTCCAATAACGGTTCGACCGTCTGTGAAAACCTGCTGACCGGCAACCCTTGCTATCAGCCCCCGCCTGGATACCTGCAGCCTGAGCAGGATTTCACATACAGATACACTACCGACACACTTTATTGAAGTGTGGTCGGTACCGCAAGCCGGGAAATCTCCCGGCTTGCTAGTGGCCGCCCCTCGGCGTGCCGCGCGTCATAGACGCGCGGTCACGCGTCATCGGGAGCGTGCGCCCCCTGCACGCGTGTCCAGGGGCTCCCCGATGGAGCCCTGGTGTCCCGCGATCGCGGGACAGCGGCAGGGGGTTCCGGGGGACCCGGCGGACCCGGCAGCGGTAGGGAGAGCGCCCCGATCGGAGGGCGCTCTTCCGCTGCTTCGGCGCGCGCCCGTCACACTCGGGCGCGCGCCAGGCTACTGCTGCGGCACAGAACGGGCAAATGCTCGAATAAACTGTGCCGCAGCAGTACCAGCAAGCTTGCATGTACCAAAGCGATTTCCAGCTTCATCAGCTGTCAACTACAAGTGTAGCAGGCCTACACCTGTCACCTGTCAACTACGTGTATAATCAAGACTACGGGACTGGCAGTGGCTCGGCGCCAACCAAATGGCAAAGTCTATGGTGGGTACACCTGCCATATGTAATTATTTTTTTACCATATCAATATCAATGCACAGTAAAGCGATTCTCCTGTAATCAATCGCTTTGCTTATGGTTATTTAGTTCTTGTAGTCACAATTCGCCAAAATGTAGTCCAGCAATATCATTGGCTGCGCAGCGTCTCCAGTTAGACGCATGCTCATTGGAACCTTGTTGAAATGCATACAGTATGCATCTCATCACATCTAGGCACATGCGTGTACAGTATGTGAACAAGAGACGCCCCCGGAGAAAATAATTGTTGGGACTGACCGATGGGACTGCGGGGACTGACTGTGGGAACTTCTTTAGGGGACTGCCAGTTTTTTTCTTCCTCAGAAAAGAAACTTTGTCATCGGGCAAATGGAGGGATTTCGATGGATAATATCGCTTTTTGTAACGATGCTTGCACACTGGTGAATCTGAATCAATGCTATTTTTATTGATTAGGATAGAATAACTGAGCTTTTTTACATACTGTACCGTACTACACTATATAATAAACCCCAAAAATAAAAAGGTTGCATTTATTCTGTACATGTATTACAGTGCAGGAGGTGTGTTCTACTGTAATAATAATACAAATACCGATTATGCATTTTAATACTGTTTTGATGTACTGTAATGCGCAGTAAGTAAAAAAAACATTAATGGTGTACTGTAATTAAAAACATACAGGTATATTTAAAAAAAACAGCAATTTATATTATTGGTGGGTGCAGTAAGTACAAATACATTAATGGTGTCCAATACAGTAAAAACATTGACAGTATGAATAGAATCAACAACAATCAACATTATTTTTATTGGTGGAGTACTGTAAGTAAAAAAACATTAATGGTGTACTGTAATTAAAAACATACAGGTATATTTAAAAAAACATATTAAAATACAATTTTAAACAATGAACAAGTCAGAAATGAATCAACATTTTAACAGATGAGCAATCACGAAGCGAATTCGATCCCCAGCAGATTGTCCTTCCAGGGCCGATGCCTTGTATGCCGCAAAATGCCATTAATGGAGTCTCGCACGATTTTCATTAAAGGATCGGTAATTGAAAAATAGCGCCGCAATTCCTCCACAAAAGTCTTTCTCAAATTTTCAGGCAGAATCTTTTTCTCGCGATTCCCTTCGTAGTTCACATTGTGGGCCCACCCCAAGTACAACGAGTATGGCACGTGGTGCTTGAAAATTAACAAGGTATGCCTCTGGGGTATACGAGCACTTGCAAACCTATACTTCTCCATGAGTGGCTGGGGCAGCTCGCGCAGGATGATGTCGGGCACCGTCTCAATGCAAGCATATGTGGGTTGGATTCTGGGAGCGAGTGTTCTTCTGGGAGCGGGTGTGCTTGTGGCAGCGGGTGAGGTAGGTTGTCTGGGAGGATGCTTTCCTCCTGTCTTGATCTCCTTGTCAGTGTTGTCTCCTGACGTGGTCTTGACGGAGTTGTCATGACATCCTCGTCAACGGCATACATGAACACATATTCTTCTGATGGAGGGGGTGCGTTTGGCGATGGAAGGTTGAAGGTCCCATTCATCCCATCCATGCCACCCTCCTGCTCCGGCGTCCGAGATACAGGGGCATGAACTCCGAGCAAATGATGTATCCCCGCTATGTCAGTCTCTATCTTCTCCATCCATTGATCCATCTTCTCCATTCGTTGATCCATCTTCTCCATCCGTTGATCCAGCTTCGCCATCCGTTGATCGATATTTAGCATGGTCTCTAAAAGAAGATCTATCTTTACCAGCATAGAGTTCCCAGGGATATCGACACTTAACCCATTCAGCATGCGGTCTAATGAGGATAAAGAGAACTAGACTAATGATATACTAAGGGCTCAACCTATTTACCTAAACTAAACAATACACAATAATGATTGAAAAGTGCTGTGAACAATATCTCATATATAAGAATACCTATATATGAGGAAATCCCACAAACTGATATGACATATTGCAGGAGTGGCTGCCTAAGGAGTGAAAACAACCCTATCCAGAAGGTAAGTACAACGATAGCAATACAATACAAGAAATAAAAACAAAAACAAACAGAAAATACAAAGTCCTTAGCGCACTGTCGGGTATATAACCTGAGAATATGGAAGTCCCAATTCTTTGATTACGGGGATGTTATATGGGTCCGGAATCTGATTTCTCTTAGAGTCCTTGGAACAGTAGGTCAAAATCTGTAATTAAACAAAACAAACCACTATTGCGCAGTAACTTCAGGTCAATCATTAACTCCCCCACCGTTGCCAGCTACTTACTTAAAAGTAGGAAATAAAAGGCCTTGAAAGGTATCTTTAGCTTTCTTCCTGGCAGGCTGATAATCTATGTGTTGACAGGCGTTGTTACCCCTCTCCAAACAGATAATCACAATACCATGTACGGAATAAAACATAAAAAGAACCAATGGTATGATACCGTAAAATTTAATAAAACAATATAGGACTAAACAACAATGCACTCACATGTTGACCATCCCTATGAACGGGTTACAACGTGCCGTCCGCTTGCGTGAGAGGATGCCGGAGTGAAGCAGATGGAGGTGGGATCTTGTTTGAATCCCCGTTTCGTGGCCGCGACTCGGAATGCCTGGTCCCCCTCTGATGTCGTCACTGCTAATGCGCCTCCTCTCCTCCCCACACTCGTGCACGCAGTACCACGTCCAGATAGAACTCCACCCTACGCGCGTTTCGTGACTATTGACGTCACTTCTTCAGCGGTAATGGAGTTATTGAGGAAGTCCGTGCTATTTAAGCACATCTTAAACCGTCCAAATGGCTCCTATTGGATAATTACCCAACCCGGAACTCCTATCAAATGCCACATATACATAACATGATGGGACACAATAAAAATACATCATAATCATAGATATACAAAGATATGAATTACACATCCTGCATACCACTTGACAATATATAAACTAATCTTTATTCTATATCAATAGTTTAAAATTGAATACTGCTAGCAACTCTATAGAGGTAATTGGACACTATACTGCCTAAAAGAAATTACTGCTAGCGTTGATGAACCGAGAACACAGAGGAAAAAGTACAGACCGGGGATTGGATAGCATATGCCTTTGAATATAGAACCGACCTAGCCATCTTTGAGAAATGATGCCAGATCAA
The DNA here is from genome assembly GCF_040206685.1 of Ascaphus truei. NCBI lineage: Eukaryota > Metazoa > Chordata > Amphibia > Anura > Ascaphidae > Ascaphus > Ascaphus truei. The sequence goes on along the minus strand of NC_134494.1, from coordinate 11,503,943 downwards.
ATTCTATATTTAGCCCTCTTGGGGTCAAGGTTTTAAGGGTATAGATCCAGAAGCTTTCGCGTCTGGATATTAAGTTCATCTTGTCTCCCCCTCTCCAATTTTGTTTAGGGCATTCTATGCCCTTACAGACTAGTCCCATAGGATTTTGATCATGTTTCAATTTAAAGTGGTTGGAGACACTATGTGTCTCCAAACCTCTTTTTATATTGTAAACATGTTCTGCAAAGCGTCGCTTCAGTGGTCTACCAGTTCGCCCTACATATTGTAGCCCACTCTAACAGATAGACCACAAAAGGACTCCTGCAGGTAATGAATGACTTAATTGGGAACGATATTCCTGTAACGTTGGACTTAAAGTCCCTACACTTGGAACCATATCTACAACCAATGCACTTACTGCATGTGAAGAACCCATTCATTTCCTTCAACCACGTAGTATTGCGTTCTTTAATTGGATTTAATGGACAACTGGGGGATAACTTTAATTTAAGATTATCTCTCCAGACACAGAAAAATTATTAAAACTAAACTTTAAATTTCACTGGCAACACAAATCTATAAAATATCTGGGTGTCCACATTACCAGAAACGTCAAAGAAATATACGACGCAAATTACCCCAACCTAATCCGGACCCTAAAATCCGACCTACAAAAGTGGACATCTAAAAGGATCTCCTGGATAGGAAGAATCCATAGTGTTAAAATGAACTTACTCCCCCGCATCTTATATCTCTTCCAAACTCTCTCAGTGCCACTCAGATTGAAGGACCTGCACTCACTTCAAACCGACATCTCCAAGTTTATATGGGGAGGTAAAAAACCAAGAGTCAGCAAAATCAATATGAAAAGGCCGGTCTTGGCTGGGGGCCTAATGGTACCCTGCCTGTTATCATATTACAAAGCGGCACAGTTGAGCCAAATTATACAATGGCAGTCGGACCCGAGATCTAAGAGATGGGTCGAATTAGAGAGTGCAGCATGTGAACCTATAGAATTAAGTAATCTAATCTGGCTCCCCAAAACAGTGCGAAAAGGCGCTAATATGCTGCTATCCTCAATGACCAACTCATTGTCAATCTGGGAGTCCACAAAATTTAAACATTCCCTCACAACGACACGCTCCATGATGTCACCCCTGTGGAACAATTCCGAGTTCGTGCCAGGCCTATCGGTAGGCAATATATCAATTTGGAAAAAGAAAGGTTATAATCGGATTAAAGATCTGGAAGGCCATGACAGAAAAATTAAGACGTTTGATCACGTCAGATTAGAAAAAGAGATCCCCCACTCAGAATTCTTTAGATACCTCCAGATCAGGGCGTTCTACAACAAATTTGCCCCGTACCCACCATTGACATCCTTCGAAAAGCTCTGTCTGGCAGAGACCGACACAAAGGGACTTACCTCGCAGCTATACAGCGAAGTGATCAGTTCTAGTGAACAAGCCCATGAGATACCCTCATTTAGATCACGATGGGAAGCAGACATCGGGGAATGTCTGGAAGACGAGGAATGGAGTGCTATTTTTCTAGTGTTCCATATGTACCACCCTCAAGGAGAACGCATATAAGGTCCTGATGCGATGGTACCTTACCCCACTAAAATTATCAAGGTTCATGCCGGGATCCTCCCCGCTGTGCCCACGCCAGTGTGGAGGATCAGCAGACCTGCTACATATGCTGTGGTCTTGCCCGCGGATCTCCTCATTTTGGGAGACAATTAGACTTTGGATACAGAGACTGTTTGATCTCACTATTCCCCCAGATCCGTGGCTGTTTCTCTTGAACAGACCACTAGCGGGTCTCTCTAAAGCTCACAATAAACTTATTGCTCACTTTGCAATTGCAACGCGGTGTGAGATCGCAGCACTATGGAAAAGCTCAGACATACCAACCATCCCAAAAATTCGGAATCGTATTTGGTTTATCTGCCAGATGGAAAAGTTAACGAGTCTGGTTAACGACACTGGCGACAATTATCTAAAAGTCTGGACGCCTTGGTTGGCACAGACGGACATCTCGGGGATAGAAAGGACATCAATCTGGCTATGATAGGTGAAATGATAGGTGTAAAATCAGCGCTTATGCAAACAACAATAATAAACCTTAGATACAGAGTCCAATTGGTAGTCCTGGAGCTGCCTTGAAAAGATTATTCTGGTATCTTCTACCCAGAATCGGATTGAAGGCTGGAAATTATCTTTTCTGGCGCTGAGGTGAGGTGAAGAAGATTGTACTTGCAATTTCTTCTGTTGAGCTGTGACCTCAGGAAAAGGAGAAAAAGAAAAGACAAACCATGCAGGGAACCTGCAATGGTGTATTACCCAAGGGATAACAAAATTATACAATGAAGGAGCAATTTATTACAATGTTAAAATAACAAGGTTAAAATAACCATGGGTGACAATTGATGAACATACATATAATAATACAAATTGATATAATAAAATGAATAATGGACAAGTGCCTAGGCACTATCCACACTCTTGCACTTCGGAACTTAGTCCAACAGTTCCTTTCTTTGCTCCGCCTGGTCTAAAATTGAAAACCTACTCACCAAAAGTGAATAGGAAATAGGCACTTGGTTTTACTGGTCTTTGCCGTTGATATCGCCGCTCGCCTAGTGGTATGTTCGTCTCTGCAGCCGGGGATCCGATTCGGTGTTCCTGCATGAAATGCTTCCTGGAATGCACACGATCCGCACGGCGTGATGACGTGACCAGTATTGGTCCTCAGCTACGGTGGCTCAACGGTGCCAAAAAACCTTCCAACGCGTTTCGAAAGCACAAATGATGTCTCTCTTCGTCAGGGATAAGTGCTGCTTGTATCTGATCTTTTAAATACCCCAGTTCGTAATTCAAAGCGCATTGTGATTGGCGCAATCATTAATAGAGTAATTAAGCCCATCTGCCTTCTACATGTTGTCTTATGGAGGCACAGATATACTAATACTAATTACTCATTACGTGGTTTCTAGACATTTAATACAGAAACATCTCCGTGTTCTAACAAGACGTGTATATACAGTATAAGGTACACTGACAGTTATTTAAGATTGGTGACTATAAGTAAATGTATCATTAATACCGTCCCCTATTGTTTTATAACCCATCTAATTTGATTGGATTTATAAATAGTCTTGGATGATCTCAGAGATGTTTATGTATAGCAATTTGGAAGCATAGTTTCAATGACAATCAATAAATCTCTACACATTGTTGGATATAATTTGCTGTTGAATATTGTACCAGGCTACCCTAATACATTATGTAAACCAACAAAATGAATATATTAATAAACATAATAATAATAAAACAAATATTTTAAAATAAACATTCCAATCTAATTTAAATTGAAAATGAATATGAAAAATGCAGAATATAGATATTACAGAACTATATTTTTAGTGCGGATGTGATTCAAGATACACTTTTAACCATGGCTTTGAATAGCATAGGGAAGGAATATCTGAGCCAGTCATGATTTAGAGTGAATTAATCGTAATAATAGTGTGAATAAATATGTTATAATAAAGTGATAATGACAAGTACTGTTGCCTTTGTTTATAGATACATACTAAACATAATAAACTTACATATATGTGTATTATTAGTTATAAATGTATTTAAAGTGTTACGTGAATTTATATAAGTGAATAATATTTATTAATATTATTATATTATTTTGAGTGTTATGAACTTATAATAATGATCATACTAATGTGTATTATTGATTATAAATTTAAAGTGTTACGTGCATTTATATGGGTGAATAATAGTTATATATCCATATTATATTGGTGTTTTGTGCCTGCTTCACTAATACAATTCTTTTTGCTAACAAGTGTGCTGTCTCTTCCTTGCTGTGCCTACTTTGGATTCCCTGGATTCTCTGGTCTGCCTGGTAAGGAGCCTTTGATTATATATCCATATTAATATATTGGGTGTTATGAACTTATGATAATGATCATACTGATACCATCATCGAGTCGGCAGACAACATGAAGTTAGGTTAGATCATCATGATTTTAAGAAGGCTGACAGATCAAATTCAATGTTTAAACCTAGTGGGCTAAGAGTCTTCAACTCGAAGATCCAGAATGACTCTCTTCTCGATATAAAATTAATTTTATCCCCACCCCTCTTGCTAAAGTTTGGACATTCGATGCCATGACATTTCAGCCCTATAGGGTTTTGCGAATGGGCTTTTTTGAAGTGAAGTGACACATTGTGAAATTCAAATCCCCTCTTTATATTATAAATATTAATTTTATTTCGAGAAGAGAGTAATTTTTTGGCACAGTTGAGCCACCGTAGCTGAGGACCAATACTGGTGACGTCATCACGCCGTGCGGATCGTGTGCATTCCAGGAAGCATTTCATGCAGGAACACCGAATCGGATCCCCGGCTGCAGAGACGAACATACCACCAGGCGAGCGGCGATATCAACGGCAAAGACCAGTAAAACCAAGTGCCTATTTCCTATTCACTTTTGGTGAGTAGGTTTTCAATTTTAGACCAGGCGGAGCAAAGAAAGGAACTGTTGGACTAAGTTCCGAAGTGCAAGAGTGTGGATAGTGACTAGGCACTTGTCCATTATTCATTTTATTATATCAATTTGTATTATTATATGTATGTTCATCAATTGTCACCCATGGTTATTTTAACCTTGTTATTTTAACATTGTAATAAATTGCTCCTTCATTGTATAATTTTGTTATCCCTTGGGTAATACACCATTGCAGGTTCCCTGCATGTTTTGTCTTTTCTTTTTCTCCTTTTCCTGAGGTCACAGCTCAACAGAAGAAATTGCAAGTACAATCTTCTTCACCTCACCTCAGCGCCAGAAAAAATCTGACTATGATAGTTTTCAGGTCCGTTCTCCTTGGGAGAGGTGTACTACACCCATGCTCTGCATCGGTTGACCACATTTCAGCCAGGCAACACACCTAGAGAGGCAGTGTAACAACTCTAAGACACACTCACGATCACTAACACCCATCCCTACCCCCATACTTCCAACCCCCTCTTCCCCCCCCCTTTTCTTTCTCTTGGTTCAATGTTTGTGTACCGGTTTGTCCGACCGTATGGTTGATTGTTTGTCGGTCTCCACGTTTGTTTGTTAACCCATGTAGTTGTCTATCTGTCTATGTATACGTCATCTGGTTGAGTCGTGTGTCAGACGGTTAGCCGATTGGGCAGTTATTGACTCGTGACAGAGCATGTACACCTGATCCCCCCCCGATTAGTAGGGGGGTATGACACCGTAATATGGACTCTGGACTGCGAGCCGTGTCTCGATACCCCTTTAGGCTCACCAGTCTGACCACAAGTTGAAGTTCTATTCCACTGATATTAGTAGAGTTATACAATGAGAATCACCATGACATAGTGTATCGTGTAATGTATTGTACTATCATAAACTATTATAAACTAATAAAATTAAGTTACAAAAAAAAAAGATTATCTGCCCTCTTAAATACTATCTGCGGACACTTGGGTAATATTGTATTTAATAATGTATCACCTTGTAAGGCAGAGTCCATGAGAATCCTAAGTGATACAGCTACTTACCAAAAACTGTCATGTGATCCATCGGTTGAGTTTAAGGCAATTTTAAATGAGTATATACAAAAGGGATTCAGTGATGGAATCATTTCCAAGGGAGAATTGGAGTTCTTGGACATCCAGCAGCCAAGGATTACAATTTTCTATTTTATTCCAAAGATTCAAAGGATCTTTGGAATCCCCCCGGTCGCCCCATTATATCTGGGATTAAATCGTTGACCTCCAATTTATCCCAGTTTATTGACTCTACATTACAAAAATATGTTTCCGAAATACCTTCATATCTCCGGGATACAACTCATATCCTAAATATAATTAATGATTTAAAGTGGGAGGATCATTATTTATGGGTCACGTGTGACGTGACTTCGTTATATACCATCATAAATCATGAGTTAGGTATCGAGGCAAACAGGAAAGTATTAGATCATGATGATAGTCTTGAACAGGGATTCAAAAACTTTATATTGGAAGGGATAAGATACATTCTTACCCACAATTTCTTTAATTATGACAACAGTTTCTACCTCCAGATATGCGGCACTGCCATGATCACCAGGTTCGACCCCAGTTATGCAAACATTTTTATGGGTATGTGGGAGGAAGATTTTATCCAGTCCCGCAACCCATTTGGGGCGGACCTGGTGCTGTGTAAGCGTTATATTGACGATGTGCTGTGTATCTGGGGTGGAAATGAGGAAGATCTGGGTAAATTCCAACAGTACCTTAATACCAACAATTTAAATTTGAAATTCACATTTAATACCAGTCCACTCACTATTGATTTTCTAGACTTGACATTGTTTATTGAGAAGGGATCCATTGAGACATAAACCTTTTACAAAAAAGTAGATGCGAACACCTATCTCTTGGCATCAAGCCATCATAACCCTAGATGGATTAATAATATTCCCAAGGGCCAGTTTCTAAGAACGAAACGTAACTGCTCTCAGGTAGAAGTATTTAATACACAGGCCAATGAATTAAAAAATAAATTCATTGATAGGGAATATAGTCACAATAAGGTTATGAGGGCATTAGAAGTAGCAAGAAACACCAATAGGGAGGATCTAATTGTTATGGATAATAAGGAAATAAAAAATAAGCAAGAAGGAGTTGAATTTATTCCTTTTATTACCAAGTATAATGGAATGGCTACCAAAATCCCACAAACAATTAAAAAACATTGGGGAATTTTACAAGGTGATACATTATTAAATACAATATTACCCAAGTGTCCGCAGATAGTATTTAAGAGGGCAGATAATCTTAAATTAAAGTTATCCCCCAGTTGTCCATTAAATCCAATTAAAGAACGCAATACTACGTGGTTGAAGGAACTGAATGGGTTCATCACATGCAGTAAGTGCATTGGATGTAGATATGGTTCCAAGTGTAGGGACTTTAAGTCCAACGTTACAGGAATATCGTTCCCAATTAAGTCATTCATTACCTGCAGGAGTCCTTTTGTGGTCTATCTGTTAGAGCAGGGGTGAGCAAACTTTTTATGCCGAGCCCCCCTTTTCATCCATGAAATTTCTCGGGCCCCCCCTGCCTGATGTAATCAAAATCACATGACGTCAGTGCATGTGCAGTGCATGACGTCAGTGCGAACCAGCTTTGTAACGCCCCCGCCACGCGTCTACAAAAAAAGTATTTATAGCACAAATTACATAACTTAAAAATAAATATTATAATATTTGTCTAATAGCGTTCCCATTTCTGCTGTATTATTAATCTCTCTCTTCCCGCCACATTAGAACACCTCAGGACCTCTCTAACCTCTTCCAGTCTCTCCCTGTATTTCTCACTCCCCCTCCAGTCCCTCTCTATTCCTCCCCTCAGTGTCTCCCCCTCCCCCCCCCCACTCTCTTTCCCTCCCCCCAGTGTGTGTCTCTTTCTCCCTCCCCCCATTGTCTCTCACCCTCTCCCCTCTTCCAGTCTCACACTCCTCTTCCAGTCTCTCCAACTCCCTGTATTTCACACTCCCCCTCCAGTCCCTCTCTATCCCTCCCCTCAGTGTCTCCCCCCACTCTCTTTCCCTCCCCCTGTGTGTCTCTCTCTCTCTCTCTTTCTCCCTCCCCCTAGTGTCTCCCTCCCTCCATTGTCTCTCACTCTCCTTCCAGCCATTGCCTCTCCCTCCCCCCAGTGTCTCTCTTGCACTCTCCAACCAGCTATTGTTTCTCCCTCCACCCGGTGTCTCTCTCACACTCTCCCTCCAGCCATTGTGTGTCTCTCTCCCTCCTGCCAGTGTCTCCCTCCCTCCCACCAATGTCTCTCTCATCCCCATCCCCATGTAGCTCTTTCACCCCCCCTCCCCATGTCACACTCACTCTCACCCCCCTCCCCATCTCACACTCTCACCCCCCTCATGTCACTCACACCCTCCCCATGCCTCAGTCTCACACTCACTCCCCCATGTCCCAGTCTCACACTCACTCCCCCATGTCCCAGTCTCACACTCACTCCCCCATGTCCCAGTCTCACTCTCCCACCCCCCCATGTCCCAGTCTCACTCCCCCCCCCCATGTCCCAGTCTCACTCCCCCCCCCATGTCCCAGTCTCACTCCCCCCACATGTCCCAGTCCCCCCCCACATGTCCCAGTCCCCCCCCCATGTCCCAGTCTCACTCCCGCCCCATGTCCCAGTCTCACTCCCCCCCCCATGTCCCAGTCTCACTCCCCCCCATGTCCCAGTCTCACTCCCCCCCCCCATGTCCCTGTCTCACTCCCCCCCCCCATGTCCCTGTCTCACTCCCCCCCCATGTCCCAGTCTCACTCCCCCCCATGTGCCAGTCTCACTCCCCCCCCATGTGCCAGTCTTACTCCCCCATGTCCCAGTCTCACTCCCCCCCCCCATGTCCCAGTCTCACTCCCCCCCCCATGTCCCAGTCTCACTCACCCCATGTCCCAGTCTCACTCCCCCCATGTGCCAGTCTCACTCCCCCATGTCCCAGTCTCACTCCCCCCCATGTCCCAGTCTCACTCCCCCCCCCATGTCCCTGTCTCACTCCCCCCCCCATGTCCCTGTCTCACTCCCCCCCCCATGTCCCTGTCTCACTCCCCCCCCATGTCCCAGTCTCACTCCCCCCCCATGTCCCAGTCTCACTCACCCCCCATGTCCCAGTCTCACTCACCCCATGTCCCAGTCTCACTCCCCCCATGTGCTAGTCTCACTCACCCCCTCTCCCCATGTCGCTGATGCAGGAAGCAACGAGATGCTGCTGTGTACTGTAGCACAGCGCCACCTAATGGCCAAAAGAAAAATTGCAGCTGCAGACGGCTTTTTTCCCTCTGCTCCTGGCAAAATCGCCGCTGCTTCCTGCGCCCCCCCTAAACAATCTTGCGCCCCCCCAGGGGGGCGCGCCCCCCAGTTTGCGCACCGCTGTGTTAGAGTGCCCATGTGGGCTACAATATGTAGGGCGAACTGGTAGACCACTGAAGCGACGCTTTGCAGAACATGTTTACAATAGAAAAAGAGACACTATGTGTCTCCAACCACTTTAAATTGAAACATGATCAAAATCCTATGGGACTAGTCTGTAAGGGCATAGAATGCCCTAAACAAAATTGGAGAGGGGGAGACAAGATGAACTTAATATCCAGACGCGAAAGCTTCTGGATCTATACCCTTAAAACCTTGACCCCAAGAGGGCTAAATATAGAATTTGATCTGGCATCATTTCTCAAAGATGGCTAGGTCGGTTCTATATTCAAAGGGCATATGCTATCCAATCCCCGGTCTGTACTTTTTCCTCTGTGTTCGCGGTTCATCAACGCTAGCAGTAATTTCTTTTAGGCAGTATAGTGTCTAATTACCTCTATAGAGTTGCTAGCAGTATTCCATTTTAAACTATTGATGTAGAATAAAGATTAGTTTATATATTGTCAAGTGGTATGCAGGATGTGTAATTCATATCTTTGTATATCTATGATTATGATGTATTTTTATTGTGTCCCATCATGTTATGTATATGTGGCATTTGATAGGAGTTCCGGGTTGGGTAATTATCCAATAGGAGCCATTTGGATGGTTTTAGATGTGCTTAAATAGCACGGACTTCCTCAATAACTCCATTACCCCTGAAGAAGTGACATCAATAGTCACGAAACGCGCGTAGGGTGGAGTTCTATCTGGACGTGGTACTGCGTGCACGAGTGTGTGGAGGAGAGGAGGCGCATTAGCAGTGACGACATCAGAGGGGGACCTGGTGCTCCGAGTCGCGGCCACGAAACGGGGATTCACGCAAGATCCCACCTCCATCTGCTTCACTCCGGCATCCTCTCACGCAAGCGGACAGCACGTTGTAACCCGTTCATAGGGACGGTCAACATGTGAGTGCATTGTTGTTTAGTCCTATATTGTTTTATTAAATTTTACGGTATCATACCATTGGTTCTTTTTATGTTTTATTCCGTACATGGTATTGTGATTATCTGTTTGGAGAGGGGTAACATCGCCTGTCAACACATAGATTATCAGCCTGCCAGGAAGAAAGCTGAAGATACCTTTCAAGGCCTTTTATTTCCTACTTTTAAGTAAGTAGCTGGCAACAGTGGGGGAGTTAATGATTGACCTGAAGTTACTGCGCAATAGTGGTTTGTTTTATTTAATTACAGATTTTGACCTACTGTTCCAAGGACTCTAAGAGAAATCAGATTCCGGACCCATATAACATCCCCGTAATCAAAGAATTGGGACTTCCATATTGTCAAGTTATATACCCGACAGTGCGCCAAGGACTTTGTATTTTCTGTTTGTTTTTGTTTTTATTTCTTGTATTGTAATGCGGTCTAATGAGCTGGATCTTGTGCATGGGGTACTGTGGACATCTGGGTGGATGGGTGCATAAGAGGATGAGATGGGGGTTCTCTGGAGATAAGCGGCAGCATCGCCGAGGAGTGATGGAGGAGGTGCCCTGTGGATTTCCGGGAGAGAAGCGACAGAGTCGTCGAAGAGTGATGGAGCAGATGGCACAATGCAGTATCTGGACAAGGGCAAGTTCAGATACAGATCATCGAGTGGGAGGCTATGCAATGTGTGTCACCTTTTATGCATGGCGACGAGGTGCAGGTGTTAAAAGTGGGCGTATTCTAATGTGACTCATTAAAGTATAAATACACCATCCATTTTGTGGATTCACTGCACATTGAATACACCGACTAAACATCGAATTTACATTCTTGTTCTTGTATTTCTTTCTACATGCAGCGATGCCTGTTAAAAAGAATTCTAAGGATCTCAGCATGAGAATAAAGGAGATGTACACGAGAGGACAACGAATTGCAGATATTCAACGCTGGCTAAGTACTTCGGGCCTCATTGTGCTAGCAGCAACCGTGAGCTATCATGCCCACGGTTAGACCAAAAAAGTAAAGAGGACACCAACGGTAACTACCGCGTAAGTACTGTGCTGTACTGTACAGTATCTATCTATTTTTATTGTTATCGCTGTATATTTATATAACTCTATTCTATACAGTATCTTTCTATTTTTATTGTTATCGCTGTAAAGTTATATAACTCTATTCTATACAGTATCTTTCTATTTTTATTGTTATCATTGTATATTTATACAGTATAACTATTCTATGAAAGTAATATCAACTGTATATTTGGCCATACTGTAGGCCTGAGCATAAATGTACCTGTACTTGTGGCCTACTCTAACGTATTGTTGTTTTTCCTTTAAACTGTAGGGAGACAACTGTTCTGGTTGACAGAATAAGTGAAGAGAATGATGAGAACAGTGCCTTAAGGGTCAAAGACACTCTGCAGAAAAATCACAATCTAACTGTATCAGAGACCAAAATGTGTGAACACCTCGCTCTAAACCCCAGAGGGGATAGCTGCGTGCCGCCTGGGAGGAGATATAGTATTAACTAGAGAGGTGTACTTCAAGAGCAAGGTACACTAAAAGATCCCAAATGATGGCGCACTGCAAACCATTTTATATATAATGAGGTCAGAAGCAGCTGAAATAACAAAGTTAAAATAATTTTATTGATATTTAAACTAATAATAAAAATAGATATATATCCAGAAGAAAGGACATATAGCTATAAACAGGTCCCTGGAGGTACAGTATTAATCCATACAATGGGAAGTGAAAGGAGAATAATGTCTCTGAAGTGTAAGTACCAAAGTTGTAGCCTAATAATAACGCTACACTGGATGTTGATCACCCAGATTGAGACGTATGCGCAGTTCGCCATAGAGCACTTCGTCTGATACATTACACTGTATCTATTGATTTGGTTCACGTTGTTAGGTATTATCGCGTTACTTTATATTAACACATCGAGTTATTTATCAGCACATCTTGCACTTTTTTGACCATTTGGTATCTCAAGGGACATTTCATTCACAGATGTGAGAGCTTTCACCGCATATTATTAGGCTACTACTTTGGTACTTACACTTCAGAGACATTATTCTCCTTTCACTTCCCATTGTATCAGAGACCAGCATTAAGAAGATGAGACGCAGAATTGGATGGAAATATGAACGTGTGAGGTTAGTACTGGACAGTACAGGAGGTGAAAAGTGTGGTTTAATAAACTGAACTGTACCTATAAAATTATTCCTTCTCATTACAGAGCGTATCCTATGATAAGGGACGTCAACAAGATAAAGAGAGTGGTCCAGGCACAGGCATGGATCGACAGTGGCAAAACTTTTCAGGATTGCATCTTTACTGACGAGTCTACTGTATCTCTGGAGAGATTTGCCACCTTTGCATTTCACAAAAAAGGATGCATATCTATGAAGCCGTGTCCAAAACACCCAGTGAAGATGCATGTGTGTGGTGCCATCTTTAGGCGTGGACCAGGATGCATCGTCATCTTTGATGGTACAGTATAATAATGCACAAAGTCACATGCTGTAGCCTTAAGCACTGTACTGTACTACTGTAGTGTGCATTATTTTGAGCACTTTTCTTTTCCTGTTACAGGAATCATGAATAAATCGTTTTCCCAAGAGCAAATAGTGCCTGAGATTGTGGAATACATCACACGTGAATTCCCAGATGGTCACCATTTCTACCAGGACAACGATCCGAAGCACACTGCGTCAACTGCGCATATTCTTGCCTGTGGTATCAACTGGGTGAAGACGCCAGCGGAGTAAGTACGGTAACCGTGTCTCGTTTTTTCACACTTTACTGTGTATCTCTTTAACTAATTCTCCTTTTTTCCCCCTCCAATGACAGATCGCCAGACTTCAATCCTATCGAAATGGTCTGGCATCAGCTGAAGGACCATATCCGAAAAGTGGTGAAACCCTCAAAAAAGGATGAGTTGGCGAATGGCATAATGACTTTTTGGAACGATGCGCTCACCGTGGAACGCTGTAATAAATATATCGACCATATTGCGACTGTGTTGCCCATTGTGATAGAGCGTAATGGGCAAGCATCAGGAAGGTAGTACAGGCAGTCCTCGGTTATCCGACACAATGCGTTGCTCAAAATGGCGTTGGATAGCGAAACGTTGTAAAGCGAAACACGTTTTCCCATAGGAACACTGTTTAAATGAAAGGTTCCGTTCCTGAAGGCATTTTTAATGCTAAAATACACAAAATATTTTACGCAGACAATAAGATATGCAGCATACACATAAATTATATAGTGTATATACTGTATTATATATAATATAACATAATATATAATATAAAAATATAATATATTATATAGTATAATATAGTATAATATATATATTATATACACATAAACAACTTTGCAAAGTGTCGTAAGAGCATTGGATAAGCCGTTTTGGCGTTGTAAAAATGAACATAGGTATGCATTTCATAGCATTGGATAAGCCATTCGTTGTAAAGCGAAGCGTTGTAAAACGAGGACTGCCTGTATAGTACTGTAGTATGGTAAGTACAGGTACACCAAGTACAGCATGATACAGGTAAGTATAGAGAGAGCTGGCTGCACTACCAATCTTGTTACAAAGTATTTTACAGTATAGTAGTTCCAGTATACAGTAGTTTGACAGTAGTAACTGCATACAGTAGTCCAATATGGAGTAGTTTTATTGTACACAATACAATTATATGCACTTAACTGCACTAATTTTTTCTTTCCTTTTCAGAGACAGCTGGCTTCACTACAAAAGGATGGGTGGAGGGAGGGGGGTATCATGTGTAAATTGTGTGAACTGTGTGTATAGTGTATCTACAGTCATGATTTACACACAAAAAACCCTCTCTCAATGAACTACAGAATGCAATGTGGCCATGACGAACAAGATAAAGACTAAAAAATTGTATTACTATTTTTATTATTATAAATGTGCATTATTCATGATTATTTGTATTTTTCATTCTTCCATTATTATGCACCGGCCCTAAAATTTCAACTGACAGAAGAACTACAGTACACTACTGTACACTACTGTACGTGTACAAAGAAGATAAACACTGAAAATGATTATTTGTATTTTTTATTCCTGATAAAATAAAATAAATATTTCATTACATTCACATTTTTTTCCTTTGAAATTTAAATGTGTGTGTGTGTGGGGGGGGGGGGGATTCTTCAAGAAGGCTTACATTTTTATTAATTGGTAACATTTTTATTCATTGGTTACATAATCAGATTAACATATTCAATTCGAGAAGGGTTTATCACAAGTGCGCATGCGTTACCGTAAACAAAGCCTCAAGGGGTTGGGGGGGGATCATCATAATGGATTAGCATAAGGGATTAGCCAAGCATTTGAAAATGATTATGAAGTTATACACGCATGCGCATTAATCATCAACTAGGTCCCTTCCCAAAGAGGATTACACGCAGGCGCAGAGATGTGACGCTCGGCTCGGGACGATTAAAAGCACAAAGCCAAGCTTTTGAAAATGAATGGTTTTTGAGAGGTGTTGATAAGAAGTTGAAATCCTTGGGCCTTGTGTGTGTCTGCGGGGGGAGGGGGGTAAAGCTGCATGAAGGATTAGCAGTACTGTACTGTAGTTCAAAGACATATTTTCAACAGGTCATCATAATGTTTTGATCCCCAGACCCACAAATCAATGAAAATTACATAAAGCATGTGAATGACCAGTGTAACATTAAAAATCTACAGTACCAATAGAATATCAGAATAACAAGAATTTTTATGCAGGCACACGTCTGGAAACGAAACATTAAAAAAAAAATATATATATATTTTTTTCCAGACTTGAACTTCCACATGATTACACGCAGGCGCTGAAAAGTGACACCAGGCTCTGTACGTTATACACGCAGGAATGTGATGACAGGTTCGGGATGATTGAAGCCAGAAAGCCATCTGGCTGGGAAAGGTGTACAGAACTGTAGAGAAGAAGTTGAAATAGTACTGTACTTTAGCCGTGTGTGTGCGGGGGCAAGAGGGAGAGCGCTGTATGCGCCGAAATGTGATACTGTAACACGCCTATGCGTTTCAACATTGTTCAAATGAGACATACAGTACTGTACGGTACACGCATAATACTGTATAAAAAGAGTATGAAAACAAGTAGAAGTACTGATTACAAAATAATACAGTACATACAGTACTGTATAGAAATGTGTTATATTCGAAGAAGACGCAACGCTATATTTTTGTAATATTGTATACTGTAAATCCTCCATTTTACAAATACTGCACGCGCGCACACAGACATAATGCATTAGACATGCATTAGACTTATTAGACTTTTAAGACAACAGCTCGCGAACGCCCACTTGTGTTTTTAGACGGTATTGCAGTATAGTGGACAGCACTAAAAATCCGAGAGCTAACATACCGGAAAGCACTACAGAAAAAAAGAAAATATTCCGCATCTGGCCGCGGTTAGTAGAGCGCTGCGGATCCGGCCACATTAGGATAAAGGCGACCGCAGCTGTAGAGCGTCACGACCAGTGACGAAATCGGAGTTGCGACATCATCTACCGGAAACACAGCTCGTATCACCAGCTTTCTCTTATTCTGACCTGCTGAGGCAGAATTGTTTGAACTGTTTGTTTAGAGATATAGCAATATACACCATACATACTTATTCAGACACACAGACACCATATTGAATGGGGATATGATTGTGACGCTAACTAGTGGGTTAAATGCACCTTAGTAACACACCCTGTTAGCAGTACACAGAGAACTTATGTGTGTACTAAATAGAATTTAAAAGTATTGTATTAGTCACTAGAGACTAGGAGCACTGCTATATCATACATACGTTTTATTCAGACACGGACACCACATTCAATGTGGATACGAATGTATACTAATCAGAGTCAAATGCACCATGATAAACATACCCTGTTTAATATAAGGAGATAACCTGTGTGTCTTAAATAGAACTCAAAAGTAATCTGATTCGAGGATCTCTGCTATACAGTATGTGTCTCACAGGCAACTCCAAGATTTGGGAGTTACAACATCAGTTACTTGTAACATGACCTGTATTGTAACGCTTACTCTGACCCGCCAAGGCAGAATCTCAGAACTGTTTGCCTGGAGATTAGCGTGTTATTTGAAACACAGCTTGAATTGTAAAGCTTACTCTGACCCGCCGAGGCAGAATCTCAGAACTGTTTACCTTTTCGAATACAGTATGTTTGACTCCTGAATAATATATACTACTGATATCGTACTTAAAGCGTATATGTATGCAACGCTAATCAGAGGGTTAAATATACCAGGTGAATATGCCTTGACTGCTACTGCTGCAGCCCCGTTTATTCTAAAACATCACCGCATTTATCATGGATTTTTTTCCGAATGCGACGCACTTCACCGGGTGCATGCCGCATTCATGTTGCGTTCTCAGCCGCGGGACATGCGCGGTTCATGCGTTTATTGAGAATGGTTCGTATTTAATAGGTTACAATTCTTCGCGTGTCCGCCAGATGACAGATATTCATGAATTGTAATACGCACGCGCTTCAGTAATGTGTCAACTTGCAGGTGTTTCGTTTAAAAAAGATACCACAGTGTGCTATTGTAAATTGGCCTTGAGACTGAAGGAAGAGGTTACAATAATGTATCAATTTAGGCTTTTCATATTAAAGAAAGACAAAGACCAGTTTCTGTTATTCTCCAGAGACCCGCCACCATGAGTGTTCAAGTGCAGCCCGTTTTCCAAAAACCCGACAGAACTTACGTGTATTTGATATGGGCCGCGATTAATGCAACAGATGATAAGATGGCAACAGTTGTTCAAATTTATCAGTATTTTATCGAAAACTATGACTTTTACAAATTTTCGCCAGCTCCTCATGTGTGGAAGCGTGCAATAAGGAAAAGGTTATGTAGCGATCCATGTTTTTATCGTATTGATCCCGAATTTATTGGAGGGTATTGGTGTGTATCACCGGCTTTTTCCTGTATCTATGATCATGCAGACGGCAAAAGGCGAAAGGTTGTGTTAAAACCAACTAAGAAACAACAGTCGCTGGCAAGCAATGCACCAGCACCGGCTTCCAATAATGGTCCCACCGTCAGTGACAACCCTTGCTGTCAGTCCACGCACGGATACCTGCAGCCTGAGCCGGATTTCGCGTGCAGTTTCGAGCAAGCTTGCATGGAACTAAGCGATTTCCAGCCTCATCAGCTGACTACAGGTGTAGTAGTCCCGCTGCCTACTGTCAACGTGTATGATCAAGAATACTGGACTGGCAGTGGCCCGGCACCAGAGCCAGCAGATTGGGAAATTCTATGGTGAGTATTGTTGCCGTATTATTTTCTGTTTTTTTTTTTATTTTGACAATATCGGTGCGATTCAAAAGTCAAGCGATTCTCCTGTAAGCAATATCATTGGCTTGAGCGGCTTCTACAGTACTGTACTGCAGATACTGGACAATTGGTGGAACACTAGGCGCATGCGCATTGCAAACTTCTTGAAACGCATACTGTCGCGGCCGAGTTTATTCGAGCATTTGCCCGGTCTCGGCCGCGACAGTAACCGGGCGCGCACCGGAGTGTGCCGGGTAGCGCGCCGAAGCCACGGAGGAGCGCCCTCCGATCGAGGCTTTCCCCCTCCCCTCTCCGGGTCCGCAGGGTCCCCCGGAACCCCCCACCGCCGTCCCCCACATCGCGGGACACCAGGGCTCCCTCGGGGAGCCCTGGATGCGCGTGCAGGGGGCGCTGGCACCCGATGACGCATGACCGCGCATCGGTGACGCGCGGCACGCCGAGGGAGTGCGGCTAGCAAGCCGGGGCATCCCCCGGCTTGCGGAACTAGCCGCACTCAAATAAAATGTGCCGCCTCTGTATGCGTATCATTACATCGACGGTAGGCGCATGCGCATGTGAACAGGAGACGCCCCCCGAGAAATTATTGGTGGGACTGACTGGGAACTTCTTTAGGGGACTGACCATTACAGTAAAACTTTCCTTTTTGTTTTCCCTCAGAAAAGAAAACGGCTAATGGAGGGATTTCGAAGTATAATATCGCTTTGTGTAACAATGCCTGCACATTGCTGAATCGGATTTAAAAAACCACGTACCGGAGCCTACAGTTTAGTAGCCGTTGTTATTGATTAGGATAGAATACCTGAAACAGTATGCTGATGTTTTCCGACCGTACAGTATAGAATACATTTTTATATACAGTATACTGTGTAATAAACCCGAAAAAATAAAGTATACATTTATTCTATATGTATTACAGTACATACAGTATGTGTCTTCTATACAGTACCAGTACTTACAGTCCTGTACAGTACAGTATGTGTCTTCTATTTTTTTTTAATACTCTTGCACAGTATCAAAGGAGCCAATGGAACAATTTAAAACAAATCAACATGTTCTTTTATTGGTGGAGTAAGTACAAAAACATTTATTTACAAATACTGTACAATGGAAAAACATTTTAAGTGCACAGCAATTCAAAACATCAACAGGTGTATGGTTTACTGCTAGTGAAAACATTTATGTACAGAAAGTAAAAACATTTACAGCACCTGTTATTAAAAAAAAACTCTTTATTCATAAAATATACAAAACGCAACATCTCTTTTATTTAAGTACAGCAGGTCAGACATTTACAGCAGTCAGTCAGGCCTGCACAACTCCAGTCCTCGAGGGCCGCAAACAGGCCCGGTTTCCAGGACAACCTTGAAAACCGGGCCTGTTTGCGGCCCTCGGGGAATGGAATTGTGCAGGTCTTGTGTACAGTGTATAAAAACATTTATTTATTAATACAAGTTAAAACACACAACATCTCTTTTATTTAACTACTGCAGGTCAAAACATGTACAGTACAGCACAACAGTATGGTCTTACCTGTTATTAAAAAAAAATCTTTATTCATAAAATATTCAAAATAAAACATCTCCTTTATTTAAGTACAGCAGGTTAAAACATTTACAGTGGGATGGTGTGCAGAACAGTCAGTCAGGCCTGCACCACTACAGTCCTCGAGGGCAGCAAACAGGCCCAATTTTCAGGGTAACCTTTGAAAACCGGGCCTGTTTGCGGCCCTCGGGGACTGGAATTGTGCCGGTCTTGTGTACAGTAAATACAAACATTTTTTTATTAATACAAGTTAAAACACACAACATCTCCTTTATTTAAGTACAGCAGGTCAAAACATGTACAGTACAGTTCAACACAACAGTATGGTCTTACCTGTGATTAAAAAATATATATTTATTCATAAAATATACAAAACGCAACATCTCCTTTATTTAAGTACAGCAGGTCAAAACATTTACAGTGGGATGGTATGCAGAACAGTCAGTCAGGCCTGCACCACTACAGTCCTCGAGGGCAGCAAACAGGCCTGGTTTTCAGGGTAACCTTTGAAAACCGGGCCTGTTTGCGGCCCTCGGGGACTGGAACAAAACATTTACAAAACATTTTCAACAGTTGAACACTCACTCAAATGCGTACCCCACCAGATTGTCCTTATATGGCCGATGTATTGCATGGCGCAAAACGCCATTAATGCAGTCTCGAAAGCCTTTCATTACAGGATCTGTAATTGAAAAATAGCGTCGCAATTCATCCAGAATGGTCTTTCTTAAATTGTCAGGAAGCGCCTTTTTTAGGCGAGTTCCTTCGTAGTTCACTTTGAAGGCCTAGTCGCAGAACAACAAGTAGGGCACATGGTGCTTAAAAATTAACAAGGCATACTTGTGGGGTGCACCAGCACTCATCACCCTATACTTCTCCCTGAGTGCCGGTGGCATATCGCGCAGGCTGATGTCGGGCACCGTATCGATGTGAGCGAATGTAGGTCTTCTGTAAGCGGGTGTGCTTGTGACGTTGGGCGAGGGTAGGTTGTCTGGGAGGAAGCTTTCCTCCTGTCTTGGTCGCCGTGTTGTCTCCTGGTGTGGTCTTGACGGGATTGTCATGTTATCCTCCTCCTCAACGGCATACATGTACACAAAATCTTCTTGGGTAGGGGGTGCGCTTGGTGATGGAAGGTGGTCGATGCTCCCATTCATCACATCCATGCCACACTCCTGGTCCGGCGTCAGGGAAACAGGGGCATGAACACCGAGCAAATGATGTATCCCTGCTATGTCAGCCTCTATCTTCTCCATCCATCGATCCATTCGTTGATCCATATTTAGCATCCGTTGCTCTATATTTAGCATGGTCTCCAGAAGCAGATCTATCTTTGCCACCACAATAGTTCCGGGGGATATCCGCACTTATCCCATTCAGCATCCGGTCTAACGAGCTGCTTCTTGTGCATGGCGTGCTGTGGACATCTGGGTGGATGGGTGCTATGGAGGATGAGATGGGGGTTCCATGGAGAGAAGCGGCAGCCGTTGAAGAAGGGTGGAGGAGGTGACCTGTGGATATCCGGGAGAGGAGAAGTGGCAGCGTCGTCGAAGAGGGATGGAGAAAGTGACCTCTGGATTTCCGGGCGAAAAGCGGCAGAGTCGTCTAAGCGCAAAGGAGAAAGTGACCCGTGGATTTCAGAGACACAAGCGGCAGCGTCGTCGAATAGAACTGGTGAAGATGACCTGTGGGTTTCCGGGAGGGCAGCGACAGCGTCGAGGACGCGTAGTGGAGAAGACGGGCTGAAGATTTCCGGGACAGCGGCGGCAGAGTCGTCGAAGCGTATGGGAGGAAGTGGTCTGCGGGTTCGATGGGTTGGCTGCCATTTGTTTTGCGTGGAGTGTACATCACCGTATTTCTTCTTGACATGATAAGGCTGACGTCTATTAAAACCATTAGCCTTTGGGGTCAGCAGAAGGTTTTCTTTATTGGCCTTAGCCTGTCGCTTTGGCCTTGGTGTGGAAACGGCTGCCGCCTTTCGCCTTTTCTGCATGACAGGCACGGCAGATGCGATTGGGTTCCTGCGTCCATAGAATCGGGTTGATCCACGGAAGCAGATGGCATAATGCAGTATCTGGACAAGGGAAAGTTCAGATAAAGATCATCGAGTGGTGGGCTATGCAAAGTGTGTAACCTTTTATGCATGGCAACG
Source organism: Ascaphus truei (assembly GCF_040206685.1). NCBI lineage: Eukaryota > Metazoa > Chordata > Amphibia > Anura > Ascaphidae > Ascaphus > Ascaphus truei. The sequence continues at coordinate 11,482,958 of NC_134494.1, read as the reverse complement.
AGGTACAGGTGTTGAAAGTGGGCGTACTCTAATGTGAGTCATTAACGTATAAATACACCATCCATTTTGTGGATTCACTGCACATTGAATACACATCGACTAAACATTGAATATACATTCTTGTGTTTGTATTTCTTTCTACTCGCAGCAATGCCTGTTAAAAAGATTTCCAAGGAGCTCAGCATGCGAATTAAGGAGATGTACACGAGCGGACACCGAATTGCTGCTATCCAACGCTGGTTAGCTACTTCTGGCATCGTTGTGCCAGCAACCACCGTGAGCAATCATGCACACGGAAAAACCAGAGAACGCAAAAGGGCAGCAAGGGTAACTAACGCGTAAGTATATTTATATAACTAAATATTTTTTTTATATAAAATATTGAACAGTAGATCTACTGTATCTAATTTTATAGTTATTTCGGTAGATTTTTATATTGCTGCATATTAATAGAACAATATATTATGTACTGTAGATCTACTGTATCTAATATTTTTGTGATTTCGGTATATCTATATTACAACAGTATACAGCATATATTTTTTATATTGCTGCATATTTATAGAACAATATCTCATTGTATACTATTTTTACACCAAATGATATGCTGTGCTTGTGGCCTACTGCACTGTAACTAACCGGATTGTTTTTCTTTACATTGTAGGGAGACAACTCTTCTGGTCGACGAAATAAGTGAGGAGAATGATGAGAAGAGTGCATTAAGGGTCAAATACACTCTGCAGGAAAATCACAATCTGACTGTATCCGAGACCAGCATAAAGAAGATGAGACGCAGAATTGGATGGAAATATGGACGTGTGAGGTTAGTACTGGACAGTACAGGAGGTAAAAGTGTTGTTTAAGAAACTGTACTGTACCGCTAAAATTATTTATTCCTTGTCATTACAGAGCGTACCCCATGATAAGGGACGTAAACAAAATCAAAAGAGTGGTCCAGGCCCAGGCATGGATCGACAGTGGGGAAACTTTCCAGGATTGCATCTTCACTGACGAGTCTACTGTATCGCTGGAGCGATTTGCCACCTTTGCATTCCAGAAAAAAGGTTGCATATCTATGAAGCCGCGGCCAAAAACACCCAGTGAAGATGCATGTGTGGGGTGCCATCTCTAGGTGTGGACCAGGATGCATTGTCATCTTTGAAGGTAAAATATATAAAATATAATGTAGCCTTATGCACTGTACTAGTGTGCAGTTTTTTGAGCACTTTTCTTTTCTTGTTATAGGAATCATGAATAAAACTTTCTTCCAAGACAAAATTGTGCCTGAGATAGTGGAATACATCACACGCGAGTTCCCGGATGGTCACCGTTTCTACCAGGACAACGATCCAAAGCACACCGCGTCAACAGCGCATATCCTTGAGCACGGTATCAACTGGGTGAAGACGCCAGCGGAGTAAGTGCGGTAACCGTGTCTCATATTTTTCCCACTGTTTTTATTTTGTACTGTATCTCTTAAACTAATTGTCCTTTTTTCCAATGACAGATCGCCAGACTTCAATCCGATCGAAATGGTCTGGCATCAGCTGAAGGACCATATCCAGAAAGTGGTGAAACCCTCCAAAAAGGATGAGTTGGCGAAAGGCATACTGAGTTTTTGGAACGATGTACTCACCGTGGAACGCTGCAATAAATATTTTGACCATATTGCGACAGTGTTGCCCATTGTGATCGCGCGTAATGAGCAAGCATCAGGAAAGTAGTACTGTACTGTAGTATTGTAAGTACAGTATGATACAGGTAAGTATGGCACACATTTTTTCTTTCCTAATAATCAGAGTATACAGTAGTTCCAGTATAGACTAGTTTGACAGTAATAACTGCATACACAATGCCACACACTATACACATACACAATGCCATAATGCACCTACAGTACAGTAACTGCTCAATTTTTTTCTTTCCAGAAAGAGCAGCACCAGCTATCTGGTTACATAGTATTTAACAGTAGTCAGAGTATACAGTAGTTCCAGTATAGACTAGTTTGACAGTACTAACTGCCTACTGTAGTCCAATGTGGAGTAGCTACTATATACAGTACACAATGCCATAATACAGTATGCACCTAACTGCTCATTTTTTTTCTTTCCAGAGAAAGCAGCACCAGCCATCTACTGTAGTACTACACATCACACAATGCCATAATACATTACGCACATAACTGCACTAATTTTTTGTTTTCTTGTCGTTTCAGGAAAAAAGGATGAAGTGGGGGAGAGGGGGGGTGTTGTGTACAGTCTAATCTGTTTGTACAGTCAAGTGTACAGTATATAAACAGCAGTAATGATGTACACAAAACATCTCCTCTCTCAATGAACTACTGTACTGTACACAGAATGAGGAAGAAGATAAAGACGGAAAAAATTATATTACTATATATATATTAAAAATTATATATTATTAAATAATATTATTATAAATGTGCATTATTCATGTTTTCCCATGTTTTACAAATGTTTTCTAAATGTTTATCCAATTTCAATCTGCCAAAAGAACTTAATAAAGACTGCATTATGTATTATTCATGATTATTTTTATATTTGTATTTTTTGGTTCCTGATAAAATAAAATAAATATTTATTTACATTCCTGCTAATCATAATCATTGACAACCCCCTACACCAAAGAAAAAGAATGAATGACAAAACAACATGAATCAGTTAATGTTTTTTTGAACTCTCAATTCTCACAATGCTGTGCAAATCAGATTTACATATCAAATTTGAGAAGGGATTTTCCAAAGCGTTACCGTAAACAAAGCCTCAAAGGGTTGGGGGCAGGGGGGCTTGGGTGAGTCATGCGCAGTAATCAGCTAGCTCCCATCTCAAAGAGGATTACATGCAGGTGCAGTGAGGTGATTGACGCTCGGCTAGGGACGGATTAAAATCACAATGACTAGCTTCAGAAAATTAATGACTCTGTGGGGTGTCTGTCAATAAGAGTTTCAAAACCTTGGGTGAGCCTTGTGTGTGTGCGTTGGGGAGGGGGCTGCATGAAGGATTAGCTGTGCAGCAGTTCAAAGAAATTACATACAGTACAGTAATTTCAAAAGGCAGGTCATCATAATAATTTGATCCCTACACCCCCCAATACAGTACATAAAAAGCACACAAATCAACCATGTGCAGTCAAACGCACAGGGTCGCAGTCAAAAGCTACAGCACAGATTGAATATCGTAATATCAAGATTGTTTTTGCAGGCTTGTGGAGAAAATGACAATTAAAAAATTATAATAAAAAATGTTTTTTTTTTGGTCACTCACTCAAGCAAGCAGTGGTGGGTGAAGTTACAGGTGCATGTGCAGTAATCAACTAGCTCCCATCCCAAAGAGGATTACATGCAGACGCATAGAGCGGTGATGCTATTCTAGGGACTGATTAAAAACAGAATGGCAAGCGTTTTATATTTATTTTTTTTGTTCCTGGTAAAATAAATATTTATTTACATTACTGCTAATCATAATCATTGACAACCCCCTACACCAAAGAAAAAGAATGAATGACAAAACAACATGAATCAATGAATGGTTTTTTGAACTCTCAATTCTCACAATGCTGTGCAAATCATATTTACATTTCAAATTCGAGAAGGGATTTTCCAAAGCATTACCGTAAACAAAGCCTCAAAGGGTTGCGGGGGGGGGGGGGGGGTTGGTGAGTCATGCGAAGTAATCAGCTAGCTCCCATCTCAAAGAGGATTACACGCAGGTGCAGTGAGGTGACTGACGCTCGGCTATGGACAGATTAAGAACACAATGTCAAGCTTCAGAAAATTAATGACTCTGTGGAGTTTCAAATCCTTGAGCGAGCCTTGTGTGTGTTCATGGGGGAGGGGGCTACAGGGTACAGCTGCATGAAGTTCAAAGATAATGACATACTTTAATTTCAAAAGGCAGTTCATCATAATAATATGATCCCTACACCCCCAAATACAGTACGTAAAAAGCACACAAATCAACCATGTGCCGTCAAACGCACAGGGTCGCAGTCAAAAGCTACAGCACAGATTGAATATCGTAATACAGTATCAAGATGGTTTTTGCAGGCTTGTGGAGAAAATTTTTTTTGAATTTTTTGGTCACTCACTCAAGCAAGCAGTGGTGGGCGAAGTTACAGGCGCATGCGCAGTAATCATCTGCTGTCAAGCAGGAATGTGATTGAAACCAGACACACGTTCAAAGGAATGGTGTGGGAGAGATGTACTGCATTGTAGAGAAGATAAGAAGTTGAAATACCTTGCAGTGCAGTTAATTATCCAGAGCAAGGGGAGAGCGCTGTACATGCCGAAATGTGACACTGTTACAGTACAGTACTATACACGCCTATGAGTTTCAACAATTTTTAAATGAGACATACTGTACAGGACAGCACTGCAAATGCATGTATACTTTAAATATGCAAATTTACAATTACTGCGCATGCACACACAGACTGTGTACTGACGTAGGTTGAACCGCGAAGGTATTAGACTTCCAAGACAACAGCTCGCAAACGCCCTCCTGAGTTTTTACACGGCATTGCAGTATTGCACACAGCGAGAATAAAATGCTAATATCACGAGCGCTAAAATAACGCAATTCACTGCGGACAAAAAAAAAAACGCACCTGACCGAGATTATCTGAGAGCCGTGGAGCTAGCCGATTTATACTAAAGGCGGCCGCCACTGTATAAGCAGATAACTTGTGTGTCAAAAATAGAACAAAATACTGTAGTATTATATTAACATTCTTTACTATCGGAGATGAGAAGCACTGCTATACTTATCTCACAAACCGTTCATAACCATACCAAATAGGTGTTTCCTGGTTCCATTTTGGAAAGAAATTTGGAGGCATTAGCTCTTTCCGGATGTCGCAGTAGTAATTTGGGCTGCAAACCAATAAGGTTAAAATATATCCTATTTGCCCTATTTTTCTGTACAACAGAAAATCTCTACCACTCCTCTACGGGGATTTTTATGTTTAAGTTTTAACATATTAATTAACAATGTCACATATTTCTTTTGATGTAATAAAATGTTATTATTTTGTTTTCTTAAAACAGACCCTACTCTTCTGAGGTAACTGAGGCGGTTTAATTATTCAGTAAGACTTACCATAATCAGCATACCCACTTAATCATAGAGTGCAAATTTGAGGGGTCTTTTCTTAATCTCTTGGGGTCAATTTGTCGAGAAGAGAGATTGGCCTGTAGTTTGAGACAACGTTTTTGTCCCCAATTTTGAAGATTGGGACAACTCTGGCAGTTTTCTAGATCTTACGGATATGGCCTGCAGACATGATAGAGTTGACTATGGAAGCAATTGGTTTGGCAATGGCTAGGGCACCAAGTCTTAGGAACTTAGATTGTAGTAAGTCATGTCCACATTGGTTGCTTAGTTTTAATTTGAGGAGCGCTTGTGTAATCTCCTCTTCGGATACTGGGCCAAATTGAAAATTGTGGGCAGTGTTGGGAGAGGGTGGGGCTATAGGGGTACTCCCAGGATGAGATTCATGTTTGTGGTTTGGGTTGTGTTTCGCTAATAAGTTAGTAGCACACCACTCTAAGTAATCATTCAATGCATTTGCAATGTCAGTGGGGATTGTCAGAGTAATATCCCCCTTAGTGATATTACTTGGTTGTTGATGGTTAGAAGGCTGGAATATATTGCTGATAACCTTCCAGAAGTTCGCTGGGTTTGATGTATTCTGGAGGAGATTGTCAGAGTAATATTGTGCTTTTGCATGCCTTGTTTGCCTTGTGTACATGTTTCGCAGGCATCTGTAGTGGTTGAGATCCTTGGTAGTGCCAGTTACTTTGTAGCTTTTCCACAAGGCATCCCTGAACTGGTAGAGTGCTATAAGGTCAGTTGAAACCCATGGTAGGTGGGCACCCTGTACCCTTATTCTGCATAGTGGAGCATGAGTATCACAGAGTTTTAAGAACTCTGATTGGAAATAGTCGAGCGCAGAATCAGGGTCGGGAATTAAATCGACTCTGTGCCAAGGGCAGTTGGTAAGGTCAGCCAGAAACTATTGTCTATTAAAGTTTCTAAATGTTCTAGTGAGGAGAATTTTAGGGGTTGATTGGGGTGGTTTTATTTTCCTTACACAGTACACTATTGCATGGTCACTGAAAATGTCAGGAAGGATGCCAGAGGATTGGATTCTGCTGGGATTGAGGAGAGAATTCAGTCTAACAAAGAATGGTTGTGAGATTTCAGGTTTGTTCGTCTGGGTTGGGAAATGAGTTGAGATAGGTTAAGCGATTTGATTTGTATCTGGATTTTGTGGTTTTTAGGGTCAAGCCAATTGAAGTTGAAATCCCAAAGAACTAGCAGCTCACTCTTCTCATTCAGAGAGGAAATTATGCCAAGACACTGGGTGATATCAGTCAGGGACTGTAAATGGGCTTTAGGGGGGCGGTAGATGCCACAGGGGTGGGCATTATTCTAATCAGGGGCTCATTTCCCTAGCCCCCCTCGCCATTAATTGAAAGAAAGAAAGAAATTAAAGAAAGAAAAAAGAAGATTGGGGTACCTGATCCGGATCTTCATGGCGGATGGCATCGGATGCTGTTGGAGGCCTTCAAGGTACGTGAGCTTCCTGTTACCCCGGGAGTCGGAGGGCCACCGCTTCTAATGGTAAGTAATATATAGAATGTTTGTAAATGTCTTTTTTTACAGGATTGTTCATTGGATGTGATTGTGGATTTTTTGGGGGAGGCACATTGACTGATAATATATTAATCTGTACCACTTTAGGGTACAGATTAATACATTATTATTACAATATTTGGGGGGCATTTCTGGCTTGGTATTGCTGTTGGTTTTTTTTAATGTCAGTTTCTTATGTGGATGTAATTGTTTGTATTTTTCCTGCTTAATGTAATAAAATGTTTGCGATTGGTGTTCGTTTGTAGTTAATGTTGTATTATGTTGGCTAATACGTTTTATGGTTCTTTCAGAGATTGTTTGAATGTATTTATTTGTCTTATAATGTTTACATTCATTAATGTTGTTGTAATTAATTGGTTTGATTGGTTAGTGTTACTATTCATTTTGAGTTGGTTTAGGAATTAATTGGTTTCATTGGTTAATGGTTTCATTAATTCATTGTTGATGTTGTTACTGCTTGTATTCATTGGATTAGCTGGCTGCTGTTTTTATTGACTTTATTTAGGTATGCCAATGCAGTGTTTAATAATGGGCAAATAATCTATTATCCATATCTGGATAATAGTTATTTTGCACATTATTGTACTGTATGTGTTAGGGAGGGGGGTCGTGTATTGATGTTTGTTAATTCTTTTTTAAATATACATTTTAATTATAGTGTAGATGTGCAGGGGGTCTCCGGAGCTGACCCGCATTGGTTTAAGGTCTGAGGACCCCTTACTTCAGGAGATACAGGCCCCATTATGGGGTGCCGGTATCCCCTGCACTTTCAAGCGTCCGCGTCACGTGACCGGGACATTGAAATTCTGCAGGGGATACCGGCACCCCATAATGGAGCCTGTATCTCCTGAAGTAGGGGGTCCTCGGACCTGAAACCAATGCGGTTCAGCTCGGGAGACCCCCTGCTCATGTACACTATAATGAAAATGTATTTATTTATTGTACGATCGCCTGTAACAGCCTTGCATGGAGATGGCAAATCTCCATGCAAATGTTACAAGCGGCTTTTTTTTCAATCAGCTAGCGTACGGGAACTTTAAGTGCGATAGCAGGGGGAAAATACATTGCACGCACGATAAGCCAGTTTTGGTCACGTCCGATAAAAAATGGGCTGAGGGCCTTAGTGAATCGTGCCGCCGGCTTCATTTTTTATCGGACGTGCTAATTTTTTTCAGCCCGGCGCAAAAGCTCGGAGCTTAGTGCATAGCCCCCTAAATGTTAATTGTTGTACATATACATTCATTTTTAGTATTGCTTTTATTTGATTTTTTCACAATACCATACAGCCATAATAGTTTCCATCACCATTACACTGTTATATTTGTATTGTCTTTATATCCAGTCACTAAGAGCAATATAAGAAGCCATTTGTGTTCATTTAGCATTGTGCATTGTTAAGTTCATTGGGTCATTATAATTAGGTGTGACACTCTACAAAGTGCTGTCTTCTCTCTCTCTCTCTCTCTCTCTCTCTCTCTCTCGCCTTCTCTCTCTCCTTCTCTCTCCTTTATACGTTAGACTCAATTTAGTCTTGATACACATAGGGTTTATATCTTCACTGGCATTATTGTGGTAATATACACCACTGTATTGATATATACTAGAGGGATTCATGTTGGAGTGCTCCCACTCAGAAGGATTTTCTTTCTTTTTCACCTACTTAATTACTCAACTCATTCAGAGTCAGACAGTGACTCAATGCTACTAGAATAATAGTGGCAGTGAACTGGACAATGCATTAATTCAAACAGATAAAACACCCAAAGAGTACTGACTTAGTATTCTCAGGTTAATAATTCATGTTAGCAAAATGTTAACAAAAAGCAGTAAATTATTGTTTTTGGGGTCCTATTTCCCACCAATGTGTTACTGAGAGATGGGACAGAAACTGATTTAGGAGTCGGACAAACATACAGTATATTAATAAACACTGTGGAAACTACTGTACAGCTTAAGCTGTCAATACAAATATAAGAAATTCCTAATTCACCTTGGGAGATCCTCCTTACGACGAACTGAAGAAAAAACTAGCTATGACACTGTACAGTAGCAAATAATCCCTGCTACATTACTTTTAGCTTACGATCTATAATAATGTATAATTGGAACTAGACACTGACAGACCTCTGTGACTAACCAAGCCAATTGACATACTTTATGATTGATTAACACTCTAGACCCCTGTCTACCACACTTGCAGCCACATACTGCTGCGGCTCATCTGAGTCTAACACATCGCCGGTTTTTCCCTGGCTTTTTCCTGGAATGCGACGCACTTCACCTGGAGCATGCCGCATTCATTTTGCGTTCTCAGCCACGGGTCATGCACGGTTGACGCGTGGTTGATGCGTTTATTGAGAATGGTTCGGATTTAATAGGTTGCAATTCTCCGTGCGTCCGCCAGATGGCAGATATTCATGAATTGTAATGCGCATGCGCTTCAGTAATGTGTCGACTTGCTGGTGTTTCGTTTAAAAAAGATACCACTGTGTGCTATTGTAACTTGGCCTTGAGACTGAAGGAAGAGGTTGCAAAAATGTATCAATTTAGGCTTTTCATATTAAAGAAAGACAAAGACCAGTTTCAGTTACAGTATTCTCCAGAGACCCGCCGCCCGCCATGAGTGTTCAAGTGCAGCCCGTTTTCCAAAAACCCGACAGAAGTTACGCGTATTTGATATGGGCCGCGATTAATGCAACAGATGATAAGATGGCAACAGTTGTTCAAATTTATCAGTATTTTATCGAAAACTATGACTTTTACAAATTTTCGCCAGCTCCTCATACGTGGAAGCGTGCAATAAGGAAAAGGTTATGTAGCGATCCCTGTTTTTATCGTATTGAGCTACAATTTGTTGGAGGGTATTGGTGTGTATCACCGGCTTTTTCCTGTATCTATGATCATGCAGACGGCAAAAGGCGAAGGGTCGTGTTAAAACCAACTAAGAAACGACAGTCGCTGCCAAGCAATGCACCAGCACCGGCTTCCTATAACGGTCCCATCGTCAGTGACAACCCTGAGCCTGAGCCGGATTTCGCGTGCAGTTTCGATCAAGCTTGCATGTACCTAAGCAATTTCCAGCCTCATCAGCTGACTACAGGTGGACTAGTCCCGCTGCAAACTATCGACGTGGATGATGAAGAACACTGGACTGGCAGTGGACTGGCGCCGGCGCCAGCTGAATGAGAAATTCTATGGTGAGTATTGTTGCCTATATATACAGAGAACACCCGCACAGCTGAGCAATAGACCAATGTGAGGTGCTAACTAGGTACAGTAGGGACAAGAATGTATCAAGGAGAAAAGGAAACCTAGTAATCAAGCAGTCTGTCCCAACTGAATGTATAATGAATGTGTTAAAATACTTTATTATACCAATAAATAAAAAAAGGGGGTTTAAAATAAAATATATGTCAAACAGTACGTGACTGTCATTTGTAACGTAACTCTGGTAATTTAGGTTGATTTAACATATGGAGATCCCTGAATGATATTCAGGATCTGTTGCTGCCTATATAGGAATGGGGCCGTAACGGGGCCACTGTGTGTAGATAGTGTCTTATCACCGTAGGGATGGATCAGAGCATATACACTGGCGACACACTTTATTCGAGCTTGGCTAGTCCCACGAATTCGGGTATACCCGGGTGTATTGAGGTTTGTGACTGTTTTCTGCCCGAGTGCATTGAGGTATTTTCCAGGCAGGAATTGAAGCATTTTATTCCCGCTGGCTGCAATACTGCACAGTATATATATATATATACTGCATTACAATTCATGAATTTATGCCATCTGGTAGACACGCGAAGCATTGCAGCCTATTAAATCCTAATCATTATCATTTAACAGATCAGCCGCCCGTCAGCCAGGCATGAACCCAGGCTGGGAAGGCAAACGCAACGGGGCTTGTCAGAGGTGAGGAGCGGCGCATTCCAGGTATCTGCCAGGTACATACTGGGTATTTGCTCGAATAAAGTGTGTCGGTGCAGTAGTAAGTAACTATGTAATTGTGCGTTAATGATCCGTGGCAAGGGTAGCGAAGATAGATACGGTCTATCTGACTACCTATATATATGATCAGTACAAAACCAGTGGGTAACCTCCTTTGGCTGTTTGGTAAGTAATAGGGTTATGCGGATAGCACTCGAGAGAAACACCTGTAATTGTTTCTTCCCCAACCCCCCAATAGCCTATAGGGTGATATAGTGTGCACAGTAAGGTGACTTTTGTAACCCTCACAGTGTGGTCATCAAGCAATAACAGCCAGATATGTACTGATATATACTCTGGCTAAGGCTAATACAGGGGATAATGGTGTCCCCCCCAGGGATGATGTACAGCTGATCTCCTGTATCGGAGATACTTCTGTATAGTAGGAACCCTCATAACACTTGCCCAGGGAAGGTGACAAACAAGTACAGTATATATATAGTGAGATTCGTATCCAAAATTAATCTTGGCATAAGTAAAGCTCTAAATAGAGCCTTTTTAGGGTGTACACAGTGCATCATACGCAAAGCACAATCAACATTGTAATATAATAGTATAATAGGTTGGCTTCGCGATTAGAGGTGCTGTAGACCTCGAGCCTCGTGAAACAATAGCTGAAACCTAGCTAGTTTCTGCAGCGGAGAGGCAGGTATCGTGCATAGCGGTACATGTGAACCCGCGGTCCACGCACACCCCCCTCCCCCTTAATGGAACGAGACACTTCAGTAGTAATAAATGATTGTTGCTAGCCTTAGTGAAAAACTAAGTACAGTGGCTGATCAAATGCGACCACTGCGTAACATGAACCTAGCAGGCTCTTGTGAGTGTTTTAGATGAAGCGCATAAAGGTCTCAGCAAAGAAACATTTAAATGCCGGTACATAACAGCTGATAGAACTGGCCTCCCCTTTCAACAGAAATGCTGTGCGGCGGGTAACTAGGGATCCGTTATCCACATAAACCCCTACACCCGGATACAGGAGTATACAGGTAGGTATATCAACACATACACGTTAGGGAGATGAACAGAAAAAACATTTGACTGTGATCCTGAGTGGTGGTATGGAGTGATTAATTGTCCAATTAGGGCAACTACAATTAGATAATATACCCACTCCTGGCTTAATAGGGTATCAATGAGGCTGCCAAAAAAGTTTCTAATGGTGCCGATAGAACAGCTAGTGGATACGAATCATAGGTAAGATACTGATGTCGTGAGGTAATATCAAGGTAAGTCCCAACCCTCCCGCACCCCCACTGGGCAGGATAGAGGGATGTCTAAATCACGGTAGAACACATAAATAAAACTATAGACGCATAGTCCCCTATATCAGCGCTGATCATTGATATATCAGCGCTGATATGCTCGAGGGTATGCCTATCTAAACAGTGGCCTTGAGGAACAGCCCCATATAGCAGGAGGATCCTGTGGTATGAAGTATAGCCTGCAGAATCGCTGTATTCTGATACACGGAGGGAGCTGAAATAGAGGTAGCAGTAACACTATCGCCAAAGTGCTATTTTCAAATGAAAAGCTTCCCGCGTGTGTATGAGAGAGTGTGGCAAACGCGCGCGTTTCACGTATGAACGCATCTTCAGGGCACGCATCTTCATATATAGGTAGTCACAAAGACCGGATCTATCTTCGCTACCCTTGCCACGGATCATTAAAGCACCATTACATAGTTACTTACTATATGTTCTGATCCATCCCTACGGTGATAAGACACTATCTACACAGTGGCCCCGTTACGGCCCCATTCCTATATCTATAGGCAGCAACAGATCCTGAATATCATTCAGGGATCTCCATATGTTAAATCAACCTAACTTACCCGAGTTACGTTACAAATGACAGTCACGTACTGTTTGACATATATTTTATTTTAAACCCCCTTTTTTTATTTATTGGTATAATAAAGTATTTTAACACATTCATTATACATTCAGTTGTGACAGAGTGTTTGATTACTAGGTTTCCTTTTCTCCTTGATACATTCTTGTCGTTACCTAGTTAGCACCTCACATTGGTCTATTGCTCAGCTGTGCGGGTGTTCTCTGTATATATAGGCAACAATACTCACCATAGAATTTCCCTTTCAGCTGGCGCCGGCGCCGGTCCACTGCCAGTAGAGTGTTCTTCATCATCCACGTCGATAGTTTGCAGCGGGACTAGTCCACCTGTAGTCAGCTGATGAGGCTGGAAATTGCTTAGGTATATGCAAGCTTGATCGAAACTGCACGCGAAATCCGGCTCAGGCTCAGGGTTGTCACTGACGATGGGACCGTTATTGGAAGCCGGTGCTGGTGCATTGCTTGGCAGCGACTGTTGTTTCTTAGTTGGTTTTAACACGACCCTTCGCCTTTTGCCGTCTGCATGATCATAGATACAGGAAAAAGCCGGTGATACACACCAATACCCTCCAACAAATTGTGGCTCAATACGATAAAAACAGGGATCGCTACATAACCTTTTCCTTATTGCACGCTTCCACGTATGAGGAGCTGGCGAAAATTTGTAAAAGTCATAGTTTTCGATAAAATACAGGCAGTCCTCGTTTTACAACGCTTCGCTTTACGAATGGCTTATCCAACGCTATGCAATGCATACCTATATTCATTTTTACAACGGCAAAATGGCTTATCCAACGCTTTGCAACGTTGTGTATGTGTGTATATATATATATATATATATATATATATATATATATATATATATATATACACACATTCACATAAACAACGTTGCAAAGCGTCGTAAGAGCGTGTATATATATATATATATATATAATATTATAATATTATACTATATAATATATTATTTATTTTGTTATATTATATATATAATACAGTACATACACTATATAATTTATGTGTGTGCTGCATATCTTATTGCCTGCATAAAATATTTTGCGTATTTTAGCATTAAAAATGCCTTCAGGAACGGAACCTTTCATTTAAACAGTGTTCCTATGGGAAAACGTGTTTCGCTTTAAAACGTTTCGTTTTACAACGCCATTTTGAGTAACGCATTGTGTTGGATAACCGAGGACTGCCTGTACTGATAAATTTGAACAACTGTTGCCATCTTATCATCTGTTGCATTAATCGCGGCTCATATCAAATACGCGTAACTTCTGTCGGGTTTTTGGAAAACGGGTATTTTAACACATTCATTATACATTCAGTTGTGACAGAGTGCTTGTATACTAGGTTTCCTTTTCTCCTTGATACATGAGTATTGTTGCCGTATTATTTTCTGTGTTTTTTTTATTTTGACAATACAGTATCAATATCGGTGCGATTCAAAAGTCAAGCGATTCTCCTGTAAGCAATATCATTGGCTGAGCGCTGAGCGGCTTCTACAGTACTGTACTGCAGATACTGAACAATTGGTGGAACGCTAGGCGCATGCGCATTGGAACCTTCTTGAAACGCATACAGTATGCATGTCATTACATCGACGGTAGGCGCATGCGCATGTGAACAGGAGACGCCCCCCGAGAAAATTATTGGTGGGACTGGCTGGGAACTTCTTTAGGGGGCTGACCATTACAGTAAAACTTTCCTTTTTGTTTTTCCTCAGAAAAGAAAACGGCTAATGGAGGGATTTCGATGGATAATATCGCTTTGTGTAACAATGCCTGCACATTGCTGAATCGGATTTAAAAACCCACGTACCGGAGTCTACAGTTTAGTGGCCGTTGTTATTGATTAGGATAGAATACTGTACCTGAAACAGTATGCTGATGTTTTCCGGCCGTACAGTATACAATACTTTTTTATAAACAGTATACTGTGTAATAAACCCGAAAAAATTAAAACTATGCATTTATTCTACATGTATTACAGTACTGTACATACAGTATTTGTCTTCTATACAGTGCCAGTACATACAGTACAGTACTTTATGTGTCTTCTATTTTTTTTTAATACTCTTGTACTGAGCATGCCTACAGTATACAGTACAGTGTGCCTGGACAGTAGTGTACATTCTAGAAACACTGTATTTTGTTACAGTAGCAAAGGAGCAAATGGAACAATGTAAAACAAATCAACATGTTCTTTTATTGGTGGAGTAAGTACAAAAACATTTATTTACAAATACTGTACAATGTAGAAACATTTTAAGTGCACAGCAATTCAAAACATCAACAGGTGTATGGTTTACTGCTACAGTTGTAAAAACATTTATGTATACAAAGTAAAAACATTTACAGTCAGTCAGTATGGTTTACAGTCACATGTTTTAAAAACAAATTCTTTATTCATAAAATATACAAAACACAACATCTCCTTTATTAAAGAACGGCAAGTCAAAACATATACAGTGGGATGGTGTGCAAAACAGTCTGCACCAGTACAGTCCTCGAGGGCAGCAAACATGCCCGGTTTTGAGGATAATCTTTGAAAACCGTGCCTGTTTGCGGCCCTCAGGCACTGGAATTTTGCAGGTCCTGTGTGTGTGTACAGCAAGTTAAAACATTTCTGTATAAATACAAGTTAAAAAAACACACAACAACATCTCCTTTATTTAAGTACAGCAGGTCAAAACATGTACAATACAGTTCAGCACAACAGTATGGTCTTACCTGTGATTAAAAAAAATCTTTATTCATAAAATACAGTATACAAAACGCAACATCTCCTTTATTAAAGAAACATACAGTATACAGTACAGTGGGATGGTGTGCAAAACAGTCAGTCAGACCTGCACCACTACAGTCCTCGAGGGCAGCAAACAGGCCCGGTTTTCAGGACAACCTTGAAAACCGTGCCTGTTTGCGGCCCTCAGGGACTGGAATTGTGCAGGTCCTGTGTGTGTGTACAGCAAGTTAAAACAGTAAGTTAAATACAGTACAGCAGGTCAAAACATCTCCTTTATTTAAGTTCAGCAGGTCAAAACATGTACAGTACAGCACAGTTCAGCACAACAGTATGGTCTTACAGTTCCCGTGATTAAACCAGAAAGTCCACCACATTGTCCGAACATGGCCGATTCCTTGCATGGCGCAAAACGCCATCAATGCAGTCTCGAACGCCTTTCATTACAGGATCTGTAATTGGATAAAAGCGCCGCATTTCATCCAGAATGTTCTTTCTTAAATTGGCAGGAAGCGCCTTTTTTACGCGATTTCCTTCGTAGTTGACTCTGAAGGCCCAGTCGCAGTACAACGAGTAGGGAACATGGTGCTTAAAAAGTAACAAGGCATACTTGTGGGGTGCACCAGCACTCATCACCCTATACTTCTCCCTGAGCGCCAGTGGCAGATCGCACAGGGTGATGTTGGACACCGTATCGATGCGAGCGAATGTAGGTCTTCTGCGGCTGGTGTGCTTGAGGCGACGGGCGATGGTCGGTTGTCTGGGAGGAAGCTTTCCTCCGGTCTTGGTCACCGTGTTGTCTCCTGGCATGGTCTTGACGGGGTTGTCATGTCCTCCTCAACGGCATACATGTACACTACATCTTCTGGTGGAGGGGGTGTGCTTGGGGATGATAGGGGGTCGATGCTCCCATTCATCACATCCATGTCACCACCCTGCTTAGGTGTCGGGGCATTAACACAGATCAAATGATGTATACCCGCTATGTCAGCCTCTATCTTCTCCATCCGTCGATCCATCCGTTGATCCTATGTATCATCCGTTGATCCATATGTATCATCCGTTGATCCATATGTAGCATCCGTTGCTCCACATTTAACATGGTCTCTGTAACAGGGGAGTAATCCCTGTTCAAGTAATGTGCCTTTAATCTAGCAGTGTGGTGGTTAACTGCTGGTAGTCAATTAATAAACACCACCTGCCTGATTTAGATTGCTTACAAAAGCCTGTCTTGTGAGACAGGAAGTGACTCCTTAGCTCACTTGTGGGCTGAACTTTGGAGACAGAGCAGTGGTTCTTGAGTCTCCTAGGTGAGACTGACCAAGAGAACACAGATCTCTGGAGCTGAAAAATAAGACTTCTAAACCTGGATGCTGACATTTTCTGTGCACGCACGGGTGCGGTTCCAGGAGAGCAGAGAAGCTTACTCTACAGCAGCTAACAGATAAGACTTTCATTCTTAAGAGACTTCTTATATCTGCTTATATCATGCTATGTGTTTGGGGCTGGGAGACATGCTTAACTAGGAGTTGTGAATTGCATAGGATTTCACTAGAATTACTCCCAAGTGAATAGAAGCTTTGTTCCCCCCCCCCTCTGTGTTTGGATGGTTTTCCTGATGAAAAGGAAAAGGCACAATAAAGCCTTGTTATCATTTCACCTTACAAAAAGTCTCAAATTGTGTACCTCTGTGAACGTCCGTCTACAGTCTCCAGAAGCAAATCTATCTTTGCTAGCACAATAGAGTTCCCGGGGAGATCCACACTTATCCCATTCAGCATCCAGTCTAACGAGCTGCTTCTTGTGCATGGCGTGTGGACATCTGGGTGGATGGGTGCAACGGAGGATGAGATGGGGGTTCCATGGAGAGAAGTGGCAGCGACGTCGAAGAAGGGTGGAGGAGGTGACCTGTGGATATCCGGTAGAGGAGAAGCGGCAGCGTCGTCGAAGAGGGATGGAGGAAGTGACCTTTGGATTTATGGGCGAGAAGCAGAGTCGTCTAAGAGCAAAGGAGAAAGTGACCCGTGGATTTCAGAGGCGGCAGCGTCGTCGGATAGAACTGGAGAAGATGGCCTGTGGGTTTCCAGGAGGGCGGCGGCAGCGTCGAGGATGAGGGGTGGAGAAGACGGGCTGAAGATTTCCGGGACAGCGTCGGCAGAGTTGTCGAAGCGTATGTGAGGAAGTGGTCTGCGGATTCGATGGGTTGGCTGCCAATCGTTTTACGTCGAGAGTACATCTCCGTATATCTTATTGACATAATAAGGCTGACGTCTATGAAAACCCTTAGCCTTTGGGGTCAGCAGAAGGTTTTCTTTATTGGCCTTAGCCTGTCGCTTTTGCCTTGGCGTGGAAACGGCAACCGCCTTTTGCTTTTTCTGCATTACAGGCACGGCAGAGGCGAGTGGGTTCCTGCGTCCGTAGAATCGGGGTTGCTCCATGGAAGCAGGTGCCACAATGCAGTTTCTGGACAAGGGCAAGTTCAGATAAAGATCATCGAGTGGTGGGCTATGCAAAATGTGTAACCTTTTATGCATGGCGACCAGGTACAGGTGTTGAAGGTGGGCGTACTCTAATGTGAGTCATTACTGTATAAATACACCATCCATTTTGTGGATTCACTGCACATCGACTAAACATTGAATATACATTCTTGTGTTTGTACTGTATTTCTTTCTACTCGCAGCAATTGTTGTTAAAAAGATTTCTAAGGATCTCAGCATGCGAATTAAGGAGATGTACACGAGCGGACACCGAATTGCTGCTATCCAACGCTGGTTAGCTACCTCTGGCCTCGTTGTGCCAGCAACCACCATGAGCTATCATGCACACGGAAAAAACAGAGAACGCAAAAGGGCACCAAGGGTAACTAACGCGTAAGTATATTTATAAAACTTTTTTTTAAAAATTAGATCCAAAAATGTACTGTACATCTACAGTACTGTATCTAATATTTTTGTTATTTCTGTTTATTTATATTACAACAGTATATATATTTTGTATATTTATATTACAACAGTATATATATATATTTATATTTATATTACAACAGTATATATATTTTGTATATTTATATTTATATTACAACAGTATATATATATTGTATATTTATATTTATATTACAACAGTATATATAATTTGTATATTTTTATTTATATTACAACAGTATATATATTTTATATTTATATTTATATTACAACAGTATATATATTTTGAATATTTATATTTATATTACAACAGTATATATATTTTGTATATTTATATTACAACAGTATATATATTTTGTATATTTATATTACAACAGTACATATATTTTGTATATTTATATATATATATTACAACAGTATATATATTTTGTATATTTATATTTATATTACAACAGTATATATATATTTTGTATATTTATATTACAACAGTATATATATTTTGTATATTTATATTTATATTACAACAGTATATATATTTTGTATATTTATATTTATATTATAACAGTATATATATTTTGTATATTTATATTTATATTACAACAGTTTTATATTGATGCATATTAATAGAATATATGTAGACGAGACCGCAATCACCTATATATATATATATCTCTTATTTAGTGGATATGTTAGGTGCTTAGAGGGTAGAAATAGTTATTCACAGTTTTCATCAAAGAGAATTTGATCAGAAAGATTCCCCCTTTATACAGCACTCAAAACACTTATAATCAAAGGTGGACAAAAAACCAATGGTCCTACAGATATGCTGCAAAATTACTGAGAGATATCCCAGAATCACGGTGGAAATCAAAAATAATAAAATTTTATTACGTCTATATAGACTATTAAAAACACAGATGCAGTATTAAAAATCCCTATATTGTGGTGGCTGGATGTGATAGGTAAATTAAAGTGATAAGGTAAGTATCCTTAGTGACTCAAAACCATTCATATCCTTACATCCAGAATAGTAGCTATACCGAGACAGACTTGTATACGGTAAGTGTCGCTAGCAGTATCAATAGATATCAGAGATATCTGAATCTCTAGGTATACACAGTAGGAATAATCTTTGTATGTCCCCGCAAAATTGCCACTGTGATTAACCCTGTATGTACTTCTATTGCTTAACACTGTGTGTAGCTATATGTATGTGCGGTATGCAGCAAATGAACCAATAACCCGCAGTTGGCTATCTAAAAGGTAACAAAGAAAGGACCTCTTTCTCTAATATAGCAACAGTGTTATAAGCATAGGTATACAAAGTAGCAAAGGAGCAAATAACAAATAAATAGCCTCTGCTCGATACAAGCCTGATCCTGCATAGGTGTACGATGTCGCCACTCGAAGTGACGTCACTGACGCCCTACATTCCCAACGCACGTTTCACGTGTTCACCACGCTTCATCAGGGGGAGGAGGGACTGCGAGGCGAGTGGGTTCCTGCGTCCGTAGAATCGGGGTTGCTCCATGGAAGCAGGTGCCACAATGCAGTTTCTGGACAAGGGCAAGTTCAGATAAAGATCATCGAGTGGTGGGCTATGCAAAATGTGTAACCTTTTATGCATGGCGACCAGGTACAGGTGTTGAAAGTGGGCGTACTCTAATGTGAGTCATTACCGTATAAATACACCATCCATTTTGTGGATTCACTGCACATCGACTAAACATTGAATATACATTCTTGTGTTTGTACTGTATTTCTTTCTACTCGCAGCAATTGTTGTTAAAAAGATTTCTAAGGATCTCAGCATGCGAATTAAGGAGATGTACACGAGCGGACACCGAATTGCTGCTATCCAACGCTGGTTAGCTACCTCTGGCCTCGTTGTGCCAGCAACCACCGTGAGCTATCATGCACACGGAAAAAACAGAGAACGCAAAAGGGCACCAAGGGTAACTAACGCGTAAGTATATTTATAAAACTTTTTTTTAAAAATTAGATCCAAAAATGTACTGTACATCTACAGTACTGTATCTAATATTTTTGTTATTTCTGTTTATTTATATTACAACAGTATATATATTTTGTATATTTATATTACAACAGTATATATATATATTTATATTTATATTACAACAGTATATACATTTTGTATATTTATATTTATATTACAACAGTATATATATTTTGTATATTTATATTTATATTACAACAGTATATATAATTTGTATATTTTTATTTATATTACAACAGTATATATATTTTATATTTATATTTATATTACAACAGTATATATATTTTGAATATTTATATTTATATTACAACAGTATATATATTTTGTATATTTATATTTATACAGTATTACAACAGTACATATATTTTGTATATTTATATTACAACAGTATATATATTTTGTATATTTATATTACAACAGTACATATATTTTGTATATTTATATATATATATTACAACAGTATATATATTTTGTATATTTATATTTATATTACAACAGTATATATATATTTTGTATATTTATATTACAACAGTATATATATTTTGTATATTTATATTTATATTACAACAGTATATATATTTTGTATATTTATATTTATATTATAACAGTATATATATTTTGTATATTTATATTTATATTACAACAGTTTTATATTGCTGCATATTAATAGAATATATGTAGACGAGACCGCAATCACCTATATATATATCTCTTATTTAGTGGATACAGTATGTTAGGTGCTTAGAGGGTAGAAATAGTTATTCACAGTTTTCATCAAAGAGAATTTGATCAGAAAGATTCCCCCTTTATACAGCACTCAAAACACTTATAATCAAAGGTGGACAAAAAACCAATGGTCCTACAGATATGCTGCAAAATTACTGAGAGATATCCCAGAATCACGGTGGAAATCAAAAATAATAACATTTTATTACGTCTATATAGACTATTAAAAACACAGATGCAGTATTAAAAATCCCTATATTGTGGTGGCTGGATGTGATAGGTAAATTAAAGTGATAAGGTAAGTATCCTTAGTGACTCAAAACCATTCATATCCTTACATCCAGAATAGTAGCTATACCGAGACAGACTTGTATACGGTAAGTGTCGCTAGCAGTATCAATAGATATCAGAGATATCTGAATCTCTAGGTATACACAGTAGGAATAATCTTTGTATGTCCCCGCAAAATTGCGGCTGTGATTAACCCTGTATGTACTTCTATTGCTTAACACTGTGTGTAGCTACTGTATATGTATGTGCGGTATGCAGCAAATGAACCAATAACCCGCAGTTGGCTATCTAAAAGGTAACAAAGAAAGGACCTCTTTCTCTAATATAGCAACAGTGTTATAAGCATAGGTATACAAAGTAGCAAAGGAGCAAATAACAAATAAATAGCCTCTGCTCGATACAAGCCTGCTCCTGCATAGGTGTACGATGTCGCCACTCGAAGTGACGTCACTGACGTGACGCCCTACGTTCCCAACGCACGTTTCACGTGTTCACCACGCTTCATCAGGGGGAGGAGGGACTGGAGTGTGATCCTCACGATGATCATTAAATACTCTCAGAGGGTCACCTCCCTCCCTAAATAGGAGGAGTCTGACCCAGTCGTTCCGGTCCAACCTGCAGGTGGGACGGACTACTGGCATCCAAAATTAACCTCTTCTGTGCCAATTGGATCTATTAACAAAACTTGTTACTGAGAGTTGTTGATACGCTACAACCCAACTTAATGCCAAACTGATGAGTGTTTAATAAAGATAATAAACTGTGTGTGTATTTTATTGTTCATTGTCAGTTCATATTGGTAGTAGTGTGTAGGATTTTTTCCTACAATACATATAACCTGCCCAAAGTGGTCAATGCAGGTCAGTTTAACACAGATTCTACAATAGGATGTAGTATGTGTAATATACAGTTGTAGGATTGTATAAGTGGTAAATTCGCCTAGGTCTCTCCTAATATACATCACTTAATTGTGTAGTTGTAGTAACGTATATTCTATCTCTGTATTCACTTATGCCTAATGTTTGCTGGCATCCGATGTTAACCTCTCATATACCACATCGATCTATTGAATTATACTACTGGAAGGTATAGATATGCGTAAAAAGGTCTTTAGAGCAAAAATGACTCATGATTGAAAATAATGTACATTTTGTGTGTGTGTATGTTATTAGTCATAGTGAATTTTTTATTCAAAATATGGTGGTATTAGTGTAGGAATATAAATCAAATTCTCTACTAAAGTGTGGTAGGTGTAATACCCGTGACAACTCAAAATACAGTGCATATTTGGCTATGATTGTGTGATAGTGTATGTCTAGTCTTCTACATTTGTGTGATACAAGTGAATGGTGGTATTGTGTGAAGTGTAGGAGTGTTTACTAAATTAGAAAAACCTGCCCATAATGGTCAATGCAGGTTGATTTAAAAGGAAAATTAAATAGTATGTGTTATCTGTAATGTACAGGTGTCACGGGAGACTCCTGTGGCGGGTAGGATCTCGGTGGCCGGAACAGCACGAGCGTAGTAGGGGTCACAAGCAGGGGTCCAAGGCAGGCGGCAGGTAGCGAAGTCAGGTACAAGCAGAGGTCCGAGACAGGCGGCAGGTAGCAAAGTCAGGTAACAAGCAGTGGTCCGAGGCAGGCGGCAGGTAGCGAAGTCAGGTAACAAGCAGAGGTCGGCAACGAGGAGACTGGAACAGGACAGGGGAGCAGGGACAGGTCTGGGGGCAGGGACTGAGAACAGGAACAAACAGGGACAAGCCAGATTACCAGCAAGGGCTTTTACTGTGAACAGACTCAAGTACAGGTACAGGTACAGGAAACAGATCAGGATCAGAGGCATGTGCAAGGAGTCTGACTTCAAGCAAAGGCAAAGAAAAACAGACAGGAAGCAGAGCTATAAGACAGAGAGAGGAGCAACAAGAAGAAAGACAGGACAGAGAAGAACCCAGAGGAAACAGAAGGCAGCAGCACAACCGGTGGACAAAGAAGAACTATGGCTAGGCTCCAGGTCTAGGAGACCCTGACAACAGGTTTAGGAATGGATGTATTGGGATATCACATATAAGGTGGTCAGATGAAAGGGGAAAAAATAAACCCTTCATTTAATCCCATTGGAGCCATAGTGTGTAATAGAAATATCCAACGACACTCTCGTTGTAACAATCTTTGATCCCAATTGCCTCCTCTTTGATCTCTGCGTATATGTTCAATTCCACAGAATTTCATTACTGTGGAATCTCCCTTGTGATGTTCAATCACATGTCTGGCAATTGGAGTGTCTGTGGCATTACGAACGTTACCTATGTGCTCCAAAACCCTTGTTTTTAGAGGTCTGTGGGTCTTACCTACATACCTAATACTACACTTGCATGTCATCAAGTAGATTGTTCCACAGGTGGTACAATTTATAAAATCTTTGATCATGAAGGTGATATTCTGTGTTGTATCCTGAAACTGTTTTGTAACTTGCATGAAGGCACAGGCTTTGCACCTTGAACAGGGGTATGAACCACATGGTTTCTGGCCTAGCCATGTTTTTGTCTGATTTGTCTCGTAATGGCTATGGACCAGCCTATCCTTGATATTTTTATTTCGTCGATACCCTGTAGTTGGTCTATCTCCAAGGACTTTACGTAAATCACTGTCTTCAAGTAGAATCTGCCAGTGTCTAAGTAAAATATTTTTTGTACTGTAGCTTGTGACTGGTCATTGTAAGTAGAGATGAATCTAATTACTTCCTTTTGGGGTGCAATCTGTTTGGGCGCCAGAAGCTCCGTCCTGACTGACGTCAGGGCCCTATAATAAGCTTTTTTGATAAGTTTATTACTATATCCTCTGGTGCAGAATCTATTGGACATATCCACTGACTGCTTAATGAATTCCTCCGTAGAGGAACAATTTCGTCGCAGTCTTAGGAACTGTCCAATTGGGATATTGTTAGTGACATGTTTGGGATGGTGGCTGTTGGCTCTCAACAGACTATTGGTGGAGGTAAGTATCCTGAAGATGCTAGTCTCAATGGTGTTGGATTCTGTCCTTGATATAGTAATATCTAGGAATTCGATCCTATTCTTATCGATTTGCGTAGTTAGTTTTAGGTTGTGTTTGTTCACATTGAGACTGTCAATAAAGCTGTGTAGTAGTGCCTCTGTCCCCCTCCATATGAGGAGGATGTCGTCAATGTATCTGACACACAACTCCACATGCTCAGTGTAGATTTCATTGTCCTCTATGAAGACCACCGTCTCCTCCCACCAGCCTAGGTATAGATTGGCATAGGTGGGGGCACAGGTGGTCCCCATAGCGGTACCCTGTATTTGATGATACAGGGTATTGTGAAACACAAAGAAGTTGTGGGTCAGCACATATTTCAACAAATCAAGACCATGTTGTTATGAGGCACACATTCCATATTCCTAGCCTTCAAGAAGTGAGCCACAGCATCCATGCCACTTTTGTGAGGAATGCTGTAATAAAGGCCCTCTATATCAAGACCCACCAATAGGGAATCAGAGTTCAGGTAAATGCCATCTAACTTGCGTAACACGTCAGTAGTGTCTTTCAGATAGGACGGCAAGATTTCAACAAATGGACGCAAGATATTATCCAAATATACACTCACATTAGAGGTAATATTGCCAATACCTGAGACAATTGGTCTTCCAGGTGGTGGTCTTTTGGCCTTGTGAATTTTAGGTAAGTGATAGAACGTGGCAATTCTTGGTGTTTTTGTCAGCATAAAATCATATTCTCTTTTAGAAACAAGTTTTTGTTCTAAACCCAAATCAAGGATCGCTTTAAGTTCTTTCAGAAAGGAAAGTGTAGGATCTCTTTGCAAAACAGAGTAGCATTGTTTGTCTGAGAGAAGGCGTACAGACTCTTGTATATAGTCTTCCTCACTTAAAATGACAATGTTCCCACCTTTGTCAGATGGTTTGATTATAATTGTCTTGTCTGTTTCTAAATCCCTTAAAGCTAGTCTCTCTTGATAGGAAAGGTTGTGTGGTCCCTTCATTGATTTAAGTGTTGTTAGGTCCTATGTAACAAGTTGGTTGAAAACATGAATATTTGAACACATATCTAGGGCAGGTGTAAATGTGGATCGCTGTTTCAGATTGGTAAATGGGCCTTCGCAAGGCAATCTCAGGCTCTCTTCCTCTAATCCTTCCAGGCTCTCTAAATTTTTGAGGTCTTGTGTATTTAGTACCTCGAGAGGGGTATTCATATTCTGCCACTGTATACGTTTCTTGTAAAATTTATGTAGTGATAGTTTTCGACAGAACAGATTAATATCTTTTACACAATCAAATAGGTCCATTTGGCTGGTTGGACAAAAAGATAGTCCCTTGGAAAGGACGTTGATATGATCTGGGCTCAAAACCTTTTTAGATTTATTATCTGTGTCATCTTGCCCTCCCTCGAGGATTTCTCCTCTTAGTGGGTTCCTGGTAGGTTCTCCTTTCTTGATGTCTTAGATAGTCTGCCCTTTCCCCTCCTTGTTTTCCTCTTGCGATTGGAATTGGGAAGAGGCCTGTGTTCTCTAAAAAAGAAAGAGGAGCCTGATCTTTGTGGTAGAGGAAAAGGAGTGTCAATGCCTGTGTTGGAGTTTGATTGTATTAGTGCTCCATTATCCTGTTCCTGATCACTGGCTGAGGCTTCCCACTCTTTGGAAGATTCCTGTACCTTGGAGTATGTTTTTTTTGGTTGATATCTTGTTTTATAACGAAAGATTTTACCTTCCTAGAAATCCTTGTAGTCCCTAAGAAATTTGATGTGTTTTCTCTCTTTTATATCCTTAGTAAATTTATCAATATTGGCCTTTAGTTTATCCTCTAGCCCTTCAAATAGGGGGTCAGGTTGCCATTTGGATATATTTGTTCTTAGGGTAACAATTTCTGCTTTAACTGTCTCTAGCCTTTTTGTTTCATGATCAACAAGGAGTGGCATTAGTTGTGCTGAGCAGTTCAGTAAAATCTTTTCCCATTTGGATATAAAGTCTGTATCAGTAATCTGATGTGAAGGAGCCAGCTTAACTCTAAGTCCTCTTGGAACTAGATCTGTTTTTAAATAATTTTCCAAGCTGGCCACCTCCCACCAGATTTTGACCCTTGAGCTGTATACTTTTTCTAATTCTCTAAAATAGCAGTTTATATCCGTAGAGGTACTCTCTTCCACAGGTTTATGTGTGGTTGAGAAAATCTCCAGGGCCTCATTTAGCCAGTGATCAATATCTTGGCCCTCAGTCAGAAATTTGGACATATTCAGAGTTCTTTGATTTACTCTCTTAAAACCAGTGGTCACAATATTTGGTTGGATGCCCTATCAATTAATTTTACTATGAAATTAAACGGGAGCTGGTCACAATATAGAACAAAAGCTGTTCCAAAGTCAACAGTATATATATAGACGAGACCGCAATCACCTATATATATATCTTATTTAGTGGATATGTTAGGTGCTTAGAGGGTAGAAATAGTTATTCACAGTTTTGATCAAAGAGAATTTGATCAGAAATATTCCCCCTTTATACAGTACTCAAAACACTTATAATCAAAGGTGGACAAAAAACCAATGGTCCTACAGATATGCTGCAAAATTACTGAGAGATATCCCAGAATCACGGTGGAAATCAAAAATAATAAAATTTTATTACGTCTATATAGACTATTAAAAACACAGATGCAGTATTAAAAATCCCTATATTGTGGTGGCTGGATGTGATAGGTAAATCAAAGTGATAAGGTAAGTATCCTTAGTGACTCAAAACCATTCATATCCTTACATCCAGAATAGTAGCTATACCGAGACAGACTTGTATACGGTAAGTGTCGCTAGCAGTATCAATAGATATCAGAGATATCTGAATCTCTAGGTATACACAGTAGGAATAATCTTTGTATGTCCCTGCAAAATTGCGGCTGTGATTAACCCTGTATGTACTTCTATTGCTTAACACTGTGTGTAGCTATATGTATGTGCGGTATGCAGCAAATGAACCAATAACCCGCAGTTGGCTATCTAAAAGGTAACAAAGAAAGGACCTCTTTCTCTAATATAGCAACAGTGTTATAAGCATAGGTATACAAAGTAGCAAAGGAGCAAATAACAAACAAAGCCTCTGCTCGATACAAGCCTGCTCCTGCATAGGTGTACGATGTCGCCACTCGAAGTGACGTCACTGACGTGACGCCCTACGTTCCCAACGCACGTTTCACGTGTTCACCACGCTTCATCAGGGGGAGGAGGGACTGGAGTGTGATCCTCACGATGATCACTAAATACTCTCAGAGGGTCACCTCCCTCCCTAAATAGGAGGAGTCTGACTCAGTCGTTCCGGTCCAACCTGCAGGTGGGACGGACTACTGGCATCCAAAATTAACCTCTTCTGTGCCAACTGGATCTATTAACAAAACTAGTTACTGAGAGTTGTTGATACGCTACAACCCAACTTAATTAAAAAACTGATGAGTGTTTAATAAAGATAATAAACTGTGTGTGTATTTTATTGTTCATTGTCAGTTCATATTGGTAGTAGTGTGTAGGATTGTTTCCTACAATACATATAACCTGCCCAAAGTGGTCAATGCAGGTCAGTTTAACACAGATTCTACAATAGGATGTAGTATGTGTAATATACAGTTGTAGGATTGTATAAGTGGTAAATTCGCCTAGGTCTCTCCTAATATACATCACTTAATTGTGTAGTTGTAGTAACGTATATTCTATCTCTGTATTCACTTATGCCTAAAGTTTGCTGGCATCCGATGTTAACCTCTCATATACCACATCGATCTATTGAATTATACTACTGGAAGGTATAGATATGCGTAAAAAGGTCTTTAGAGCAAAAATGACTCATGATTGAAAATAATGTACATTTTGTGTGTGTGTATGTTATTAGTCATAGTGAATTTTTTATTCAAAATATGGTGGTATTAGTGTAGGAATATAAATCAAATTCTCTACTAAAGTGTGGTATGTGTAATACCCGTGACAACTCAAAATATAGTGCATATTTGGCTATGATTGTGTGATAGTGTATGTCTAGTCTTCTACATTTGTGTGATACAAGTGAATGGTGGTATTGTGTGAAGTGTAGGAGTGTTTACTAAATTAGAAAAACCTGCCCATAATGGTCAATGCAGGTTGATTTAAAAGGAAAATTAAATAGTATGTGTTATCTGTAATGTACAGGTGTCACGGGAGACTCCTGTGGCAGGTAGGATCTCGGTGGCCGGAACAGCACGAGCGTAGTAGGGGTCACAAGCAGGGGTCCAAGGCAGGCGGCAGGTAGCGAAGTCAGGTACAAGCAGAGGTCCGAGACAGGCGGCAGGTAGCGAAGTCAGGTAACAAGCAGAGGTCCGAGGCAGGCGGCAGGTAGCAAAGTCAGGTAACAAGCAGAGGTCAGCAACGAGGAGACTGGAACAGGACAGGGGAGCAGGGACAGGTCTGGGGGCAGGGACTGAGAACAGGAACAAACAGGGACAAGCCAGATTACCAGCAAGGGCTTTTACTGTGAACAGACTCAAGTACAGGTACAGGTACAGGAAACAGATCAGGATCAGAGGCATGTGCAAGGAGTCTGACTTCAAGCAAAGGCAAAGGAAAACAGACAGGAAGCAGAGCTATAAGACAGAGAGAGGAGCAACAAGAAGAAAGACAGGACAGAGAGGAACTGAGAGGAAACAGAAGGCAGCAGCACACCCGGTGGACAAAGAAGAACTTTGGCTAGGCTCCAGGTCTAGGAGATTGCTTTCAGACCCTAGCTCTTACTGTAAACTTCCCAAAGATCCTTCAGTACAGTTCCAGAATGATCTCAAAGAGTTGCTAAACTCTGCTTATGAGTCTAATGTTCTTAAAAAGCATGAGTTTGATTATTTGTATTGTACGGCTCCCACCATCCCTATCATGTATCATTTGCCAAATATTCACAAATCACTTATTAATCCACCGGGGCGACCTATTATTTCGGGAATTAATTCGCTCACTGCTAATCTCTCTTCTTATGTAGATTTCTTTTTACAACCACTAGTATCCACTTTACCTTCACATTTACTTGATACCACCTCTTTACTCACTATTTTCACTGAATTTAATTGGAAACCAACATATAAACTTGTTACATTAGATGTTCAGACACTGTACACGTCTATTCCCCATAAAGGGGGATTAGATGCGATTAATTATTTCTTATCACTACATGGCACTTTACCTCTTCATCAGCGTAGGTTCATTCACGACTCAATTGAATTTATTTTGACACATAATTATTTTCTATTTGAGCACGAGTTTTATTTACAACTGTGTGGCACTGCTATGGGGACACGTTTTGCACCATCTTTTGCAAATTTATACATGGGATGGTGGGAATCGTTACATATATGGGGTGCTGATGTATCTCCGCCGCAGTTGGTCATGTGGCGGAGATACATCGATGATGTGATCGCCATCTGGGATGGCGATAGCACCTCATTTGATAACTTCGTGGATGGGTTGAATAAGAATGAATTCAACCTCACCTTCACAAGTGAGCTGAGTCCAAATACTATCACCTACTTGGATTTGGAGATATATGTTTCTGAAAACAAGCTACTCACTAAAACCCACTTTAAGAGCACTAATGTAAACTGTTTCTTGCACCCCACGAGTGGCCATGAAAAAAGATGTATTGATAATATCCCCTACAGCCAGTTCTTGCGGATGAGGCGAAATTGTACTGACTTAGAGACATTTAAATCTCAGTCACAAATACTTCAAGAACGATTTTTACAAAAGGGATATGATAGAACCACTGTTAAAAAAGCATTTAATAAGGCATTACGCTGTAATAGGGAAAAATTAATTTGCCCCAAAAGTAAGAACTTAGATCACCATATAAACGCCAATGACACTGGGAGTCAGGATACACCCATACATTTAGTGGAAGATACGATTGACAGTGAAGTCATCACATCTAACACTGTACCACAAATTGTGAGGCCAAAAATAAAGAAACACAGGGAAAAATACAGACCAGACAAGGATAATAAGACACCGTATTTTATTACCAAATTTAATAGGTCACATAATAAGATAAGACATATTCTTAATAAATATTGGTACATTTTACATTTGGACCCCATTTTGACAAAGTTTTTACCAGAAAGACCACCTATTGTTTTTACTAAAAGTGATAATCTTAAAACCATGCTGGCCCCGAGCCTTCTAAAGGGTAGTGTCCCCAATAAGAAGAAGGACCTTAGAGATCTATTGGGGCTTAAAGGTAATCATAGATGCAATAGATGTAAAATTTGTCCAAGGATGCTGACACAAGATCACTTTAAGTCCAAAATGACAGATCACAAATATGAGATTAAAAACTATATTGACTGTCTGTCCACATATGTTATATATATTTTACAATGTGGGTGTGGACTACAATATGTAGGTCGCACAAAACGCCATCTGAAAATACGTGTGATGGAACATTTAAGAAATATTGTCAACATCCCTAAAACATTGACCTCTGGTAAACCATTAACCCATTTGCTGTCCCATTTTAAGGATGTCCATCAATGCAGCACCACAGGGGTCAAATACATGGGTATAGAACATATCACCACTACTACTAGAGGTGGCGATAAGGATTTATTTATCGCAAGGAGGGAGCAATTCTGGATATACACACTCCAAACTAAACATCCTGGGGGGTTGAATGATTATGTGGAGTTGACTCCCTTCTTGCGGTAACTAAATGACAGGTGATCTTTTCTTTGCAGTCTGGTTTTATCATTTTTTATTAATTTAGCAAAATTTCAGAATTGAGATGCATTCTATTTTAGCCAATTTTATTCAACATGTTATTGATATTTTTGTTTGTTTTTATGTCCTTTTTTTACCTTGCACATGTTTTTCCTTTCCCTCCTTCTTTTCCCTTTCCCCTTTCCCCCCCCCTTCTTCTCCACATCCATTTCTTTATATTATATGTTTTATGTTTAACTGTTGTATTTTTATGTGGTAGCACAATGTTTTATTAATACTACTTTTTTACATATATTTTCAAATGTATTTTATATGTGACACTTGTTAAAAGGGCCACCTGTAGGTATCTCTTTATGTATTTCCACTGGTGAGTGGCACTTTTGTCTTTTATTATCTAATTATTACTCAAAGTGCCACCACTGCAATACAGCATCAATATCCTGTTCATTTTAACATTAAGGGGCAGGCTTGGTGAATTTGAACCACCCCCCTTTTCTACTGTATTTAACCAATAGTGGATTGGATGTTTTTTTTATTGGTATTAACCAATCATCTATGTGGTATATAAAGGACCCCAAACAGGTGCCCCTGATATCGCCTGAGGAAGAATACTTTTGTATTCGAAACGCGTCGCGAAGGGTGTCGCTGGTCTGTTTATCACATACAGCCAGTCTTCACACAAGTGTTTTTATTGCTATTTTTATTGCCATTTTCGATCGAAACGGAAAACGGGCGGGCACTTCCGGGACTACTACAGGGGGCCTCATTTGCCGCGCATGCGCACTACGCAGATCAACACGCCGACAAGCATGTGAAGCAGAGACGCAGCGCAGCCTCTGAATACAGCCCCAGCGCGCGGGGCTTGTTCCTGAGGACAGAGATTACCCCCCCTCTTCATCCCATATGTTGCCCTACCAATAGAAGTGACGATCGTGATCTGGACCATTAAAGTTTTTATATATGTAAGTGCATATTATTATCTTTATTTGTTGTCAATACATATCATATCTCAATCTTGGTGCGCTTTTGTGTTTTTTCTTTTTTTCCAGGTCTAGGAGACCCTGACATTACTCACCCCTTTCAAGAGCGTTCTCTGGACGATCCTCCAGGCTCTTCCCGGAGGCCTTGATGGAACGGCGACTCAAGGTGAACCACCTCTGGTGGCTTGTCAGTGGGCAGAGGGTACTCCACAGGTACATTGGGTGCGGCAAGGAACCTCCGAATGGGTGCGTTCAACCCAAAAGCAGGGGCAGAGATATCAGGAACGTGGGCAACAAGGACGGGTGCAGCTTTTCCACATGAGTCAGTGGGGACACAGAGTTGGCTCACCATGGTCTCCTCTTGCGACTGCCGTTTCATGGCATCAACCAATGAAAGACCAGCTATTTGAGTTTTCAGCTCTTGAAGCTGTCCTTCTGCACTTCTTTTCCCACTCAAGGCAGTTGTCAGTTCAGCTTCTTCTTTTCTGATCTGCAGCTGCCGGTACGCCTCCCGGGCCTTGTCCAGCTCCAGCTGCAGCCGAACCTTATCACGGGCTGTGTGGTCCAATAATTTGCAGGCATCGGCCATTTTTACCTCATAGCACAGTGTCAGACCAGCCACTTGACAGACTGACACCTTCTCTCTCTCCTCCTTTTTGGCAAGCTGTGTCTTGAGCTCAGTGATCTGCGCCTGCAGCGCTGTGAGTTGCTGAGATGTGTGTTCAGCTGTTAGCTTTAGCTCTTCCATCTTTAGGCGTTGCTGCAATTTCCACTCCTCAGCGAGAGACCCCTGGTTGAGTGCATTTTGCAATTTTCCACTCAGGGCTTTCATCTCTTTACTGTGATTATATTGAGCTTGCTTCCATGCATCCCTCATTACGTCTTGGAGCTCTGACAATTCCTTTGTCAAGGTCTCAGCTGCCTGCCTTTTCCAGGTCTCTTTCTCCTGGGTGTACTGACTGTTAGAGATGGAGCAGTGTCTCTGCTCCTCCAACTCTTGTTTCAGTCTCTGGACCGCCTTGTGTTCCCTCTCATATAGGGTTACCTGGGCTCTAAGCTCCTCCTCCAGTGAGGCTCTGGTTATGCTCAGTGTGACCTTCAGCTCCTCATGCTGTTCTTTGGGGACACACTGGGTACTCAAATACTCTTCCAGCATCTTTATCTTGTAGGCAGTCTGGAAACTTTCTTCCTGCAGAACTCGCTGCTTTTCTTCAGCATTCACCCATTTCTCCTTTGTGTCCTGCAGATGTGCACGCAGTTCTTGCAGCTGACTCTGCAGCATATTTTCTGTTTGTGTGTGCCGCTCCAGGGAGACACGTTCTTCTTGCAGCATTCTCTCTGCATTCTGCAGTGCTGTCTGCATGTCTAACTTTTCCTGGGCCAACTGTTTCTTCTCCTCTCCTAATTCATGGAGTTTCTTATCTCCTTCACTGACTTGGACATAGAGATTCTTGCACTCCTGGGTTACCATTTCAAAACTGCTATTTAAGCCTTCAAAGATCTCTCTCAAAGAACGTAGTTCTGTGTTGAAGTGGCAATTCTTCTCCTCAGAGGCTTCCAGTTTTGCGCCAACTTGAGCCATGAAACTCTGGTACTGCGCATTATCAGCATAGGCCTTCTCCAGCTTACTTGACAGGATTACCCTGTCCCTCTCCAACTGCTCTCTTTCTTTCTCCTGGAGAACACACTTAGCAATTGCTGAAGATAGACAGCTTTGTAGTGCAGTCTTGGCTTCTTGCTCCTTATCTAAACGTTCATAAAGACAATCAATCGCTTTCTGTGCAGCTTGAAGCGTCTGAGTAGGGGCATCTTTCTTTTCTTCCACTATTCTTGGGATACGTCTGTGAGTTGCCTTAAGCTGCAGCATATCTCTTTCATCAAATGCAGACTCTGAGGTTAAATTTTCATTCTTAATTTCTTCTGCAACTTCCACAGTAATGCCCACCTTCTTTTTCTTCTTCTTACTTGCTTTGAGAAGTTCTGAAGAATCAGTGGTACTGTGTTCACATTTACTGCTCAAGAGTGTTTGAGTGGGAGCCCTAATTTCAGACATGGGGAAACCACACTTCCCAAGAAACCAGTAAAGAGGAAATGTGTTTTTAAAACAGAAGCATTAGAATGAACAACAGGAATATTAGACACCGAGAGACACAAGATAGGAGAGCTGACCTTTTGAGACTTTAGCATCAGTCACAGAGATGTATAAATGCAAGGAAAAAACATAGACAGAGAAACCCTGCAGTTTAAATCTGAAACTTTAGAAATCAGGCATAGAAATATCATAGACGGCAGGAATTTACTACAGAGAAAACTTGCAGTTAGATCTGAAACTTTTGACATTGGACATAGGAATATCAGACAGAGAACCCTGCAGTTAAATCTGAAACCCTTGATATCAGGCGTAGGGATATCACAGGTTGCAGAGAAACAAACTTTAGGGGAACTTGCAGGTAAACCTGAAACCTTAGAACCAATCACAGAAAGAACTACAGATTGCAGGAAAAATCACAGTATGCAGTAACAAAATGATGGAAGCACTCTTGTCTTTTGAAATGGGAACCCTGTGAACTGCAAGGGTTAACCCAGGTACTGCACAAAAAGAAAAATCTCAAAGAAAGCTGCAATAGTCTCTGCAGCAACAGTTCTAGTCTCAGCAAAAATGTTTTTTTTTTTTTTTTTTTTTATGAACGCAATAATTCTTGCAGAACACTTAGCAGCAAAAAAAAATCTTACCAACTGGGATTTTCCAAAAAAGAAATGAAAGTACTTATCTTCAACCTTGCGGATGTGGTCTGCTGCAGCAGGCAGGAAAGGGTGCAGGCAGAAGAAGAATCTGTTCCAGTGAGATCCAGAAGTGGCATTTGCTTTCTGTCACGGGAGACTCCTGTGGCGGGTAGGATCTCGGTGGCCGGAACAGCACGAGCGTAGTAGGGGTCACAAGCAGGGGTCCAAGGCAGGCGGCAGGTAGCGAAGTCAGGTACAAGCAGAGGTCCGAGGCAGGCGGCAGGTAGCGAAGTCAGGTAACAAGCAGAGGTCGGCAACGAGGAGACTGGAACAGGACAGGGGAGCAGGGACAGGTCTGGGGGCAGGGACTGAGAACAGGAACAAACAGGGACAAGCCAGATTACCAGCAAGGGCTTTTACTGTGAACAGACTCAAGTACAGGTACAGGTACAGGAAACAGATCAGGATCAGAGGCATGTGCAAGGAGTCTGACTTCAAGCAAAGGCAAAGGAAAACAGACAGGAAGCAGAGCTATAAGACAGAGAGAGGAGCAACAAGAAGAAAGACAGGACAGAGAGGAACTGAGAGGAAACAGAAGGCAGCAGCACACCCGGTGGACAAAGAAGAACTATGGCTAGGCTCCAGGTCTAGGAGACCCTGACAAACAACAGGTTTAGGAATGGATGTATTGGGATATCACATATAAGGTGGTCAGATGAAAGGGGAACAAATAAACCCTTCATTTAATCCCATTGGAGCCATAGGGCCTTATTCAGAGAACATTCATAAAAAAATTCGCCAGGGAATTTAAAATGAATGTTTTTTGGGCGTTGCTATCACGGTATTCAGAAAGGCTCGAATACCTGTGATAGCAGAATGCCCAAACCTGGCGAGTTGCTGCCAGCGAGAGCATCGAGCCTCTGAAAAGGCAAAAACCAGCGATTCATTTCTGCTGCAGAGAGAGCAGCTCTGAGAGAGCCGATATATCATTATAATATTATCATTATAACTGATAATATATTAATCTGTACCTCTTTCGGGTACAGATTAATACATTATTATGCCAATATTTGGGGGGCATTTCTCGCTTGTTATTGATGTGGATGTGATTGTTTGTTTATGGTTAATGTATTAAAAGGTTTGCGATTGGTGTTCGCTTGTACTTAAAGTTATATTATGTTAGCTAATGTGTTTTATGGATACTTCAGAGATAGTTTTAATGTATTTATTTGTCTTTTAATGGTTACATTAATTAATGTAGGATTAATTCATTGTTTACATTGGTTAGTGTTACTATTCATTTTGAGTTGCTTTAGGGATTAATTGGTTTGATTGGGTAATGGTTTAATTAATTCATTGTTGATGTTGTAATTGCTTCTATTGATTGGATTAGCTGGCTACTGATTTTATTTAGTGAAGTGTGTTTTTTGGGAGTATAGTTAGGTTTTATTACTGTGTGTCTTGTGTATTACTGTATTTTTATTAGGGTGCCCATTGAGTGCTATAGAGGCTTATCATGCCCATATTATTATTATATGGGTATGATGTACCACTATACTACTCAATGGCTATAGGGTGGGTATAGTCAGTCTGGGGTGGGTGCTTAGGCCTCACGGGTGAGTGAAGGGGGTATTAGCCCTAAGGATGGGTGTTTAGACCTTGCGGGGGGGGTAGCGGTTGGGTTAACCCCTTTATTACCTTAGCGGTATTAACCGCTAAGGTAATGAAGGGGTTAACTCCCCCCGCAACCCCCCCGCAATGCCTAAACAGCCACTAAGGGCCAAATTCCCCCTTCACCCACCCCCGATAGCCACTGTATTGTATTGTACTGTATGTTTATTACAGTAAGCCTGGCACGGGTGTTTAACCCCTTCATTGCCTTAGCGGTTAGCCGCTAAGGTAATGAAGTTGCTGTACATTCATGTTTCCTGCCTCGGATGCATGCCGGGGGGGTCCGGAGCTGCTATTAATGGCTATCAGCTCCGGAGACCCCCGGCATCAATCCGAGGCAGGAAAGGGGCCTGATTTCTTCTAAGTCCCGACCCATCGCAGCTCATCGAGGCATTTCCCCACCAATTGTCCAACAATTTTGTGGGGAAGTGGATGTGGGGAGAAAATCGTTTTTTAAGCCTGCGATGGGCTGCGATGGGCCGCGACACCCGACTCGCGGGTCTCTGAATAGCGGGAGTTTATCAACCCTCCGAAAATGGTCGATAAGGGCCTGATCGCTGCTCAGTCAGCGAATTTCGGACGGAGATAAAATTTTGCGTCGATACAGGCCGTTATCGAGCACTTATCGAGGCTATCTGAATACCAGTAGCCATTTTGGTCGATAAGTGCTCGATAAGGGCCTTATCGAGGCTTTCTGAATAAGGCCCATAGTGTATAATAGAAATATCCAACGACACTCTTGTTGTAACAATCTTTGATCCCAATTGCCTCCTCTTTGATCTCTGCGTATATGTTCAATTCCACAGAATTTCATTACTGTGGAATCTCCCTTGTGATGTTCAATCACATGTCTGGCAATTGGAGTGTCTGTGGCATTACGAACGTTACCTATGTGCTCCAAAACCCTTGTTTTTAGAGGTCTGTGGGTCTTACCTACATACCTAATACCACACTTGCATGTCATCAAGTAGATTGTTCCACATAGTGTTTAGGAAACTGTACTGTACCGCTAAAATTATTTATTCCTTGTCATTACAGAGCGTACCCCATGATAAGGGACGCAAACAAAATCAAAAGAGTGGTCCAGGCCCAGGCATGGATCGACAGTGGGGAAACTTTCCAGGATTGCATCTTCACTGACGAGTCTACTGTGTCGCTGGAGAGATTTGCAACCTTTGCATTCCATAAAACAGGCCGCATATCTTTGAAGCCGCGGCCAAAACACCCCGTGAAGCTGCATGTGTGGGGTGCCATCTCTAGGTGTGGACCAGGATGCATTGTCATCTTTGAAGGTAAAATATAACAAATATAATGTAGCCTTATGCACTGTACTGTACTAGTGTAGCCTTACTATATGCACTGTACTGTACAATTGTGCAGTTTTTTGAGCACTTTTCTTTTCTTGCTATAGAAATCATGAATAAAGCTTTATTCCAAGACAACATTGTCCCTGAGATCTACCAGGACAACGATCCGAAGCACACCGCGTCAACAGCGCATATCCTTGACCGCGGTATCAACTGGGTGAAGACGCCAGCGGAGTAAGTGTGGTAACCGTGTCTCATTTTTTCCCCCACTGTTTTTACTGTGTACTGTACTGTATCTCTTAAACTAATTGTCCTTTTTTTCCAATCACAGATCGCCAGACTTCAATCCGATCGAAATGGTCTGGCATCAGCTGAAGGACCATATCCGGAAAGTGGCGAAACCCTCCAAAAAGGACGAGTTGTTGAAAGGCATAATGAGTTTTTGGAACGATGTACTCACCGTGGAACGCTGCAATAAATATATAGACCATATTGCCACTGTGTTGCTCATTGTGATCGCGCGTAATGGGCACGCATCAGGAAAGTAGTACTGTGCTGTAGTATTGTAAGTACAGTATGATACAGGTAAGTATGGCACAGATTTTTTCTTTCCCAATAGTCAGAGTATACAGTAGTTACAGTTTTTTCTTTACAGAGAGAGCAGCACCAGCCATCAGGTTACAGTACATAGTATTTAACAGTAGTCAGAGAATACAGTAGTTCCAGTATAGACTAGTTTGACAGTACTACAGTAACTGCCTACTAACTGCTCAATTTTTTTCTTTCCAGAGAAAGTAGCACCAGCCATGTACAGTAGTACTACACATCACACAATGCCATAATACAGTACGCACATAACTGCACTAATTTTTTGTTTTCTTGTCGTTTCAGGAAAAAAGGGTGGCCTGGGGGGAGGTGGGGTGTTGTGTCCAGTCTAATCTGTTTATACAGTCAAATGTACAGTATATAAACAGCAGTAATGATGTACACAGAATGAGGAACAAGATAAAGACGGAAAAAATAATATTACTATATATATATATTATACATTACAGTATATATTATTAAATAATATTCTTATAAATGTGCATTATTCATGTTTTCCCATGTTTTACAAATGTTTTCTAAATGTTTATCCAATTTCAATCTGCCAAAAGAACTTAATAAAGACTGCATTATGTATTATTCATGATTATTTTTATATTTGTATTTTTTGGTTCCTGATAAAATAAAAATAAATTTTTTCACATTCCTGCTTATCATAATCATTGACAACAACCACAACCCCATCCCCACCCCTACAGTACACCAATGAATAAGAATGAATGACAAAACAACATGAATCAGTTAATGGTTTTTTAACTCTCAATTCTCACAATGCTGTGCAAATCAGATTTACATTTCAAAATCAAGAAGGGATTTTCCAAAGCGTTACCGTAAACAAAGCCTCAAAGGGTTGGAGCGGGGGTGATTACACGCAGGCGCACTGAGGCTTTGTTGTTCGGCTATGGACTGATTAAGAACACAGTGGCAATATTCAGAAAATTAACGACTCTGTGGAGAGAGGGGGTTGGGTGACTCATGCGCAGTAAGCAGCAAGCTCCTATCTCTAAAAGGATTAGAGTACACGCAGGTGCAGTGAGGCGATTGACGCTCGGCTAGGGACGGATTAAAAACACAATGACTAACTAACTTCAGAAAATTAATGACTCTGTGGAGGTGTCTGATGATAAGAGTTTGTGTGTGCGTGGGGAAGGGATGAAGGATTAGTTGTGCAGCAGTTCAAAGAAATAACATACTGTACTTTAGAGTACAGTAATTTCAAAAGGCAGTTCGTCATAATACTGTAATTTGATCCCTACACCCCCCAAATACAGTACATAAAAAGCACACAAATCAACCATGTGCAGGCAAACGCACAGATTTAATATCGTAATATCAAGATTGTTTTTGCAGGCTTGTGGATAAAATAACAGTTAAAAAATCATAATGAAATTTTTTTGGGGGGGGCACTCAAGCAAGCAGTGGTGGGTGAAGTTACAGGCGAATGAGCAGGAATAAACTAGCTCCCATCCGAAAGAGGATTACACACAGGCGCATAGAGAGGTGATGCTCTGTGCAAATCAAATTCGAGAAGGGATTTTCCAAAGTGTTGCAGTAAACAAAGCCTCAAAATTCCCATCTCAAAGAGAATTACACGCGGCGCAGTGAGGCTTTGTAGCTCGGTTATGGACGGAATCAGAACACAATGGCAAGATTCAGTAAATTAATGACTCTGTGGAGAGGGGGGGTTGGGTGACTCATGCGCAGTAAGCATCTCCCATCTCAAAAAGGATTACACGCAGGCGCAGTGAGGCTTTGTAGCTCGGCAATGGACGGAATCAGAACACAAGGGCAAGATTCAGTAAATTTACGACTCTGTGGAGAGGGGGGGTTGGGTGACTCATGCGCAGTAAGCAGCTCCCATCTCTAACAGGATTACACGCAGGCGCAGTGAGGCTTTGAAGCTCGGCTATGGACGGATTAAGAACACAATGCCAAGATTCAGAAAATTAACGACTCCGTGGAATTTCAAATCCTTGAGCTAGCATTCGTGGGGGAGGGGGCTACAGGGTACAGCTGCATGAAGTTCAAAGCTAAAGACATACTTTAATTTCAAAAGGCAGTTCATCATAATAATACACCCCCAAATACAGTACGTAAAAAGCACACAAATCAACCATGTGAAGTCAAACCCACAGGGTCGCAGTCAAAAGCTACAGCACAGATTGAATATCGTAATACAGTAAGATGGTTTTTGCAGGCTTGTGGAGAAAAAAAAATTACAATAAAAAAAAATAAAAAATTTTTTTGGTCACTCACTCAGGCAAGCAAGCAGTGGTGGGCGAAGTTACAGGCGCATGCGCAGTAAATTCCTGCTGTCAAGCAGGAATGTGATTGAAACCAGACACACGTTCAAAGGAATGGTGTGGGAGATATGTACTGCATTGTAGAGAAGATAAGAAGTTGAAATACCCTGCAGTGCAGTTAATTATCCTGAGCGAGGGGAGAGTGCTGTATATGCTGAAATGTGACACTGTTACAGTACAGTACACGCCTATGCGTTTCAACAATTTTCAAATGAGACATACTGAGACATACTGTACTGCAGAACAGCACTGCAAATGCATGTACTGTATACTTTAAATATGCAAATTTACAATTACTGCGCGCGCACACACAGACTGTGTACTGACGTAGGTTGAACCGCGTAGGTATTAGACTTCCAAGACAACAGCTCGCAAACACCCCCCTGCATTTTTACACGGCATTGCAGTATTGCAGACAGCGAGAATAAAATGCTAATATCACGAGCGCGAAAATAACGCAGTTCACTCCGAGCGAAAACGACAAAAAACGCACTTAACCGGGATAATCTGAGAGACGCGGATCAGCCGACTTAGACTCAGATCGGCCGCCACTGTATTAGCAGCAGTGTGCTACAGGGAAATAGCAAACCAGGAGTTAATCTAGATTTATCTAGCAGATCCTTTCTGCCATCTATTTACATGAAGTGATAACACTCACACTGCCATATTATATTTTATGTTGGCACTACAGTATATAGTTAAATGTTAAGTATCTCAAATCAACTTGGCAATTGGGAGTTGTTGTGCCATCTACAGGGATTTATTTCTCTTCCTTTAGTCTTTGTCTAGTGACCATATCCCTTTCGAGCACCTCCCATCTATAAATGTACATATTCTACACGTTGAGCAAGGGTTTTTGTGTGGTTTATACATATGTTGTTGGCAATAATACATTGAAAATGGTTCAGCAATTATACATTTTGTTTATTCATTACAAACCTTTTCAGGAAAATCTCAGTGTCTGGACTAAAGCTGATTTTATCCAAAAGAAGACCCAAGGAAGTGACAGCAATAACACCAGACATCCCACACCACTCAGCTATAGAAAAAGAAAGTAAATATCAGATTGTAATAGTATCAGAGTTTAAAAAAAAAAATACATAACAAATAAAAAAGAATATTAATGACAGCACACAAATGCATATTAATTCACTCTACCAAAAAAGAAAAATGATGTATGGTGGTGTAGCCAGGTCCCCCAGGCTTAAGAAAAACACAGTACAAGTGCGCAACTATAATGAATAAACAGAGTGAATTGAAATAAAGTGCATTAACCACTTAATACCCAAGTGAGTATAAGTAACTAGGTTACCAATAAGGAGTCTCTGCTGCTGTGATAGGGTGGTCCAAGA
Organism: Ascaphus truei; assembly: GCF_040206685.1. Lineage (NCBI taxonomy): Eukaryota > Metazoa > Chordata > Amphibia > Anura > Ascaphidae > Ascaphus > Ascaphus truei. The sequence goes on along the minus strand of NC_134494.1, from coordinate 11,441,043 downwards.
CACTGAATCTAGACAAAACAAAACACAAAACAGCGCACAACGCTCATGGTGAAGTAAGAATGAACAATTTATATTAAAAAGTAATTCAAGGTTCTGCGTACATCAGATAAAGGTACAACAGGCATGTAACTGTAACTATGACAGTTGTTACCACTCAGGTATCAGGACACAGGAGAAGGCTGCAGCGGATCACCCAATGTCAGGAATCTGCAGTCATATCAGGCTGTGCTTTCATCTGCTGGGCTCTTTAGAAGCGGAGGGTTCCCTTTAGGCTTCCACGTAATCCAGGTAGATAAGTCCCAAGCTCCGTTTAGGAGTAGCTGGTAGAGGGACAGTCTCACCGATCAGGGTCAGCTCTGTCTCCCACACCAGCTTCACTTAACCAGCAAAGTGATAGAATACTAAGGGTACTAGTAGATCAATAAAAGTATAATTCCAACTAGTTTCGTAGCAACTATAAAGGCCACTTCATCAGGAATCCCCCCCCCCCAGGCTTACCCTCATCTCCGCTGCAATGGGAGAATAAGGGAAGGTTGCAGAGCATGCAGGAAGCGCTCCTGTACACCGAAGGCTCCGCGGTGGCCCAAGCGTTCAGGGCGTCGCCATCAGTACTTGCGCATGCGCAAAGTCCCGGAGGCGACGGCGTCAGACGAGAGGTCGCGCATGAGCAGATAGTGGCTGTGGTAGTGCGCGAAGCACGGGCCAATCAGAAGGGGCCCAGGACCGGAGACTACAAGTCCCGTAAGCCTCAGCCAGACCAGGCGACGCCAGGGAGCCAATAGGGTGATAGGAACTCTGCAGGAAGAGGTACAGTAGGAGGTTGCGCAGGGGAGCATGCTAGTCAGAGAAGACCAGGAAGGGGAAGAAGTAGGAGCCCAGTGTGTAGAGAGGCAAGTAGCCTCTACACTAGGCCCGCATACCCCAGGCCCAGTTAGGCCATGAGTCTCCAGTCAAATCTAGTTAATAAGGGACAGGCCCTAGAATAGGAACCTGTCACGTTAGTGTGTGGAACTAGGGACACAGAGACTGTCACAGCTGCATTCCAGAGGTATGGGACCAGACCTCTCCAGGAACACCATCAGTCGCCAGGTGGGATCGCCCCGGAGGACATCACAGACAGCCCCACGTCGTCTTATCCTTTGTGAAGACCATTTGCGGGCCCGGGCGCAGGAGCGCTCATCAGGTAACATCCAATAAAGTGCACCAGCTATAACATTGTCCATATTAGTGGCTGCGCAGTCACACACATACATTCACCTTGGGGGTTTATGTTGTGGGGTGTTGGACACGGTGTGGGAACACGGTGAAGGGTCGCGTCCTGCGAGACGCGTTAGTTATTGTGTCTCATTGAAGGGTAACATTTATAGAGAGGATATATGCATGGTTATGGTTACCGCTAGTAAAGCTACTGTTTCTTTTACATGCTGTTTGAGTAGTACTATATTATTGTCCTGTGAGGAACAACTCCCGCTCGTCTGGGAGCCATCGCAGGTGGAGGCGCTGCACCTGGTAAGAGATTACCCCTACATATATATATTGCCCCAGGCTCTCCGTGGCAGAGGCTTGGGCCCTGCGAGCCAACAGGTTAGACAGCATTGGTGGTATACTGTATTCAGAAGGAAACAGGGCTACATTTGGAGGCGCTGCTGAGATTAAGACCTGGGGTGCCCAAAATGTAAATTTCATACAAATATCTGTTGAAAATGACTCTCCCCTCACGTCAGAGCATACGTGATTAAGCGCGGCAGATGCACACGCCCGCATGCCGAGTGGTCGCAGTAAGTAAAGTACCTATGGCCTTACCTTTAGAGACATTGCAAACTGCATTAAGGCAATTACCGGGATTTTCTAAAGCCCGCCTAGTGGATGTTCTAATATACAAAGACTCTAAGTGGAATACCCTGCTAGTTGACTGTCGCAGAGACCTAGCTGTCATGGAGCCACCCGCCCCACAGTATTTGCAGCTCCCTAATTCCCCACCAGGCGGAAGTCCGTTCATCTACCCTTTAAGGGAGATTCAAACCGAAGTACCCGAGGAGGAATGTCATACGCCGGGATCAGCTACCTACCCAGAAAGTGAAGCAGGTAGCTGCTGGTCGGAACTCAGTTGTCCTGGTTCCAGTGTGTCAGAGGAAGCGGAACTGTGTAGGGATATGCTTCAAAAGCTTACGGAAAAGATAAGCAAGTTGGCTTCCCTGCCAAGTTTACCACCCTTTGTCGAGGCGTTAACCCTGGCCTTTCAATCTCAAAATTATAGGAAATTGAAGGCCTTCTCTGGAACCCTTCCCACCCCTACAGGAGAGGAAGGGATAGTACCCTGGAAGGAATACACCCGGGGCATCATGGAGGAACAGTCATGTACAGATGCCGTCAAACATCAGCGCCTCATGGAGTGCTTGAGACCCCCTGCTTCTACTCTGGTCAGTATCCATTGGAAGCAACACCATGACCTAACCTCCCAGATGATAGTGAAATTACTGATGGAGGTCTATGGAGTGCGGAAGACTACGGAGCCCGGTGGGCCAAATACTATGCTATCACCCAAAAGGAAGGAGAAGATTTGTTGACTTTTATCCATCGTGTGCAGATAGCGTTGGGACCCTTGCTTCACCGTAAGTTCGTCTTAGCCTCCCAAATGGATGAATACCTTCGTAAACAATATCTGTGTGGTTCCAGTCCAAATCACCCCATTGATAACATGATTCACGACAACCTCCCCCGAGGGAGCCCGTCTACCTTCACTGGATTACTACAACAGGTTAAGGAACACGAGGCTCATCTATTGCTCCATTCTCCCCAGAAACCTAAAGCATCTTCTAACCCCAAGAGCAAAGGACCTAGCGAAAAGAAGGAGGAAACCCCGGTCAAAACAGTGTCGGACCGGCTGAAGTACCCTGGGAGGGCGGGAGGGCCCGCCCCCGCCCTAAAACCGTCATACACCATCATGTGACCTGGTATGTTATAAGTGTGGGAGGAAAGGTCACCTATCCTACGACTGCTGTATGGGAGAACGCCGTGACTGGAGCCCGTCCCCCAAGAAGTTCCCTCCTAGCTCTATGGTTTGTGTGGTATACACTGCAGACGGAAGGGTCTCGGAGTCCCCTGAGCAACAAGAGCCCCTTTCGACCATTGACGCAGTCAAATCTACTGCCGGTGATGACAACCCCACCCCTGATGGGAGCACTCGAGTGGGACCTGTAGCCCTCATACGCGTGTTAGTGGATGGTATATATTCCTCGGTGTTGCTGGACACAGGGTCCCAAGTGACCATCATATACCGAGGATTCTATGATCGGCATCTTCAGAAGAGGCCGCTGAAGTCTGCGGAACATATGAAAGTGAGGGGCCTAAGCAGTGAAGATTACCCTATCGATGGTATCGTGCCGGTGTCACTAGAGATTGAACAGCTCAACACTGGGAAATCCCACCCCATGGAGGTGGAAGCCCTAGCGTGCCCGGAACCCCAGGATCTACCCAAATACCCAATCATTCTAGGGACTAACACAGACATTGTGCGTGCTGTCATTCGAGCCTACTTACAAGAGACCAATGAATTGCCTATGTCTAGCCTTCAGCTACAACTCATCCAGGTGGGAAGGGACCCTACTGTACTTACCCCCGATAGCTATGGATTGTTATTCTGTGGACGAGCCGGGCTGACTGAAATTCTGCCAGGAGGAATACAGCGGATGTCCGCTTGGTGTTCATATACCGATCGAGATGAAGAGGAACACCTCTTCTCCTTGGATGGCACCCCCGAGGAGAACGTTCGAAGGGGATATAAAATAATACCAGAATTACGTGATTGGACATCAGCCATTCCTTGTCGAACCTCTGTGTCGGTACAGAATCTGTCACCCTTCACTATGGCTATAGATGCGGGACAAAAATTGGGTCGAATATATCCAGTCAGCTCGGTAGAAGAACCGTTCCACATCAACTCCGCGAGAGCCCAAGACTCCCACAAAGGGTTAGATTTCGACTTTGGATCTTCTGGGCTGCCCCAACGAATGGAGAGAGATTGAGGGGCAAATTGGAAGACCGACGAGAAGTATTCTCTACCGGCGAGATGGATGTGGGTTGCAGTCGCAGCGCACAGCATACTATCCGCCTGAATGATACGATCCCATTCCGTGAACGCTCCCGTCGTATCGCCCCTAGGGATGTCAACGATGTACGGGCTGTGATCCATGAGATGGAAGAAGCCGGGATTGTCACAGAGTCAAGGAGCCCCAACGCTTCGCCCATTGTGGTGGTGAGAAAGAAGAATGGGACCGTTAGACTGTGCGTGGATTATAGGACCTTGAATAATCGCACGGTACCAGATCAATATAATCTTCCCCGTATAGAAGAGATTTTGAATGCCCTCAATGGAAGTCAATGGTTTAGTGTGTTGGATTTAAGATCCGGGTACTACCAAGTACCCATGAGCTTAGAGGATCAAGAAAAGACCGCCTTCATCTGCCCCTTAGGGTTTTACCAATTCACATGCATGCCTCAGGGCATTTGTGGGGCACGAGCCACTTTCCAGAGACTAATGGAGAAAACTTTAGGAGATATGAACCCAAGAGAATGTTTGGTGTATCTGGAAGACATTATCGTATTCGGAAAGACATTGGAGGAACACGAGACGAGACTCCTGAAAGTACTGGACCGCCTAGCAAAAGAAGGACTCAAACTGTCCTTGGACAAGTGCCGATTCTGTAGAACCTCAGTGACCTATGTGGAACATATCGTGTCAGCAGACGGAATAGCCACTGACCCAGCCAAGATAGAAGCAGTAGTAAACTGGCCGCTACCCAATAATGTTGTGGAGCTGCGCTCTTTACTGGGGTTCTGCGGGTACTATCGTCAGTTCGTAGAAGTGTACTCCAGTCGCACAAAACCATTCAACAATCTCCTTAAAATATATCCGGAGGATAATGCACGTAAGGCGACATCTGCCCGTCAATCATTTGGTGACAAGTGGACACCTGAGTGTGAGCAGGCATTCCTGGGCCTAAAACAGAGTTTGACGGCTGCACCAGTGCTAGCATATGCTGATCCAGAACAACTGTACATTCTGCATGTGGACGCTAGTCTCAACGGACTAGGGGCGTTGTTACACCAGAAACACTTGGCGGGGCTTCGTCCGGTAGCTTACATCAGTCACAGCCTACGTCCCAGTGAACAAAATTATCCGGTGCATAAGTTAGAATTTCTGGCATTGAAATGGGCTATAGTGGATAAGCTCCACGACTATCTCTACGGAGTTGCTTTTGAAGTACGGACAGACAATAATCCACTTACGAACATTATGACTTCAGCTAAACTGGAAGCGGCTGGCCATCGTTGGTTGGCAGCGCTGTTCAACTATAACTTCACCCTGAAATATAAACCTGGCCCTCTGAATGTTGGAGCCAACGCCCTGTCTAGAAGACCGGGACTGGATGCCACTCCAGATGATGACCAATGGGAGGAGATTCCCGGACCCGGAGTGCGGGATATGTGCTATACAGCGGCAATCATTGATGATCAAGTGGCGTTTTCCGAACTAAGAGTGGAGGACTCTCTAGGGTGTGCGTCCAAAGCCATCCCGGCTGCGTACTGTGATCCTAGTGGAATGCACATTACCCCAGACAAAATTATATCCTGGAGAGATATGGTTCGATACCAGGTTCGTGACTCGATAGCCGGCACTATATACTATGCTATCCAGAAAAATTGTCCAGACCTGCTGAAGTACGCCCCTAGTGATGTGGTGGGCATCCTTATGAGGGAAGCTGCCAAGTTCGAGATACGTGATAATCTACTGTATAGATTAGTGAATTACCACAATCACCTAAGTAGACGACAACTGGTCCTCCCTAGAATCTTACAACACCTGGTACTGAGATCACTACACGATGAACATGGTCATCTAGGCATCGATAAAACCTTCGGGCTTGTGAGAGAGAGGTTTTTCTGGCCAAAAATGAGAGAGGTGGTGGAACGTCATTGTTGACGATGCAGTAGGTGTATCCAACACAAGACTCTTCCCACAAGAGCAGCCCCAATGGGGCACCTAAAAAGCTCTGGCCCCATGGACTTAGTGTGTATGGACTTCCTGTGCATTGAGCCGAATAACCGGGGAATATGAAATGTACTAGTCATCACAGACCATTACACCAGGTACCCACAAGCATTCCCGACCAAAGACCAGAAAGCAATCACCATAGCCAAGGTCCTTTGGAAGAAGTACTTTATGCATTACGGCCTTCCCAACAGATTGCATTCTGATCAAGGCCGAGACGTTGAGAGGAAATTGATTCGAGAGTTGTTGAAGATTTTGAACATCACTAAATCACGAACCACTCCTTACCACCCTGAAGGAGATGCCTTGCCAGAATGGATCAATCGTACCTTACTAGACATGTTAGGGACCATAACTGGTGCGCAGAAGGCAGAGTGGAGCCAACATGTAGAAACGTTAGTACACGCTTACAACTGTACTCAACACGAATCTACTGGATTCTCTCCCTACTTTCTGATGTTCGGGAGAGAAGCACGACTGCCTGTGGATATACGACTAAGGGTCTCCACTGATGGAATTCACAACGCCAATCATTTCAAATATGTAAGACGGCTTCAAGAGAATTTGCAACAGGCATATCAGCAAGCTGAAAAGTCTACGGAGAAACTGAATGCTGGAAATAAGAAACGCTACGACCACAAGGTCAAACACCGGGACATCCGCCCTGGTGATGCTGTACTTTTTCGCAACTTGGGAGTGCAGGGAAAACATAAGCCAGCCGACCGGTGGCGAAAGAGTGTCTATGAAGTGGAGTCTCAGATGCCTGGCCTCCCCGTCTACCGTATCAAAGACTCCGTGGGCCGGGTAAAGGTATGACACAGAAACATTTACTTCCTATCCCACAAGTGGGAGAGCATGAACCTGAAATATCAGCTACTCCATTGGATGGGGAAATGAACCCGCGTGAGGTTGGCCAAGAGACTGGTAATGATACCACCTCTGAAGATCCTCAAGAGGGACCCTCTCAAAGGGGACCTCGAACTCGACGAGCATCTCCCGGGGGAGCTACGGGTAAAGGGCTCTGTAACCAAACACCTAATACGGTGACTCCCGAGAATTCACTTCTGGACCCAGAGTCCATGTTTTGTCCATTCCAATGACTGTTCAGAGACTTTATTCCCCTCAAGGGAAGAGGTGGATCCTCAGGACTATAGTGGCCGCTCTCCCAAGGGAGTGACCGAAGAACAGCTATGAAGGAGTCAGAGAGTCGGGCAGGCTCCAATGAGAATGACCTATGATCAGTTCGGGCACCCCATTATGAGGCTCAGCAGTGGGCTCGCAATAGAGTGAAATCTGTTATCGTTATGTTCAGTGAGATGTACAATCTTATATAGAGCTGTGATATGTTAAGTTGTACGTATTGATGCATTTTTATTATATAACCTGTGTACGAAGTTATAAACAGTTATTGTTATGTTGTTCCAAACGAGGTTGTTGGATTCTACAGGGGGGAGGATGTAGCCAGGTCCCCCAGGCTTACCCTCATCTCTGCTGCAATGGGAGAATAAGGGAAGGTTGCAGAGCGTGCAGGGAGCACTCCGGTACACTGGAGGCTCCGCGGCGTTCAGGGCACCGCCATCAGTACTTGCGCATGCGCAGACAGTCCCGGAGGCGACGGCGTCAGACGAGAGGTCGCGCATGAGCAGATAGTGGCTGTGGTAGCGCGCGAAGCACGGGCCAATCAGAAGGGGCCCAGGACTGGAGACTACAAGTCCCGTGAGCCTCAGCCAGACCAGGCGACGCCAGGAAGCCAATAGGGCGATAGGAACTCTGCAGGAAGAGGTAGGAGGAAGCACGCTAGTCAGAGAAGACCGGGAAGGGGAAGAAGTAGGAGCTCAGTGTGTAGAGAGGCAAGTAGCCTCTACACTAGGCCCGCATACCTCAGGCCCAGATAGGCCCTGAGTCTCCAGTCAAATCTAGTTAATAAGGGACAGGCCCTAGAATAGGAACCTGTCACATTAGTGTGTGGAACTAGGGACACAGAGACTGTCACAGCTGCATTCCATAGGTTTGGGACCAGACCTCTCCAGGAACACCATCAGCTGGCGGGTGGGATCGCCCCGGAGGACATCACAGACAGCCCCACGTCGTCTTATCCTTTGTGAAGACCATTTGCGGGCCCGAGCGCAGGAGCGCTCATCAGGTAACATCCAATAAAGTGCACCAACTATAACATTGTCCATATTAGAGGCTGCGCAGTCACACACATACATTCACCTTGGGGGTTTATGGTGTGGGGTGTTGGACACGGTGTGGGAACACGGTGAAGGGTCGCATCCTGCGAGACGCGTTAGTTATTGTGTCTCATTGAAGGGTAACATTTATAGAGAGGATATATGCATGGTTATGGTTACCGCTAGTAAAGCTACTGTTTCTTTTACATGCTGTGTGAGTAGTACTGTATTATTGTCATGTAAGGAACAACTCCCGCTCGTCTGGGAGCCATCGCAGGTGGAGGCGCTGCACCTGGTAAGAGATTACCCCTACATATATATATTGCCCTAGGCTCTCCGTGGCAGAGGCTTGGGCCCTGCGAGCCAACAGGTTAGACAGCATTGATGGCATACTGTATTCAGAAGGAAACAGGGCTACAGTGGTAATTATTAAAGCTTTATACTTTAAAAATCTGAAATTACTTTAGCACTTGCATTAGATTGAAAATAACTTTGTAATTTAATGACAAAATGGCCAAGTATTTTTGCTATAATCGAGTGTGCGTTAGAAACATCTTTGGTGTTTTGTGTAATTTTGACATAATATATTGATTGTAAATTGAATATCTCACAACAGAAATGAAAGTCAATAAGGGAAATTTTCTCTTTTGTGGCTCAGTTGGGGGTCTTAAAAGGACCAAAATAATAATTGTATTTCTTTATAAACATGGCTATTCATTACATGGTGAGCCTGGATCTTTGATTTGGAATGCCCTGAGTCACCAACTAGCTGTTAGTTTCTCCTTTTCAGACAGTATGCAGCATTATTAATTGGAAATAACTAATACATTTTTAAAAAATCCTAGAAAATAATAGTTAATAAATAACCCATTTTTTTTTTCATTTTTATGTGTTATGATGGTAATATTGTATAACAAAATATAAGTATATATGATAAAAATTATTCAATAAATTTTATTTAGCTTTCCTATGCTATGTACTATAACTATCTACACATTTCATTACAGTATAGTCAATCTGGAGAAGTGTTCTGCCACAAACTGTACCACAATTGAACAATTGTGCTAAGTAAAGCAGTGTACAGTATGTATAAACAGATCACATGCTCTCTGAGGTGTTGTGGATATTGCATAGCATAAAAGGTAAATATTGCCAATGGAAGGTTTGTTTTAAATGTTTTTATTTACATTTTTCCTATGTATATTAATTAGAGGCCCAAAAAGGGATATGTAATAAAAAATATTCAGTACAACAAAACTGTAAAACTATGGATTTATTATACACTATATGTTAGATCATCTTTATTCACATTTTAAATTTAAATATATAATATTCAGAGTCTATTAATGTTGTGAATTTTTTTGCTGAATAATATACAGTACAGTTTTACAACATTTTACTGAAACATGTTTGCCTCATGCCCAATTCTTTCTATTTATGTGCTGTGTTTCATTTTGTATGAAAGAGCATAACTGCATGTACAAATCACACATTCATTTAATTTTGGACCAGATGTGGAATTTGATTTGATGACAATAACATTTGTGTTGTAAAAGTAATATTGTACAGTTGTCTACCACCATTCAAAATATACAATTAAGTTGACTTGATTTAACGTAGAAGAGAAAAAATATACAGTATAACACCAAAATGAGTGAAAAGTTTTTGTTTAATAGTAATTAACAACGTTTTCTCCAATAGCACAGCAGCTCATACATGACACAAAATGTATATAAATATGAAAAGAAATAATTAGAAAATCTCTATTTCTAAGAACATTTCTCTATTAACCATAAATCTGTGATGGTGCTCGTCTCCAATCAGGAAGCGTACACGCAGGGCTGAGGTAGGGACACAAATAAACCGACCACGGCTCCGGGACAGAGTCCTGTAAGAGTATCCGTAGTTGGTATGGAAGCAGGAGTCAGGGCTGGCGGCAGAGTTGCAGAATCCAGGCGATAGACTAAAGGTCAGGGCAGGCAGCAGGCAGCGAGGTCACGGTCACGGTCCAGGGTCAGCAACAAAAATTCCAAATGAACAGGGAAGCCACAGGGATGGCTCAGCAACTTGCAAGGCACAGCAACATGCTGGTCTCAGGAACAGGGAAGGCTCACAAACAAGGAAGGCTCAGCTACTAGAGCCCAAGATGGCCAGGCACACAGGGAAGGCTCACAAACAAGGAAGGCTCAGTAACTAGAACCCAAGGTGGTCAGGGAAACATGTACAATGCTCGGGCGGGGTCTGGGAGTCACTGGCTGCTATTTAACCCTTTGAACAGGTGCAGCCAATAAAGCAGGCTGCAAGTAACCAAAATGTCCGCAGCAGCCAGGTAAGAGCGAGTTCCAGCCAAAGCCTGGACTGGAACACTTACAAAATCAATTTGTAACAAATATGGCAAAAACAATCTCAGTACAGAATGTAAGCTGAACTTGGGATGTGGTAAAAATATGCTGTTATATTCTGTTTACAGCTGGTAAAAAGATTGACCTTCATATAGAAAAACAAAAAGAACGATTCATGCGCTCCTACCAATTAGGTTAAAATATAATAGTGATCTCATGAGTAAGGGTTATTTCGTTAAACCCTTTGACCAAAGCATTATAAGCCTGCAGCCACGTCATGGCACAACCAAATTTGCAGATACCTACACTGAATATACAGATGCAGCGGCCGTTATTCGACCATTTCTCCAGTTGAATCCTGCACCATGTAGTGTTGTGTTATGAGATGATCTGCTGCAGACATAATTGCTCGTCGGATTAACACAGCAGGGGACCCTGCTGTGAGAATCGTACCAGGGTCTGCCTGTCTGTAATAGACGCGCAGTAAGAGAGAGGCTGAATCAGTGACTCTAACTGCGTGCCTCTCACAGGCGATCGCGGGGGTTTTATTCAAATTCTAAGCACAGTATTGTAGCACGTAGTCTTCAGAGCTGAACCACATTAGTTTCAGGTCCGGGGACACCCTACTTTCCGAGATACCATTATGGGGTACCGGTATCCCCATGTTAAAATCCTGTGACCGTTGGATCTAAACAAAGCATAGGGATACTGGCACCCCATAACGGGGCCTGTATCTCTGGAAGTAGGTGGTCCTCGAGGCTGAAATCAACTTTATTAAACTCAGGAGACCCCCTTCTCCCGCGCACACTAGTATCAAACACCCCCCTCCAGATAAAAAATCATTACCTTAGCGGATAGCTGCTAAGGTAATTAAGCTGCTTCCTTTTTATTTTTATTCATAGTGTGCGTGAGCAGGGGGTCTCCTGAGCTGAACAAAGTTGATTTCAGCCTCGGGAACCCCCTACTTCCTGCATTACAGGTTAACATTGAGACCCCCTGCTCATGCACACAATAAATAAAATTAAAAAGAAGCAGCTTAATTGCCACTATGCCATTCAATGTTTTTTTGGCTTTTTATATTTCAGGAATTGCAATGTTGTTTTTATTGTATGCATGTTTTTATTTTTTTTGCAGGTGCACCATTGCATGGCATAGTGGCACCTCATGCCCACTGGTTATGGGAGTGCCACCATGTCAGTCAATGTTTTTGGTGGCTTTTTTAAGATTAAAATTGAATGTGTTTTAGATTAGTGGTTTGTTTGGAATATTGGCAGGATGGATGTTGCCTGTCAAACTGGCAGCTCATGCCTACTGTGCATGGGAGTGCCACCATGTAATTCAATTGTTTTTATGACTTTTTTATATTTGAGGAATTGCAATGTTGATTTTATTGTATACATGTTTGGGACGGTGAGGGGGTAACCAGGCTCACTTGGTTGCCCCTAAACTGTGTTTTGCTCTTGGACCCATGTATTGGACAAAGAGTGTCAGCTCTTGGACCCATGTATTGTGCATGCATTACTGTGACTATGTGCAAATTATGCGACAATAAAGATTTTTCTGTGTTTCGCCTTTCTGGGGTGCTGGGACCAGGAGATTTCTAGGCTGTGAGTTTCAGGGTAGGTTTGACGGGGAAACTTCTTTCAGATTGCGTCTATTTAGCGGGGTTCCAAAGTTACTGGAGACCCCAAAACTGTACCCAGGATTCAGGTTAGATTCCCGGCTACATTGAAGTGCAGTGCTCCGGTGAAAACCCTACCATGAAAAGCGTTCTTGCGACTCACCAATAGGAGGTCCTGCTTCAGCACAGATCAGAAAAGGTAAAATGAGCACAGGGAGGAAAAGGGTAACTGAAACAGTCAAGGGGTCCCTAAAATAACAGGAGGGGCTGAACAGTTTTTACCCAGGTCACCCTAACTCGAGTATAAGGAGTTTAGTGGTTGCTCCAGCCCAAAAATAAAACTGAGAGGGTTTAATTAAGATAAGGCTCAGCATTTTTTTAATTAAAATAACTTTATTTATTGAGTGTCAGAGATATGACTAGTGGGGGAAAAACACAGTTACAGTTTTCTCTATCTCCCATACCAAATAGACTTAGCACATTTTAATAAAGAAGAGTATAAAATTATATTTTATTAAGCAGCAGTGTTTTAAAATATGTTTAGACTTTATCCATGAAGCATAAGGCAGGGTCTTTCATCTCCTAGACACCTGGCCGTTGGTGCAGGTGAGTCTAACCCTAGGTCCATAGATGAAAGGGACACTAGTTGCTAGAGGTGGGAAAGCTATTCAGGCGAAATGGCTACATCAAGTACCCGCATCCTGGACTGAGTGGGCCACCCTGGCCAATTGTCACTTTTCCCAGACTTAGAGGCACAGAGCCTGCAGAGGGCTTTGAATAGTAAAGAGCAAGATGGCGTTTTGTGCACATGCTCTCTCACTGTTATGAAGCCATAGGTGCCAGCTTTCACAAACCTGGCAAAGTGTGTGAGTGGTTAGAGTTTAAATTCCCATGCCACGGGTTGGAGGACAAGCTGTGGGACTGCCTGTCCCAAAGTGTATAAGACAGCAGGTCGACATCCCAGAAGTCTCTCTCTTGTTGTTCTCTCTTTTGTGTTCCATCTGTTTCTATGTGGTTCTATGTGTTCCCAAGTGATTCCAGAAGTCCAATTTGCCACAAGGGCAAGAACGGGTCGGACCAGACCCAGAGACGCCTCGCGAAGATTGCAAGGAAAAATGCTGCAGGCCTTTTTAAACCGGAATATTTTCTAAGTCCCCAGTTCAGCACTGGAATGTTTTAAAGACTTTATTTCAACTAGGAAAGTCAGTTTGTCAACCCCAGATCCCCAGTAAGTGTATCTTCTTCTGCCTATTGTAATTCAATGTATGTTTGCCTGTTTCTATGGAATAAATTACAATTTATTTTACTTATTGGCTTTGCTCAATGATATGATCCCGGTTTTAAATGTGTAAGTACTGTACCTGGTCTCCCGCGACAATGTTTGTATTTTTTTGCAGGTGCACCATTGCATGGCATAGTGGCATCTCATGCCCACTGGGCATGGGAGTGCCACCATGCCATTCAATTTTTTTTTGGCTTTTTTATATTTCAGGAATTGCAATGTTGTTTTTATTGTATGCATGTTTTAATTTTTTTTGCAGATGCACCACTCAATTGTTTTTTTGTAATGTAATGTAACCTGATAAAATATTGTGCCTTAACCCCTTCATTGGCTTAGCGGGCATTGCATGGCCGCTAAGGTAATGAAGCTGCTTACATTTTTATTTTTATTTATTGTGTGCATGAGCAGAAGGTCTCGTGAGCTGAACAAAGTTGAGTTCAGCCTCGGGGACCCCCTACTTTCTGAGATACAGGCCCCGGTATGGGGTACCAATATCCCTCTGCTTTGTTTAGATCCCACATGGATTTTAACATGGGGGGAATACCGGCACCCCATACCGGGGCCTGTAACTCAGGAAGTAGGGGTCCCCGAGGCTGAAATCAATTTTGTTCAGCTCAGGAGACCCCCTGTTCACGCACACTATGAAGAAAAATAAAATGTAAGCAGCTTCATTACCTTAGCAGCTACACGCTAAGGTAATGATTTTTTTATTTGAGGGGGTGTTTGATACTAGTGTGCAGGAGCAGGGGGTCTCCTGAGTTGAACAAAGTTTATTTCAGCTTCGGGGACACCCTACTTCCCGAGATACAGGTCCCATTATGGGGTGCCGGTATCCGTCTGCTTTGTTTAGATCCCACGGTCACGTGACCCACAGGATTTTAATATGGGGATACAGGCACCCCATAACGGGGCCTGTATCTCGCGAAGTAGGGGGTCCCCGGACCTGAAATCAATGCAGTTCAGCTCCGGAGACCCCCTGCTACAATACAGTAGTGTTGGAATTTTAATAAAACCCCCGCGATCGCCTGTGAGAGGCGTGCAGTTAGAGTGACTGATTCAGCCTATCTCTTACTGCGTGTCTCTTACAGACGGACAGACCCCGGTAGGATTCATACACCAGGGACCCTTGCTGTGTTAATCCGATGGGCCGTTAGTCTGTTGCAGCAAATTTTGAGAGAATCTCGGCGAGATCTCGAAAATCAACTCGAGAAATGGACTGATAACGTCCGCTGCATCTGTATGTAATTATTGTCCCATGGACTAGTGAAAAATGTGAGAAGGCCCTGATGGGGTTAAATAAAGCATATGCTTTTGTGAATAGTGCAATTAAAAGCAGGCCACAGCCAGTATCAAAGTTACCTTAGTATTGAGATAAACTGTGGGTGCACAAATTCCCTAGTGTGAATATAATAAACCTTTCACATATTTCTTTCTGTCAGCCTTATACATTCACCTACTCTTCAATGGAGGGTGATGTGCAGACTGACACTGAGGTGCATTAGACCTGTACTATCCTCTCTCCTCTGACACACCCCAGATGAAGTCAGCGCATCAACTGATGAAACGTTGGGCTTGTGTCATCATGTGATCAATGATCAGCTGAGAGAGGATTCCTTTGGCTGGGGCTGTTTGGAGGCAGAAAGAAGCTGCAGTTTCATTTCTATTGGCTAAAAAATTAAGAGCTCCATTGCGGGGAGAATAACCGTGAGGTCTGGTTATATGCTTATGGGCTAGTAGCCCCTACTAACATCGTTGGGCTCCTGTATCTCCCGGTTGGTGAACGAAGACAAAGAACACACTGTGCTTTTTCCAGATCAACTCATTGTGGCCTCCCTGCTGTGTATCTGAGGGGCTTAGCCAACGGGTTAATGTGTACCCCTTCCTGGATCATCTACATTTGCTGTGAGATTGGTGAGATTGTTCCTATACCCATTTCTCCCTGTAAGTGCTTTCTTTCACTAGCATGGAACTGGTTACGTACTGACACTTTTCTATCAATACTCTCAGTCAGGATACAGCTAGCATTGTGCTACATACAGTATTATCCTTTAACCTCCACCAGCCTATTGCATTTTTTCCCAGCCATTTATTTCCAGTGATTCTTCACTTTGATATCATCTGTATTTCTATTGTGGAAGAGAGAAAAGTGTTTGGGCAAAGTAACACCATAAAGAATGTTCCGCCTATGCTCTAAAAAAATTCTAGTATTGATACAGTAGTAAATTTGAAAACTCAATAAAAAGAAGGGGAGAAAATGGCATTATATTTTGCATAACACTGAGAGAATAGTAAACATAAACCATATGAAAAAAAAAAGGTTGTAGACCACCTTTAATTAAAGATTTGAATAAAAAATATTTACATAAGATACATTGCTCAAATCATATTTGTACTCCAAACAGAAATCTAACAATCATATAACTTTAGCAAACAATGTTTATTTTGTTATTGTATAAATTGAAAGTAACTTACCAAGATAAAAAACGGCATATACTGCTATAAAGCTAATCGATACTTCAGTCAATCCATCATTAAAAATTCTAGACAGCCAAAACATTAAGATTCGGGATACTAAAAATCCAAAAATTGGGCTTAAAATGAATTTTAATATCCCTTTTACAACAATCTTCATAGCTATAAAATGAAAGAAAACACATAATGTAAGTATTGTATTATTTAAAATATCTAACAAGTTGGAACCTGCAATATTGGCAGTAATGGCATAATACATTTGATATACTGCAACTCTAGATTCATCTGTACTCTTTTTCCTTTTATACTGTGTTTGCCCAATATATATAAAATACTTCTGAGCATTACATTGTACATGTAATAATTTGTTAGTAAATCTAGATTGTTGCATATCACTTTCTTCATTGTAGTCTTCATGAAACTGTGTTACCAATTATGAAAAAAATCTGTAAATAGTACTGACGGTAGGGGGTAACTAGGTTATACGATAAAGGTTAAGCCCATTTGGTTACCCCTGGGAACCGTTGGTCCCTAGCAGCTACTTAGCACCATAAGACAGGGGCTAGGTATCATCACATATAAAAGTTAGTGTCCCCTGCTTTTCCACTTTTCATGTTCCCTTTGTCCCAGACTCCTGAAACTTTCTGTGCGTAAATTTTAGGTGGATTATTTTGGTATAAATGCAATTGTTTTTTGTTTGCAGGAGTTCAGGGGCAAAAGCTACCATTACTGCACCGACACACTTTATTCGAGCAAATACCCAGTATGTACCTGGCATATACCTGGAATGCGCCGCTCCTCATCTCTGACAAGCCCCGTTGCGTTTGCCTTCCCAGCCTGGGTTCATGCCTGGCTGACGGGCGGCTGATCTGTTAAATGATAATGATTAGGATTTAATAGGCTGCAATGCTTCGCGTGTCTACCAGATGGCATAAATTCATGAATTGTAATGCAGTATATATATATATATACTGTGCAGTATTGCAGCCAGTGGGAATAAAATGCTTCAATCCCTGCCTGGAAAATACCTCAATGCACTCGGGCAGAAAACAGTCACAAACCTCAATACACCCGGGTATACCCGAATTCGTGGGACTAGCCGAGCTCGAATAAAGTGTGTCGCCAGTGTAGTCTCCTAATTCTTCCCGGCGAGCAGGCATGATTTGCCGGTACACGGGTTGAATTACACCGGGACTGCCCAGTGTCCCCCAGACTCCTGATTTTCGAGCCCAGATATCCCAGTCCTATTTCCCTTACAGATATGAGTCTCTCCAAGTTATCCCATGTATTAAACTATGTTTTATTATGTTTGATGCATTTGTTATAAGTCTCTATGCAGTCAGCCAGGGCATCTACCTAGGTGCCAGCATGTCTGCATAGAGTCCATGGTTCAAAGGAGAGAGGATATCCAGAGGTGAGAAAACTATTAGGTGGGCAAGGAAGGGTGATTGTCCAGGTCCGAAGAACAAAGGGCACCCTGTGGGGACACCTTTTGAGTCCCCCAGACTTGGCGGTGCCTGCCCAGCGGGTGGCAATGAGTTAGCCGGAGGAGATAAAGCTCGTAGGCGCTTCTCCCATTCGCCAATTTGTATTTAAGGCCCACCTGGCTTTTCAAGCCGTCTTGGCCCGCCACCTCCTCTGATGTCAGCAAAGAGATTGGCCTGTTTCTATTGGCTAGTGGGATAGGGTTCCCATGCTCTGATTGGTCACTCCTCCTACCTCCATGCTAAGGATAGCTTAGCGGAGTGTATGTAAGGAGATGCCCCAGTAAGAGAACCAGGCCATCTAGTGCCTTAAGTCGATGAAGCTAGGGCGGGCTTTTCAAAGTTGCTCTGTCATGAATAGCAGAGCAACCGGATTCGTTTTGAAGCTAGGGAAGTCTGCCCTGCAGAGACTAAGTCAGGCGTCAGGACCAAGTTCTGAGAATTGAATGTCGTGGTCACGGCTAGGATCTCAAGCCGAAAAGAGTACCAGGAAGCCCGGGTGTATATCCCGCTCAGGGTAAGCCTACCAAAGCAGGCGCCCTGCCCCTATTTGAGCCTGGATTTCACCCCAGCCCTCCAGTAAGTGGGATTTTATCTGTATTTTGTGTAATTCTTTGTTTTGTACACCGGTTTACTCAAATAAACTGCATTTTGTTCTTACTACCTTGTTTTACCTAGTGAATGATACCGGTACAAATATAAATAAGTGTTAAAAGTCCTTGTCTCCTGTGACAAGCAGAATTTTAAGGATTATGTCATTGATTGCCCTACTGTGCAGAACAGTATGCTGGTAACAATTATTACGACCATATAATGTTTTGTTTACTTCAAGCTGGCCGTTTTGTTCCACTCAGCAGCATGAAAAACCAGAGTGCTGTCAAATTATAGCGGACATGCACCAAAGCATACACAAAGTACGAAGTATAGATAGCACTCCACTAGTGGTATACTAGAAAAGTATGAGGTCGGTGCAGGGGCACGGTGGAGGGACCCTAAACCCTCCTAAATACAATTCAAACAACACACTAGATTAATGAAAACTAGACACAGGGTATAGGGTATATGTGGTTGGATTGAAAGGAAGTACCCTAGGCTACATGGCTACATCAGGTAAAAAGTAACAGGATTTTAAGTCATCAGGTCACAATGGAGATGACAGAAACCAGCGCTACAACGCGTTTCATCCCGTAGGAACTTTTTACACCTTGAAAAGGTCACTACGGGATGAAACTCGTTGGTGTGTTGGTTTCTGTCATCTCCATTGTGACCTGATGAATTCAAATCCTTTTACTTTTTACCTGGAGTTGCCCTCAAATTATTCTCTTCTGGACAACGTTTTTGCTGTGCTCCTTTGCTCTACACTATTCTACACTATTGCTGATTCTACTCTGCAGGACTGCAAGCTCTGAAACCTTGGAACTTCGGACTCATTCTGGATACCCTTAGGGGCAGGTAATGGACTTTGGCCCTTAAAATGTTTACCTTTGACCCTACATCCGGGCATGCTTATGTTCTATAGGTGGTTAATATACAAAGGCCCTTGGTTGCGGTAGTCAAGTGGACACCGCTAGGTCATTTGTCCCCTGAATATAAGTTTATGGACTTTAAAGCACTATGATTGGTTCCAGTATGGTTATTATGGCCTGGATTATTTGTGTGTGATCAAAGTACACACTTATATGTGAGCACCATTACTCCAAATATCTCTCTACATGGCTACATAGTAGATGAGGTTGAAAAAAGACGTGCGTCCATCAAGTTCAACCTATACTAAATTTAGACAACAGATACTTTATCCAAATATATACTTACTTATGATCCAGAGGAAGGCAAACAAAAAACCCCATTAAGGGGAACAATAAATTCCTTCTTGACGCCAAGAATTGGCAATCGGATTAATCCCTGGATCAACATTCCTCCCATGTTTACTTATTTAGTATATCCCTGTATACCTTTCCTTTCTAAAAAGATGTCCAACCTTTTTTGAACAAATTTATTGTATCTGCCATCACAGTCTCCATCGGTAATGAATTCCACATTTTAACTTCCCTTACTGTACAGAACCCTTTCCTTTGTTGCTAGTGAAATCTCCTTTCCTCCAACCTTAAGGGATGACCCTGTGTCGTTTGTACTGCCCGTGGGATGAATAGTTATTTTGAAAGCTCCTTGTATTGTCCCCGAATATATTTCTATATAGTTATCATATCCCCTCTTAGACGTCTCTTTTCTAATGTAAACAAATCTAATTTAGCTATCTTTTCCTCATAACTCAGATTCTCCATCCCCTTTATTAATATGGTGGCTCTTCTCTGCACTTTCTCTAGTCCCATAATGTCTTTTCTAAGGAGTGGTGCCCAACATTGTACTCCATATTAAAGGTGTGGTCTAACTAATGTTTTACAAAGGGGCATAATTATGTTTTCTTCTCTTCCATCCATTGTCAGTTTAATGCAAGATAAGATCTTGTTTGCCTTTGCAGCTACTGCATGACTTTGGGCACTATTGCTAAACCTGCTGTCTACAAGCACTCCTAAATCCTTCTCCATCAAAGATTCACCTAATTTATCCCCATTTAATTTGTAAATTGCCTGTTTATTCTTGTTTCCCAAATATATATCTTAAATGTATCTGTATGAAACCTCATCTGCCATTTACCTGCTCAAGTGTCCAGTCTATCTGGAGAGAAATTACATCCTGCTACGATTCCACTACCTAACATAATTTAATGTCATCAGCAAATATGGAGACTTTGCTCTCTATACTAACCTCAAGGTCATTAATAAACAAGTTAAACAGCAGGGGGCCCAGTACTGGTCCATGAGTTACTCCACTCACATCTTTAGACCAACCTAAAAAAGTTCAATTTACAACAACTCTGTCTATCCATTAAGCAGTTTTCAATCCAAGTGCAAGTAGTTTTAAATAATTAGTTTATTTTGTACACTAACCTCTTGTGTGGAACCATATCATAAGCCTTTGCAAATTCTAAGTAGACAACATGAACTGCATTACCCTGGTCTCAATTCATACTTACCTCCTCAAAGAAACTAATAAGGTTAGTTTGGCATCACCTATCCATCATTAATATATGCCGACTATTACTAATAATTTTGTTTTCCATTAGGTATTCCTGAATATTATTGCGTACTAAACCATGAAGTAGCTTCCCCACTATTGATGTTAGGCTTACATGTCTGTAATTCCCCAGTTGTGATCTAGATCCCTTTTTAAATTAGCTTTACCTTTTTTTGTACATGTTTGTAATTAAAGTTTGCGTCGCTATTTGCTTTAGAGCAGCGAGGGTGTATACTGTGAGCGCCCTTACTCCTCCTTGCCTCATCCTGATTGGTTGGTGTCATGGTCCACCGAGCCTATCGGAGATGGGGAGGGAGTATTTCAATGACGCTATGTGTAATGGTCAACTTATTCCCTGATGAAGAAACGGTTATCGTTTTGAAACGCGTTGGACTAGTGCCTAAGTACCAGTACTCCGAGTTAGCTCCATACTGCCACTCCATCATCCGGTTGGTGGTGAGCGATCAGGTGTTTGCGGCGTCTGTGTCGCGGTCGAGTGACGTCATCCTGATACCGAAGGAGGGGCAGCGGGACGTGTCTGAAGGAGTGCCTAACGCCAACATACATCCCTCCTGAGAAGGATTGGAACAGCAATACCCACTGATGAGAAGCCCTTCTGGGATCCAAGCTTTGGGGAGAGCACACGCCGAAACATCACCGCTGATGTCCTTCCTGTACATGGTGCTTTGGTAAGAATTACCTGACATGCTGTTTTGATGACTATCTGATGTACGCAGAATACTCACCTTCATTGTTTATGCACAATATATGTTTCAATTTAACACTATGAGCGTTGTGCGCTGTCTTCTTGTATTTTCTCTCTTATATTTCTATGGATGGCTTTAATGACTTGGATCAAATTCTTTCAAATAACATCAACTCTATGGAGAAAGATATAATAGCAAAAAAACAGCTAATGTTTGAAAGGGAGAAACAAGATTATATTTGCAATCAGGTATTTGTTTGGCAGAAGCCTACCCCTTTCAAAAGGTGTAATGCCTCTACTCCACAGAAAACAGCACCCCATAAACAACAAAAAAAGTCAATATTGAAGAAAAATATTTATTTTCACTCAGCAAGTGGGGAATCTGATCTCTCTGATTATGAACTTCTTTCCCAAGCGACAACATCTAATCATGAGGAGGGTGGAGAACGTGATCATCGGAATGAAAGCAGAGGCGGTCCCAGGAGTACTGGACATTATAATCCGGAGTCTACTGTAATAGAGGTAACGAATATGAAAGCAAAACATTCTTCGGGTCTTCAAAAAAAACCGGGGACGTTCCAGCGGACAAGACGAAGCAGGAAAAAAAGAAAACATAAGAAACCCGCAAAAGAGGAAAAAGAACTTCTAATAGAGGACACTGGAATAATTAATCTATCAGGAACACCCCTTTCCCAGGCTGAAATATCTGTGCCCAATAAGGGACTTAAGTTTGCTCCTGATTCCAAATTTAAACTATTTGATACTACTATAGGTCTTTACAAATATGTACGCAAAATCACCCTTAAACGCTTCTTTGAGAAAAGGGATATCGATACTAGTGCCCAGAATGTTTATGATGATGATGATACTTTTATAGATCTTGAAACAGAAGATTCACTAGATTTAAATAACTTAGAGTTAAACACATTAAGCGCTATGACTGATACCCTCACCTTTAAGGAACACTGTTGTTTGCACGACATGAATTCATTATGGGAGGAAAGTGACAACAGGGATCATTTGGATCCCAATAATATTTTGGGTAGTGTTAGCTCAGGTTTTAAGAAAAAGTCAACTTTCTTTCCTATACATATGAAAGGACATTTTCTCACCACTTTTGAGAAACTGGTGGAGAGAGATTTGGCTCTGCTTTCTAGGGGATACACTTTTGAAGTATCGCCCCTACGGAGTAGACTCAAAAATCTCACACCAGCACAGAGGGAAGCATTACAATCTCTCAAATCCAATGACTCCCTGGTCATAAAGGTGGCTGATAAGGGAGGGGCCATCGTGGTCCAGAGTAGGACACAATATAGAAATGAGGCATTGCGCCAACTATCTGATGTATTGTCCTACTCTGCACTACGAGGGGACTCCACCCCTCAATTTTTTAAACAACTTAGGCCCCTCCTTGATGAAGGATCCCTTTTAGGGGTTCTTGATCATAAGGAGTTGGAATTTCTGTTTCAACCATATCCTACGGTGCCAATCTTTCACCATCTCCCAAAGATCCATAAGACGTTGATCTCCCCTCCAGGGAGACCGATAGTCTCTAGTATTGGATCTTTGGGAGATGGTGTCTCCAGATATGTGGATTATTATTTACAAAGTTTTGTCAAAACATTAACTTCATTTATCAGAGATAGCAGCGATCTTCTGGAGCAATTGGAATCTATCACCTGGCAAAGAGGTTACATATGGGTGACATTGGATATCACATCCTTATACACCGTTATAGATCATCATCAAGGGATGGCAGCTGTCAGACATTATCTTCAACACTTCACCTTGTCAATTACACAGAGCACCTTCAGTTTGGATTGCATTCACAAGCTGGTGAAACAGTCACCATGAAAAAGAGCTTACGCTCGAAACACGTTGGTGGGGGTTCGTATACCCCGTTATGTAGCTGTTTTTGGATGATTCATTAAATCTTGTTAATTTTATGGGTACACGTTCTCTTGGATATCATTTGTTTGCTCCCTGGTGTAAGTAGTGCCTATTTTTTCAAACTCTTCGATTGATACGGCGCAGGAGACAGGTGTGGGGAGGATCCCAGAGGCAGAGAGATGACGCGGCTTGTGCGTGCTAACCGCGTACCGCGTGTGCGTGCCACGCTCCAATGACGTTGTCGGGTGGGCGAAGTCTGGAGGCGGGACCGGAGAGAGTGGTATTAACTTCCGTGTGGGATGCACGCGCCTAGCATGGCGACTGGTCCCAGGAGAAGGATGAGAAACGTCATGGATAACAGAAGGAGCAGGGAGCCCGATCACGGGTTGGGGTAAGTGACGAGTGAGCAGAACGCTTCTCGGATCATGGATCCTGACAGCACTCCGCTGAGTGGTGGGACAGAGCAGGCCTTACTCAGGCCGGAGGCACTGTCGGAGGACCATAGAGCTGATAGGCCCGTGCTCATCAGCCCCAGCCCCAAAGATGGCTGCCGCCAGCACATAAGAAGCTAAAGGGAGATGTGGCAGGCAATGGTCGGGACAACTGCCTAAATTAAGTACTGTGACCACAGGGGAGCTACTACATGAGCCAAACAAAATTACAATATAGCCATACCCTAACTGTATTTACTAAATTTGTCCAAAAGCTAAATAAAACAAAATAGACACGCAAGGCAGAAGCAGAACTGTAGAGAATGCCCACTACAACAAAAAAAGGCTGCAGCAGCTGAAAGCACACTCCAAATGTTCCAGCGGCCGGAGGCAGGGCCCAAGTACACGGGCGCCGTAGGTTCACGACACGAGCGCCATCCGGCACTCCGCAAGGCTCACGAGCACCATCCGGCTCTCCGCAAGGCTCACATAGGTAGGGGAAAGAAAAAGAACCCGAAATTACTGAAGGCCAGGTAGAATATCCTACATAACCAGACCTGACGAATTTAGCGACTAAAGAAGACATACAAAAGTTCCAACAGACTTGACGCTAATGCTTAAAACCGAAATGTCTTAGATCAGGCCTGCACAACAGGCGGCTCGCAGGCCGCATGCGGCCCGTCTTCACTCACTGTGCGGCCCGCAGCGGCTTTCCGCTCTCCCCCTCCCTCCCAAGTCCGCTCTACTCTCTGCATCCCTCCCGAGTCCGCCCCCCCGCTCCCCCACGAGCCCGCTCTCCCACGAGCCCGCTCTCCCATTCCCCCACGAGCCTGCTCTCCCCCTCCCCGACGAGCCCGCTCAGAGGACTGCAGGGCAGCAGCGCGCTTTAGCATTGAGGCACTTCCGTGCCTGCTGCTTGCTAGAGCGAGCACGTAAAGTCCTGCCTGCTCTGCCACCTCCTCCTCCGCAAACCGAGGGGGTCATTGGAGGTGCAGGGGAGGGTCATTGGAGGTGCAGAGGATGGTCATTGGAGGTGCAGAGGAGGGTCATTGGAGGTGCAGGGGGGGGTTATTGGAGGTGCAGGGGAGATTACGCTACCCGATATCCAGAGGTTTTCTCCTTGAGGGGCACAATGGCCAAGAATGTGGCCAATAAGTTAGTAGAGTTGTTCTCTAGGGTAGGGCTTCCCAAAGTGATCTTGACAGATCAAGGGACCAACTTTATGTCCAGACTAAATGCATGATGTCTTGAAGCTATTGAACATGAAGTTGCTAAGCACTTCGGTGTGCCATCCGCAAATATATGGGTTAGTGGAGAGGTTCAACCGAACCTTGAAGTCCATGATTCGAAAGATTGCTACCTCAGAAAAAAAGAGAGTGGGACAAACTGATTTCCTTTCTGCTTTTTGCAGTGCGGGAAGTTCCCCAATCTCTACAGGGTTCTCTCCATTTGAATGACAATGAGCACTCAGTGATGGCTTTATCTACCTGACCAGGCTAACACAATCTGTAGACTGATATACTGATATAGCTTGACTAAGTGGACAATATTACTTAAACACTCCATAGCAAGTAAAAACTATACTCGGTGTGGCAGTGATCTCCACGTTTTGTAAAGACCCTAATATCTGCGGTACCTTACAGGCAACTGAGTGGATATTGTTTAACTAAGCGGACAATATAATTTAATCACTCCATAACGAGTAAAAATATACTCATTGTGGCAGTAATCTCCGCGCTTTATAAAGAGTCTTCTATTTACCTGACAGGCAGCTGAATGGATATTGCCTAATTAAGCGGAAAATATTATTTAAATCAATCCATAACGAGTAAAAACTATACCCAATGTGGCAGTGATTTCCGCGCTAGTTTAAAACATGTACAGTATAACTACTTCACAGGTGGCTGAGTGAGCGGCGTCCTATGATACCCGCACCTGGAGTATTCACCATTATTGCCTCGGTATCCACAACAGCTGACCGGACCTTTGCGTTGGGTCCAGTTACAAACCACACGGCTCTAAGTAGCTACATTGCTGCAGCCTCATGCTTTGACACATACTGTAGAGGTGTACAGCATTTCTATAGGACCGGTAGTAAACAGGATCTATAAGAATCTGGGGTCTAATTAAGCTAATCAATAGAAGTTACTGTACAAGCGAACTAATCACTCCACTAAGAGTAAAACAGTATACTCAATGTGGCAGTGCCTTCAGTATGAACGATAAAAACTTGATTAATGCTCCTTCCAAATCTCATCTTCTAAAGCGGCTACACAGTAGCAGTTCCCTGCTTTTTCTATAGAGCAGAAATGTGCTGCCTCTCAACTAATTGGTGTGGAAAACAATATCTTTAGCCCAGTTTGTAACAGTCTCTATTCGCGGTTAAAAAAAAGGGAGGAGACACTCAAGCGCATATGAATGAAAAGAAGTCAAGTTTCCTCAAAAGGTAAAAATACAACTAGGTAAAAAAATAATATACTAAAAATATTTTATTAAAACAAACTAAAAAAAGTATAACACAAGACAAATTCCCTGACTAAGTAGATACCCTGTGACTTGATTCTTCTAAAGCCCACTATTAGGGCATATGAACCACACTGAAAAAGATATTGGTGACAAGTTTCATAGATTGAAACCTATTCCAAGGTATAACAACTAGTTGCTTCTAGCCAGCAGAGAAAATACATAACAAAGCATAGGACTGCAGTTGCAACTCAGTATAAATGTCCTCCAGTATAAAAGAAAAGGCAGTGTAACTTCCTTATGAAAATGGTGCTATTTAGAATAACTGGAATCCAATGATTGCAAGTTCCATGTGTGTTAACCTCTTGTGATTACACACTTTAGTTTAGTATAGAGTATTCTGAGAATTGTATTCATTATATGGGACTCTATACTAATAATCAATACAATTCTCAGAATTTACACCACTTGAATTGTTTTCATTCATATGCGCTTGAGTGTCTCCTCCTCCCTTTTTTTAGTCACTTTGGTGGAGCTGTGAGGTCTCCACTTCACTTAGGCAGCTATCTATATATTTTTCACTTTATTAGTAAATTTATATATATTTTCTTTACAATAAAAAGCGCCTTAAACACATTTTTTTTCTATTCGTGGTTACACTACAGCAGTTCCCTGCTCTTTCTATAGAGCAGAAGTGTACTGCCTCTCACCTAATTGGTGTGGAAAACAATATCTATTAGCACAGTTTGTAACAGTCTATTCGCGGTTACACTGCAGCAGTTCCCTGCTCTTTCTATAGAGCAGATGTGTGCTGCCTCTCAACTAATTGGTGTGGAGAACGATATATACCAGCACAGTTTGCAACAGCCAATTCAGACCATAAGCACCATATTCTATACCAGGGGTGCACAAACTTTTCCCCGAGCGCACCCCTGTCTGCTGTCCTCTGCGCTCGCACCCACCCTCACTGCTGTGACCCAGCGTCAAATGACGCACGGGGTCATGTGACGTCACGTTGTCATGGTAACATGACGTCACGTGACCCATGCTGTCAATTGATGCCGGGTTACCATGACGACGCGTCGCTGGAAGGTAAGTGTGTTATAGAGGCCTTGCGTGGTCCCCAGGCATTTTATTTTAAATGCCTTGGGGGAGGGCATGTGACCTCTATAACTGCCGCCCCCCCCCCCCACCAGAAAATCTAGAACCCCCCAGTTCTATACCATGTCAAACAGTTACAAGTGGTTCTTCATAACAACTTGTAGACAAATACTGTACTCCTTCTTAATCTTACCTTTTGAAGCGGCTACAATATAGTAGTTCCCTGCCTTTCTTACAGAGCAGAAATGTGCTGCCTCTTTGCTAATTAATGTGGGAAACGAAATCTATTAGCACAGTCTACAACAGCCCATTCAGACAATTAGTACTTTATTATAGTATTTTATGCCCAGTCAAGTAGTCACAAGTGGTGCTTCATAACACTTGAAACAACAGACACTGACTTAGCCATAAACCTGCCAGATAGCTTATCAATTATCAGCAGTCACGCCTATTGGTTTGCAGGCTTTTTTATTGTCACCACTAACATAAGAGGTTTGAAGTGTGAGACGCCTACATTTGGAAAAATAGATGCTAAAGGAACCTCAATAATAACAATCTTTGTGTTTGTGTCTCCGAGACACTCAAATTGGATGTTCATATATACCTATTGAATCAAGGAATTGACTGTGCCTAAGATCCAACTCAGTGAACAATACTCCTGATTACTAGGTAGTCACTCAGGCATCAGAAATTATAGCCTTTTTATTTATTTTGTGTACAGCGTCTTAGTTTAATGTGTGTAATATACCCTCGCCTATTTTATGCTACGAGTTTGAATAAAGTATTTAAATTTTCCACTATTCCTAGTCAATATATATGGGGCAATTACATGTTTTCTCATCTGGCTTACACAGTGTTCCACCCCTAAGCAAGTCTAGTCGATATCTGTTAACCAACACTATTCTAAAATATAGGAGTGCACTACTATGGGTTCTTGGGTATTGCTCCATCTCTGGTAACAATACCTAAATCTTCTCTCTTTGTCCATTAGCTATAACCCTAGTGTGCCCTGGGTTTCTCTCTCTGGTTGTCTATGTATATAATGGCAAATTTATTGCCCATAACATGCATAGGAAAGACAGGGCTAACAGGGTTCAGCACCGTAGACCCGCTGCTTCAAACCTATTTTTAAAAAAAAGATGCTGCAAGCAGTTCAGATTATTAACAATTTGCTCAGATATTTTAAAGCCAAATCCGTGGGCATTTTTTTATATAGGTTTTTAAGCCAGGACTGCTGTTGTATTTGATGGACGTGAATGAAAATGAATCTTATTAATAAGATTGTGTAATGCATGCTTAGGCTATTGTGTAAGTACATTTTTGCAGGTTAGAGGAAAAGAAAAGTCAGAAAGCACATATACTTGAACTATGCAAAAAGTCAGTGTAGTATTCTTACCTAATGATTCTGATTGGTCCACTATACGATCTTTAAATAATTCAAATAAGACAACGCATGTAGAATCACAAAGAAGAGCTTCTGCTTCTATAATAATGATGATCATTTTTGAAGTAACTATGGAAAAGAATAAGGGAAGACTGTTTAGTGATTTGTTTCCTACAATAGGCCCACACATGCACAAGATTGGTACTGCTGCGGCACAGTTTATTCGAGCATTTGCCCGTTCTGTGCCGCAGCAGTAGCCTGGCGCGCGCCCGAGTGTGACGGGCGCGCGCCGAAGCAGCGGAAGAGCGCCCTCCGATCGGGGCGCTCTCCCTCCCGCTGCCGGGTCCGCCGGGTCCCCCGGAACCCCCTGCCGCCGTCCCGCAGATCGCGGGACACCAGGGCTCCCTCAGGGAGCCCTGGACGCGCGTGCAGGGGGCGCAGGCTCCCGAAGACGCGTGACCGCGCGTCTATGACGCGCGGCACGCCGAGGGGCGGCCACTAGCAAGCCGGGAAATCTCCCGGCTTGCGGATCTGGCCGCACTGCGATAAAGTGTGTCGCCAGTGTATACAGCTGCGACAGCCTTTATTCTAAATCAGCCTAAGCCGCGCCGCTCTGATAACCGTGGCCAGGCGCGCTCTGTTTTCTTATTTTTCCGAGCGGTTTTCGTTATTTTAGTGCTCGCTTTTTTAGCGTTGTCATGCAATACTGCAATACCTCATGGGCCTCCCGATGTTGATGGAACCGAATGGAATAAAAGGATATGGATAAAAAGAATTATAATCTCAGTGTATAAGATACACCTGTGGGGGAGGAGGGGGAGGGGGGGAAATATGCTAAATATGGATAGGTGGATGGAGAAGATGGATAAGCAGATGGAGAAGATGGATAAGCGCATGGAGAAGATAGAGACTGACATAGCGGGGATACATAGTTTGCTTGGAGTTCCTGCCCCTGTATGTCGGATGCAGGAGGGTGGCATGGATGTGACCTTCACCCTTCCATCACCAAGCGCACCCCCTCAGCCAGAAGACTATGTGTACATGTATGCCATTGACAAGGATGACATGACAACCCCGTCAAGACCACGCCAGGAGACAACACAGATAAGGTGAATAAGACAGGAGGAAAGCATCCACCCAGATCACCTACCCTCGCCGGTGCCACAAACACACCCGCTCCCAGAAGCACACCCACACACGCTTGAATTGAGACAGTGCCCGAAATCATCTTGCGCGACCTGTCCCAGCCACTCAGGGAGAAGTATAGGCTTGCAAGTGGTGGTAAATCCCACAAATTTGCCATGTACATCTTCAAACATCACGTGAGTTACGAGTTGTACTGCGGGTGGACCCACAATGTCAATTACGAAGGGAGTCGCCTCAAAAGCGGTCTTCCTGAAAATTAAAGAATGACTATTGTGGAGGAATTGTGGCGCTATTTTACCATTACCAATCATTTAATGAGAATCGTGAGAGACTCCATAAATGGCAGTTTGCGGCATACAAGGGCTCGTCCCTGGAAGGACAGACTGGTGGGGATCGAATTCACTGCGTGATTGTTCGTCTGTTCAAAAGTTATAAATGTTTTTACTTGCAGTACTCCATAAATGTTTTGACTTATAAAATATATTGATTCTTTTAAATTGTTGTTATAAATAAATGTTTTAACTTACACTATACATCTGTAAATGTTTTGACTTACTGTACTCCAATAAAAAATATATTGATTCTTTTAAGTTGTATTTATAAATAAATGTTTTAACTTACACCATACACCTGTTAATGTTTTGACTTACTGTACTCCAATAAAAAATATGTTGATTCTTTTAAATTGTATTTATAAATAAATGTTTTAACTTACACCATACACCTGTTAATGTTTTTACTTACTGTACTCCAATAAAAAATATGTTGATTCTTTTAAATTGTATTTATAAATAAATGTTTTAACTTACAGTACACCATACATCTGTTAATGTTTTGACTTACTGTACACCAATAAAAAATATGTTGATTCTTTTAAGTTATATTTATAAATAAATGTTTTAACTTACACCATACACCTGTTAATGTTTTGACTTACTGTACTCAAATAAAAATATGTTGATTCTTTTAAATTGTATTTATAAATAAATGTTTTAACTTACATCCTACGCCTGTTAATGTTTAGACTTACTGTACACCAATAAAAAATATGTTGATTCTTTTAAATTATATTTATAAATAAATGTTTTAACTTACACCATACACCTGTTAATGTTTTGACTTACGGTACTCCAATAAAAAATATGTTGATTCTTTTAAATTGTATTTATAAATAAATGTTTTAACTTACTCCATAAATGTTTTTAGACTGACTCCACCAATAAAAAAAATGTTTATTTTTTGAAATTGTTTAATTGTGTCTCCTTTTATAACAAAATACAGTGTTTCTGGAACATACAGTACTGTACAGTAAGTAATGGTTGGTTAATTACTGTAGTAAACACAAGAATTTTGCGTTTCAACAAGGTTCCATGAGGCATACTGTACAGTACTGTACTGTATACTGTGGGCATGCGCATTAAATCAAAACAGTATTAAAACAATACATACTTTACAGGTGTAGCCCCCTGTAAACAGCACGGGCTATATATATATCTTTCTCCTACTGTGGTAAGTCCTGTTAAGGGCAGGCGCCAGTAGTAATCATGGGTTTTCCCCCTTCACGCCCTGCCTTGAGTGATAGATGCAGGCCCCTCACTCTGCTGCAGGCATGAGACAGAGGGGAGGTCCTGCTGACATCATGAGAGGTGGGGCTGACTCTATTTAGTAGCCAGTTCCTGTGAGTGACAGTTAGTCTAGTTCGAAGTCTAGTTCGAGTCTGTCCTGGGAGTTGGAGGAGAGGAGTAGGTCAAGCTCTGTCCTGGGAGCAGGAGAGAGAGAGAGAGAACTCTGGCCTATTAGTTTGGAGAGGGAGCAGAGCTCCAGTGGACCAATGCCCCTCACCCCTCTGAGGGAGTGATGGGGAGGATTTA
This sequence comes from Ascaphus truei, assembly GCF_040206685.1. NCBI lineage: Eukaryota > Metazoa > Chordata > Amphibia > Anura > Ascaphidae > Ascaphus > Ascaphus truei. Next base: position 11,409,549 of record NC_134494.1, on the reverse strand, counting down.
CCCCCACCCAGAGGATACCCTCTGAGGTGGGCATTGGGGTATTGAGGCCCCTCACAGACCATCCTGTCGGAGTGCATCTTGGAGGAAAGGAGAGGAGAAGGCCTGTACACCTTTGAAGTGCCTTGTGTGCTGCTGATGCTGTGTGCTGCCAAGGCTGCTGTTAGCTTGCATGCTGAATGGGTTCAGTGTCAATATCCCTGAGAACTTTATGGTGGTAAAGATGGATCTTCTTTTAGAGACCATGCTAAATATGGATAGGTGGATGGAGAAGATGGATAAGCAGATGGAGAAGATGGATAAGCGCATGGAGAAGATAGAGACTGACATAGCGGGGATACATAGTTTGCTTGGAGTTCCTGCCCCTGTATGTCGGATGCAGGAGGGTGGCATGGATGTGACCTTTACCCTTCCATCACCAAGCGCACCCCCTCAGCCAGAAGACTATGTGTATATGTATGCCATTGACAAGGATGACATGACAACCCCGTCAAGACCACGCCAGGAGATAACACAGATAATGCGAATAAGACAGGTGGAAAGCATCCTCCCAGATCACCTACCCTCGCCGGTGCCACAAGCACACCCGCTCCCAGAAGCACACCCAAACACGCTTGAATTGAGACGGTGCCCGAAATCATCTTGCGCGACCTGTCCCAAGTATAGGCTTGCAAGTGGTGGTAAATCCCACAAATTTGCCATGTACATCTTCAAACACCACGTGAGTTACGAGTTGTACTGCGGGTGGACCCACAATGTCAATCATGAGAGGTGGGGCTGACTCTATTTAGTAGCCAGTTCCTGTGAGTGACAGTTAGTCTAGTTCGAGTCTGTCCTGGGAGTTGGAGGAGAGGAGTAGGTCGAGCTCTGTCCTGGGAGCAGGAGAGAGAGAAATCTGGCCTATTAGTTTGGAGAGGGAGCAGAGCTCCAGTGGACCAATGCCCCTCACCCCTCTGAGGGGGTGATGGGGAGGATTTACCCCCACCCAGAGGATACCCTCTGAGGTGGGCATTGGGGTATTGAGGCCCCTCACAGACCATCCTGTCGGAGTGCATCTTGGAGGAGAGGAGAAGGCCTGTACACCTTTGGAGTGCCTTGTGTGCTGCTGATGCTGTGTGCTGCCAAGGCTGCTGTGTGCAAGCTAGAGACAATAAAGAGACATTGCTGATTTTACCAGAGACTGTGTGTGATTCTGGAGCATCCACCCTGGGACCAGGGTTATTTCTTCTATAAGGGTCCTACCCCATATCCCTGGGAAGTTATAGAGGATGGAGGCGCTGCACCACCACTAATGAATGAGACAACTACCCCAGAAGCCTGGTCCTGTGTCCCCAACATCATCGCGGGAAGCTCAGGCCCTCCTGTTACCGGCAGGTACGCACCACTCAAGCACGTGTAGCCAGCCCTCACACACCCTAGATATAGCATCTGTGTCTGGGGGGGGGGGGGGGGGGGGGAATATGGGTTACACAGGTATAGAATACACATAATCTATACTGTAGAATAAATACATACTTTTTATTTTTGGGGTTTATTATACAGTACAGTATGTAAAAAAGTATTGTATACTGTATGAAAACAACAGTATACTGTTTCAGATTTTCTATAAAGCTCATAGTTATTCTATCCTAATCAATAAAAATGGCACTGCCACTAAATTGTTGCCTCCAGTACATGGATTTTTAAATCAGATTCATCAATGTGCAAGCGTTACAAAAAGCGATATTATCCATCGAAATCCCTCCATTTGCCGTTCTCCGCCTGATGACAAAGTTTCTTTTCTGAGGAAAAATAAAAAATACAACAAAGTTGAATATTATTTAAATAGTTTCATTGTTTCATTGTGCAACCTTTTATAAAAATGTCAGTGTTTTCAAAATTTTCTAATTTTCTCAGGGGACATCTCTTGTTGTGAGGACTAGGGGGTCTCGGCAACTGCAGCGTGAATCTCCCTTACCTCCTGCTGTTCCGCTGCCGTGGGATGTCCCTCTTGCTGGCACCAGCCACCTCCCGTTGCCTTGGGGCGCCCCCCCCCCCCGCCTCTGGCTGCCCGCCTCTGCTCTGCAGTCTCTTCCCTCTCACGCGGCTGCCATTAGTCCCGGGCACGTGCTTGGACAGCGCGCGCCGGATGAAGATAATTTATTCACTGCACTAGCAGTGAAACCATGCCCCCAACTAATGTACAGGCCATTACCCCAGACCAAACTTGCTCACCTGCCTGCCAATCAAGGGGACCACGCCAGGACAGCTCTACGCGCTCCTCCATGCCTGCCCCCGCTCCCGATTGGTCAGCCGCACTATATATAGCCTGTCTTTCCTCTTACTCATTGCTCGACATGGTATCTCTTGTGGATGTCTATTCTGGCACTCTCTCTTGTCTTCACTTATTCAGGTTACGACTCTGTTTGGTGGATTACTCTCTTTGGCTCTTGACCCCGGCTCCCTCTTGATGACGCGGCTCCCCACGTCCCACGACCTCAGCTTGGACTTCGACCTTCTGGATCTCTCCTATCCCTGACCTTGGCTAACGGCAACACCTACTTCTATTCTTTTACCGGTACCGGCAAGAATTGCTTCAGCTATTTCCACCTGGCCAGGCAACACCCTAACACCACACTCCGGACACTGCTGTGGGTGCGTGCACATATACGTTCCCACCTCAGTATAAGGGACGGGTCTGGTCTGCGGGCAGCACCGATGTAACATTATGTCGAGCCCACAAGACGCAGATCAGACTGAACATGGCAGCATGATATCGGCCATGTACCAGCAAATCCAGGTTATGACCGATCAGCTAGTTCTTCTCACCCGACAGGTAGAAGATCTCTCTTTACAGGCACCCCCTGTGGTTCCACCTCCGGCACACGTAGAACCGGTGGGCGCCACAGCGCCAGGACTTCTGGAGGAACTTATCTCCCAAGCCATTCGGGTGGATCAACGTCTCCAGGTACGCCGCTCCAAATGCCAACACTTCCGATTTGTGCCTTTTCGTGCTCCCTTTCCCAGGTTCTCTTCACCAACGAGACGTAACACTTCTCCGCTGTCTGCTCTGGAGGCCCCAGAACTGATGCAACTCGGAGTTCAACGCACTTGGGCACCGATACAACAATTCCACAGACTCGATGGATTATGCTTTTACTGCGGATCCTCTGAGCATCTGATTCGCGAATGTCCTCAGTGTCCAGAAAACGACCAAGCCCAGTGAGTATGAAGGGGCACTCCCTGGGTGATAATTCTCCCTGTCCCCTTTCCAAGAAGGAACTTCCTAAAAAAATCACTATTCCCATTTCCCTCTCTGGTCCTACCTTTCAAACATCTACAACGGCGTTCATTGATTCCGGCGCAGGAGGAAACTTCGTGGACCAAAAGTTCTCAGAATTAAACCAGATTCCACTCATTAAGAAGAAGTCACCCATTGCCTTGGTAGGGATCGACGGCCGTCCTCTCAACCCGGCTTACATCTCCTTGGAGACCAGCCCTCCCACCCATTCTTCTCATTCTCAAAAGGAGACCCTGGCCTTGGATGTAATCCATGCTCCTGGAACACCAGTCACTCTTGGCTTACCATGGTTGCAGAAGCACAATCCGCACATCAATTGTACATCTCAAGACCCCATTGCCTGGAGGCCAAGGTCAGAGTACTCTACCCCACCAGCTGTACTTCCGCCTAACTGCTGGCTAATACATCCAACCCCAAGGGAAACTTACCTGCCCCATACGCAGAGTTTATGGATGTATTCAGCAAGACTCAGTCCGAGCTACTACCCCTCACAGATCTTATTATTGTCCGATAGACTTGGTGCCTGGATACACATTGCCCAAATCCAAGTCCTATCCCCTCTCTCTGCCAGAGACGGAAGCCATGGACGAATATATTCGCGAGAACTTGAAGCGGGGTTTTATATGGCATTCTAATTCACACGCGGGGGCCAGATTCTTTTTCGTTAAGAAAAAAGACGGTACTCTAAGACCGTGTATAGACTACCGGGGCCTGAACCGCATTACGGTGAAGAACCGTTACCCTCTCCCACTCATCTCTGAACTCTTCGACAGACTTCAAGGTGCTAACATGTTTACCAAGCTAGACCTTTGCGGGCATATAATCTCATTCGCATCCGGGATGGCGACGAATGGAAGGCCGCCTTCAACACCCGAAGCGGTTACTACGAATATCTCGTGATGCCCTTCGGATTATGCCACGGCGGTCTTTCAGGACTTTATCAATGACATTTTTCGGGATGTCCTAAACCTTTTTGTAGTTGTTTATCTGGACGACATTCTTATTTTTTCTAAAAATCTACAGGATCATATCACTCACACGAAGTTCGTGCTCTCTCGCCTCCAAGAGAATCGCTTGTTTGCCAAAATGGAGAAGTGTCTCTTTCACCAGACTTCCACCTCGTTTCTTGGGTATGTTATTTCTGACAGGGGATTTGTCATGGACCCAGAGAAACTAAAAGCTGTAGTGGATTGGCCGCAACCCGACAGCCTCAAGTCCATTCAGCGGTTTCCAGGGTTTTCCAATTATTATCTGAAATTTATTCGCAACTTTACACTGTCATCGCTCCAATCACGGCACTGACCCAAAAAGGAGCCGATCCTTCGGCTTGGTCACCTGAGGCAGTCACGGCTTTCAAAACATTGAAACAAGCATTTGTCTCAGCTCCCATCCTCAGACACCCAGACACCCATTTTCCATTTAGCCTGGAGTTAGATGCTTCGGACTGCGGGGCCGGCGCAGTACTATCCCAGAGATTTTCTCTCCAGGATAAACTCCACCCTTGTCGGTTTTTCTCTAAGAAGTTTCTCCAGCTGCGAGGAACTACGACGTGGGCAATAGGGAACTTTTGGCTGTCAAGTTGGCCCTTCAGGAGTGGAGATCTTCTGCAGGGGTCAAAAGAGCCGTTCACGATTCTCACAGACCCTAAAAATCTTTTGTATATCGAGAGTGCCCGCCGCTTAGGCTCCCGCCAAGCCCGCTGGTCGTTGTTTTTCTCTAGGTTTAATTTTATTTTGTCCTACATTCCCGGCACCAAGAACGTCAAGGCGGACGCCCTCTCTAGAATGTATTCTTCTGAAGAGAGACAGGAGAAATCTACTGAGTCCATCCTTCCCAAGCAAAAGATCCTCGCGTCGCTGCATTCGAGAATCTTGAAAAAAATCATCAAATCTCAAAAACACCTTCCTAGGGATCTCGAGGTACCGAAGGACACCTTGTACGTAGAGCCAAACTTTATTCCTGACGTTCTGGATTGGGGGCACGCTTCCCGTTCGGCAGGACATCCGGGATTCAAGAAAACATTGGACCTCATCCGTCGCACCTTCTGGTGGCCCAATATGGCCAAGACCATCCTTGAATTTACTCTGGCCTGTCCGGAAAGTGCCCGCAATAAGATACCTCATCAGAAACCCCATGGTCTTCTTATGCCTTTACCCATCCCGGAGCGCCCCTGGTCCCACATATCCATGGACTTTATTGTCGAATTGTCTAGGTCAAATGGCATGAACACCATTCTACTAGGGGTGGATCGGTTTTCCAAGATGGCATACTTCATTCCTCTCAAGGGATTACCCTCCTCACCCGCTCTGGCCGATATTTTCTCCAGAGAGATTTTCCGGATCCATGGCATTCCCACATCCATCGTATCGGACCGAGGCTCTCAATTTGTTTCCAGATTCTGGAGGACCTTCACCAGAAGACTGGTCATTTCTTCTTCCTTTTCTTCAGGATATCACCCTTAATCTAATGGGCAGACCGAGAGGGTTAATCAATCACTCGTGAAGTATTTATGGTGCTTTGTTTCAGACTCCCAGGACGACTGGTCGGAATTACTTCCCTGGGCTGAGTATGCCTTTAATTCCTCCAGGAATTAATCCACTCGTGAGACACCTTTCTTTATTAATTACGGATTCCACCCAGCTCGCCTGCCTATTTCCAATGTCTCCTCTGGAGTACTAGTCGTGGATGAACGCATCTCCCTCCTACAGGACTCTTGGACTAGAATTCAATCGACACTTCAAAAGGTCTCCCTGACTTCGAAAATCCAGGCTGACCGTCGTCACGACCTGCACCCAATTACAAGCCAGGGGATAGGGTTTGGTTGTCTACCAAGAATATCCACCTCAAAACCCCTTCCCCTATTTGGCACCTAGGTTTCTGGGCCCATTTCCTATCATGGAGAATGCCTTCCGTCTTCAATTACCACAAAACATGAGAATTCCTAATGTTTTTCACACATCACTTCTCAAGCCGTTCATCTCCAGTCCCCTCTTTCCGGACCACACTCTTAAACCAGACCCTGTGATCATACAGGGCAACGAAGAGTATGAGGTCCAAGCTATACTCTCGAGAGGTAAAGCTCAATTCCTGGTCCATTGGAAAGGCTTTGGACCCGAAGAGAGGCCATGGGTACCTCTTAAAGACATTAACGCACCAGGGCTTCTTAAACGCTTCCAAAATAAGTTTACATCCAAACCATGGGAGGATTGTCCTAAGGCCGACCCTGAAGGGGGGGTACTGTGAGGACTAGGGGGTCTCGACAACTGCAGTGCGAATCTCCCTTACCTCCTGCTTCTCTGCTGCCGTGGGACGTCCCCCTCGCCGGCGCCAGCCACCTCCTATTGCCTTGGGGCGTCCCCGCTGTCTCCGGTGGCCCGCCTCTGCTCCGCAGTCTCTTCCCTCTCACGCAGCTGCATTAGTCCCGGGCGCGCGCTTGGACAGCGCGCCGGGTGAAGATAATTTATTCACTGCACTAGCAGTGAAACTACGCTCCCAACTAATGTACAGGACATTACCCCAGACCAAACTTGCTCACCTGCCTGCCAATCAAGGGGACCTATCAAGAACAGCTCCACGCACTCCACCAGGCCTGCCCCCGCTCCCGATTGGTCAGCTGCACTATATATTGCCTGTCTTGCCACTTACTCATTGCTCGACATAGTATCTCTTGTGGATGTCTATTCTGGCACTCTCTCTTGTCTTCGCTTATTCAGGTTATGACTCGGCTTGGCGGACTACTCTCTTTGGCTCTCGACCCCGGCTCCCTCTTGACGACGCGGCTCCCCACGTCCTACGACCTCAGCTTTGACTTCGACCTTCCGGATCTCTCCTATCCCTGACCTTGGCTAATGGCAACACCTACTTCTATTCTTTTACCGGTACCGGCAAGTATTGCTTCAGCTATTTCCACCAAACCAGGCAACACCCTAACACCACACTCCGGACACGCTCCTTCTGCTGCGGGGGTGTGCACATATACGTCCCCACCTCAGTATAAGGGATGGGTCTGGTCTGCGGGCAGCACCGGCGCAACACTTGTTCACATACACGCATGCGCCTACAGTAAATGTGATGACACGCATATGAGTTTCTACAAGGTTCCAATGAGACATACAGTAGGCACATGCGCCTTGCTGTCCACCAATTGTTCATTATCTACTGTAGAAACTGCTCAGCCAATGATATTGCTGGACTACATTTTCGCGAGTTGTGACTAAAATAATAGAACTAAATAACCATAAGCAAAGCGATTGATTACAGGAGAATCGCTTGACTGTGCATTGATATTTTAAAAAAAGAATAAAATACGGCAGCTTTACTCACCATAGACTTTGCCAATCGGTAGGGGCAGAGCCACTGCCACCAGTCCCGTATTCTTAATTATACACATAGTTGACAGGTGACAGCGGACTTGCTACACCTGTAGTTGACAGCTGATGAAGCTGGAAATCTTTTTGGTACATGCAAGCTTGCTGGTACAGTATCTGTACATGAAATCCTGCTCAGGCTGCAGGTATCCAGGCGGGGACAGATAGCAAGGGTTGCCGGTCACCAAGTTTTCACTGACGGTCGGACCGTTATTGGAAGCCGGTGCTGGCGCTGGCACTGTTCCATTGCTGGCCTGAGGCAGACGATTCTTAGTTGGTTTTACCATGACCTTTCGCCTTTCGAAGTCTCCATGATCAAACATACTGGAAAAATCTGGCGCAACACACCAATACCCTCCTCTAACTCCGAGTGCAGGATCAATACGAAAAAAACACGGTTCAATACATAACTTTTTCCTTATTGCACGCTTCCACACACGAGCATCTGGTGAAAATTTGTAAAAGTCATAATTTTCGATAAAATATTGATAAATTTGACCAACTGTTGCCATCTTATAATCTGCTGCACTAATTGCAGACCATATTAAATAAGCGTACGTTATGTCAGGCTTTTTGAACACGTACTGCGGTGGTGTACTCATCTCGGATCTCTCTGAACAATAGAACACCAGACACTGTGCATTTAGTTTTTAATATGAAACGCCTAAATTGAAACAGTATTGTAACTTCTTTAGTACCAAGGTAATTCACAATGGACCACTGTGGTATTTTTTAAACACCTGCAAGTCGACACATTACAGAAACACATGTACAGTACTGTAGTGTAAACATTAGAATTCATTACAATTCATGAATATCTGCCACCAGGCGGATACGCGAAGAATTGCACCCAATTAAATCCGAACCATTATCACTAAACAGATCAACCACGGGTGACGGCCAGCATGAATGCGGCATGAATACGGCATGAACGCGGTGAAGCACGTGGAATTCTGAAAATGCCACCGCAAAATAACCGAGAAGTGTTAAAATAAAAGCTGCCGTGGCTGTACATGTTCTAAAAACAAATTACAATACAAATGAAATTGTTTAAGCTTGAAGTGTAACACTACTATATTTTAATAAGAATACGTATATAAAAAAATAAAGGTACATTAATATCCTTAACAAATGTTACAAACACTGTATAACCTGTATAATATATTAATTTTAATTATACATGCAGAGGTCATGTTACAGTAAAAAAAAGTGCAATTTTATATAACATTCCCTTTACCAGCATGCTAAGAGTTAATGTATGGGATTGCTTCGGATATGTTTCATCAGCCCCACTCTCTGCAGTGAGAGAAATAGGGATTTAACAAATCCCAAATAACAAGTGCTACAGAGTTCATGGATAATACTGTATATGTCAGTCACACTTCCTTGTGTGTGAATCACCTTGTTGATTTCATTATCAGTTGGGCTGTTTATGCATGTAATGCCAAGTAAGGCTACCTGGACCCCTATAGAGCACGGAATGGCATAGTGGAAAGTTTAGGAAAGGGATCCGGGATGTCCATAGGATGTCGAAACACCGGCTCTGGACCCCTACCCACTATATGCCACAGAGATAGCCAGTCCTCCTGGGATGTTGAAGTGTAAAAATATCAGATAAGTTATTTCAGCCTCCGCGATTGTTGTCCGGATCAGCGTGCTTCCAGCCAAAGGTAGAAACCGGAGGTGGAATCCTGTGGGGGAAGAGTGTCAGCGGTGCACAACGCGGTGAAAAAAATGGATAAGGCTGGGTTGTAAATGTAAAAAAATATATTTATTTGCCCATTGGCTAGTAGTAAAAGATGGAATTGCCCCACACGCGAGCTCTAAAGCGTTTCACCCATAGGGCTTTATCAAAGAGATAAAAAGCCCTATTGGGTGAAACGCGTTAGAACTCGTGTGTGGGACAATCTCCTCTTTTACTACTTGCCAATGGCCAAATAAATATTTTTTTTTACATTTACAACCCAGCCTTATCCATTTTTTCACCACGCTGTTTACCGCTGACACTCTTCCCCCACGGGATTCTACCTCCACTCTCTGCAGTGTTTAGGACTCTGGACAAAGGAAGTTGAAAGACCAGCTGAATTCTGTCACAGTGTGCTCACCACAAACAAGGCAGACCTGTGGTGCTGAGGTGGGAATTGGATAAAACACCACCCACAGCCATGAGGGCGCATCTGGATTGTAGGGTTTGTCAAGGCAGCCGGGTCGGGAGTGGAGAGGTACGGAGAGCCGGTATACTTGCCACAGGTCGGTGCAGGAGAGGTACGGATCGTTGCTGGCGCTAGTCGAGGTCGGGTTTGGAGAGAGGAGAGTCGTCGAGTTTCGGGTGCCGACGTCAGGATTGGAGAAAGTATTGTAGTCGTAATCCGGGTGCCAAGGTCAGGGCAGGAGAATAGCGGATGGTCAAGGAAAGCAGGATCGGTACACAGAAAGGATCGGAAAGGCAAAGCAAGACTGGAGGCAAGGATAGGTAAACACAACGCAAATGGTACTATGCTCAGCCAAAGAGTAAGTGGCAAAGCTGACCATATGTAGGAAAAGGAAGTCCAATGGGAAAGCACTACTTAGGTGGCGCTGTCGTGCGAGCGTGTAAATGTGGCGGTCGGGTGGCGTGGAGGGAGACCGAAGCAAGCGGAGGAGCCTGCGGCAGTGAGGGTGAGTTGAGAGCACGCCAACGGCAGCGTTGCTCCCTGGGCCTCACAAATTCATTCAGAACCCTTCAGCCTACATCTGTGTTGCCCCAAAGTCAGACAGCCTTTGATCTATTGTCAATGATCTATTGGAATATATTCTATATCTCTGGCTCGCAAACCTTTGGGGTCTTGATTATGTAAGGAAAATAGGGTTTCAAGCGCACATACAGTTACAGTGATTCACCTAGTAAGCACACTAGTGATAACAAGATTAAATATATTACATATGGAAGTAGTGCAGCTCGAGAAAAAGGACTCAATAAGAAGTCCAAAACAGGTACACTGAAGCAAATGATCAAGAGCGCAAATACTCCCCGGGTCTGTAAAAAACAAGAAAAAAACAACAACAAATAGTGCAATTTCGATTGGACCAATAGGTGCAATGACGGTTAAATGTATCTCACTCAACTCTGAGTTGGTGACTGAATAAGCGCACCATCCATATTTATCTTCACAATTGGGAGTGAGATACTTTTTAACCGTCATTACACCTATTGGTCCAAACAAAATTGCACTATTTGTTGTTGTTTTTTTCTTATTTTTCACATTTGTGCTCTTGATCTTGATCCTTAGCTTCAGGGTCTTGATTATGTGACTGAGAAAAATGTTGTGAAGCGCTGTGTAACATAAACCCATTTTTTATATTTCTAATATGCTCCTGCAATCTGATTTTTAAAAAAACGTTTTCTCTGTCCAACATATTGGAGGCCACTATCTCTTATAGAGAGTCAATATGAAAATCTTGATCAAATCAGCCATGGTTAGGGCTATGAAATTGAATAGGAACAAATTAATTAATAAAGAGGATAAGAAAAATAAAAAGGAAATATTAAGACTATGTCAGAGGGTATCTCCTTTATCACAAAATACAAGTCTGTGGCACATATAATCAGAAACATTATCACAAAGAATTGGAAAAATCTACAGTGACCAAATATTAAAAACTTTATTACCAACAATTCCAAAAGTCATTTACAAGAGGGCATGGACTGGTAAAAGTGTTCTTGCACTAAGTGAAATGAAGTGTGTGAATGAATCTATACCTTCAAATATATATTGGCTATCCCCAAAGACCATGGGCTTTTATTTTTTATTGTGGAAAATACTCAGTGGGGCCTATCCTTGTAGGTTTGATAACTTTGCTGTTACAGATGCAGCCACGAGTATTAGAACTCTTGCCTTTTAAATTCTGGGCCAGTCTCACAGTGAATGCCTCAACATTGCCTCAACATTGCTGCCACATTGCCTCAACATTTCTGTGAGATTCTTAATGGCCCATCGGATTAACTCAGCAGTTTGAATGGGACTGCAGGCATCCCCCGCTGTGTTAATCCGATGGGCCATTAAGAATCTCACAGAAATGTTGAGTCATTTACTGTGAGACTGCCCCAGAATCTCCCAGAAGTTCCTAGGTAAGTGTTCTAATACTGGTGGCTGCATCAGTACACTCTCCCTCTGTTGGCATCTAATGGTCCCCACTTGGATCTGCATTTGCTGGGCCATCCTGTAGGTGAGTAACCTGCAACAAATACATAAAGACATTAACAGGGTATACAGTTAATACCGTCCTAGTACCTGCAGATTATATACCCACCCACCTTGGATGATGACAATTACTATAACTGGGATTTCTCCAACAGGGAGAATCCTGTATTTAATAATAGTGCCTGGGGTCAGGTTTCTTCACTATGCGACCCATGTGATCTTCTACCTGAACAAAATAGGATTTGGTTGGGCCATTTTCAGGATGGTACTCTACCTTATCCTTGAAGATCCCTCGGCCTACACTCCAGACCCTCATCAGGTAACACACCCTCTCCAGTCTGATAAGCAGAACTACTGTTTCTTAAACGTAAATAATAACACCAAAGTGATCTAAACAGGCGCTTACACACAATAAAGTGAAGGATAAATTATCCAGTGATGTTCTATTTATATAAATAGTGAATTAAAGTGGAAAAAACGAAGTCTCAACCTCCAAGGAGAAAATGTACACAATCTCCGCTAACATACAGCACTTCCAGGATCAGGAGGGAGCATATTCATCAGGAATCCACCTCAAAAGAGAAAAACAATATAGTGCACTTCTGTGTGTGCAGTGTGGCAGAAACAATTTGTGAAGTCTTGGCTCATATAGAGAGCCTACTTACAGACTGGCAGATGTCAAACAGCAGTGAGTATAGGTGGTATCAGCCGATGTAAAATCCAATCTGTCTTGTATGTCTCAGAGAAAGACAAATGAGAGCCAATAGTGCAGACCAATTAAAAGTTTTATCATATATAAAACAAAGAACAGTAATGTACTCACATTCTGTACAGAAAATACGTTCACATTAGGTAGGGTAATTTTGATACTGCCGAGGAGATGGGTAGTAGCAGCCGTCTCTGTCAGTCAAATACTCCCACAGCACGATCGCTTCGGATGGCGTCTGACGTCACATCCGCCGGAGTCACAGTCTCTTCCGGGTTCTCGGGGGAAAGGGCAGATGTGGCGATGGCTGATCCTCTCTGCGTCACGTCACACTCTGTTTAGCTCAACGCGTTTCGCTGATTGAAATCAGCTTCATCAGGAGCACAATATTACCCTTAATGGGTGTTCTATTTATATAACCATATGCAAATTTAATCCTCAATTAGATATGCAGATTAGTAATTAAATTAAGCACAGGTTATCTCTTGCGAGTACATAATCCTGTGTCCAAATGCTAAGAGTGAATTTAAATTAACTCAAACATATGAATTAAAACCAATGTAAATAAAAATATAAAATAATATTAAAGGAAGGAGATAGAGAGAAACTGGGATTAATCATAAGGGAATTCTAATGTTATCAGGGAGGGGGGAGTGAGACCCATGGATAAACCATATGTATTATTCTGTTAACTTATTTTTAAAAAAAGGTGCTAATTCAAATTTAACATTTAAACCATGTGGAATGAGAGTATGAAGTTTGTATATCCAATACATCTCACATTTAGCGAGGTCGGTATCCCTACTTCGACCTCTCCAATGTTGGACTACAAGCACAATAGCGGTGAATTTTAAACCTCTAGGAGTAGACTGGTGCATCAACGCAAAATGCTTTGACACACTATGGGGTCTATGCACTAAGCAGCGGAAAATTGCATTCGCCAGGGTTTGAATTCGCCATGTTTTTGGCGTGTTAACCTCGCTGTATGCAGGAAGGGCCGAATCCCTGGCGAATGAATGTGCCACCACCATTTGAAATAATGGCGAGTAACCTGTGGCGAGACAGGCTGCCTGGCGAGAAGCTGCCGAGAAGCCGTCCCCTGCCGAGATGTGTCTGCAGCAGAGAGAGATCCGCTGCTCTCTGCGCAAACATCGGCACATTAAAAATTATTTTAAATACAATTTTATTCATAGTGTACATGTGCAGGGGGTCTCCGGAGCTGAACCGCATTGTTTTCAGGTCCGGGGACCCCCTGCTTCACGAGATACAGGCCCCTTTATGAGGTGCCGGTATCCCTCTGCATTTAATGTCCCGATCACGTGACCGCGGTATGTAAACAAAGCAGAGGGATACCGGCACCCCCTAAAGGGGCCTGTATCTCGGGAAGCAGGGGGTCCCCGGACCTAAAACCAAAGCGGTTCAACTCCGGAGACCCTCTGCACATCTACAGTGAGCAGGGGGTCCCCTGAGCTGAACTGCATTGCTTTGTTGACCAGGGACCCCCTGCTTCCCGAGTTACAGGCCCCGGTATATGTTATCGGGTGGCAGTGTCGCTGCCATCTTTATAGCGTCCAATACGTGACGTGCCCGCTATAAATATGGCGGCGACACTGGCACCGATGCCCCAAGCCGGGGCCTGTAACTCGGGAAGCAGGGGGTCCCTGAGCCAGAAATCAATGCGGTTCAGCTCAGGAGACCCCCTGCTACCGCACAATATTATTAAAATACATAAATGCTGCTTCATTACCATAGCGGATAGCCGCTAAGGCAATGAAGGGGTTAAGGCATAATAGCATGTTTATTGGGGACAATTGCCCCCAATAAACATTGCAATAAACATCATACACCCCCTGTGTATTTAAAATACATAAAGAACAATCAATACAATAAATACATATAGTACTCACCCATGTCCGGCTGCCACGATGAACGCCATCCTCATCTTCATCCTGCCCATGCCCCCTCCGATGCTGCAAAATAGAAACAAGAATAAAAACATCCAATGTAATGTCCCCTAACCCCTTAATCACAATTGCAGTTATTAACCGCTACAGTCATTAAGGGGTTAACCCACCCTCACCCACCACTCGGGAGGCCTACATACCCTCCCCCACTAACCCCACACCCCGTGAGACCTAACCACCCTCACCCAATACCCAGCAGGGAGGCCTACCCACATACCCTTGGGGCCAATACCCCCTCCCCACACCCCCAGTACCCACAATAAAAACAATACGCAGCCCCACAATAAACATCATTCTATTTATTAAATACATAACCCACCCCCTGTGCCCCCCCATAAATACATGATTTATTCTTTTACATACAGGGTTCATACCCCAGGCCAACGCGAGTCCCCGGTGGCCTGACAGGTCACCTCACAGACCTACAGGTTACCAGCAAATTGTTTCATAAAGGTTCTGGAGGCCTGTTCGTGGGTCCCGCCAGGCGCCATGGCCCACCAGGTGGTCTCCGCGGGCCACAATTGGTAGGCCACGGTAGGCCCGCGGATGTCTGGGAGCCCTGGGTCAGACCCACAGGTGTCTGCGGGGCCTCGGGTGGTTCCCACCGGGGTCTGAGGACCCACGGGTGGGCACTACGGGTCTGCAGTGCCCCCACAGATGTGGGGCCACCGGTTCTTCCCCGCACACTACAGGTCCGCGGTGCCCCCACAGATGTGGGGCCACCGGTTCTTCCCCGCAGGTGTCTCTCGTGGACAACGCAGCCTGATACCCGTGAGATACCAGAGGATACCGCAGGTTGTCTCCAGAGGTCTCACGCAGAACCAAAAGGAACAAACCCTGAATGTAAAATAAATAAACCGGACCTATACATTCAATACATCAATCCCCCCCCCACTCCCCACCAACACATACAGTACAATAATGTGCAAAATAACTATTATCCAGATAGGGATAATAGATTATTTGCCCATTATTAAACACATTAACTAGCATATTAAAATAAATAAAGTACTACTGACCTCATCAATAAGAAGCCCCCGTCGCCAGCAAAATCCTTGTCCTCCGTTGCCCACAAAATACATAGCCAATACATTGCAATTACATTCAGATTTCAATTAACCACTTAATCACCTTATCGGATAATAACCGTAAAGGTAATTAAGGAGTTAAGTCCCTTCTCAATGGTGATGTGGGTGTGCTGGTGACAGACCTGTTACATCTGTTGAAGCACGGAATATACCTCCTGCGATCCGGTTAAACTGATGTTGTTCTGATGCTGAAAAATCAATTCCCTCCTGTGGCACAGAATCACTTCCCACATGTCAGACCTCAGTTTGAGATGAGGCTTCCTGCATCTGAGTCCTTGCAGCGGCACCGGATGTATATATGAAGACGGGTGCCTCTATCCCCAGATGTAAATGAACAAGTGATCCTGGTTGTTTCCTGGTTGCTTCGCACAAAACGTGCCTGTGTCACTGCGTTGCTGCGCTGCTACGTAATGACGTCCAACGCGTTTCATCACTCTAGGTGATTTTCTCAAGTTCCTAAAAAGTTATAACCAAGGCCCAAAATACAACAAGGTCAGCAACAAATCCAATTTGTCGGCAGTGATAATCGACAATGGGGAGATATACGAAATATTCCCCAGCATAACTGGCCAATCCTAATGTTAGACCCAGATTTAAAGGAAATATTGGGTGAAAGAGTGACTATGACCAGTCGCAGATCTCCGAATCTGCAAGACAAATGGGTGCATAGTCACTACGTCCCCAAGACTAACACCACATTCTTGACCGCTTTTTCCAGGAGAGGATTTTTTAAGTGCATGAATTGCTCTGCATGCAGATATATGCTCCAGACTGATTCCTTTTCTAACTCTCTAAAACCCAAAAATTATAAGATTTCTGATTTTTTAAATTGTAAAAGTAAAGGGGTCATATATTGTATCCTCTGCCCCTGACTTCCATACATCAGAATGGCCACTAGAGAGTTAAGGTTTCGCATTATGGAGCATACCAGAAATATTAAAAATGCTACAAAAGATCTCAATGCATGAAAGAAAATTAGATCAGTAGCAAAGCACTTTCTGCACAAACACAATTCAGACTATACCTCTGTAGTGGCTTTTGCCATTGAGAAAGTCTCTCTCGGAATACGTGGCGGAGATCACGAACAGGCACTGTTACGTAGAGAGTGTAAGTGGATCATACAAATAGATTCTATGATCCTCAAAGTTCTCAATGACTATCTCAGTTTCGCCATGTTTCTGTGATTTCACTATACTATTCCCATACAGTTTGACAGGGAAATGGTTAATTTTAACCCCATGACCTTATCGTACATAACTCTCTCATTTTTGTATTTTTATTTTAAAATTAATTTATTATTTTTATTTGTAATTTAATTTTTGTATTTTTTAATTAAAAGTTCAATATGGAGAAAAGATCATGACATCTATATAAATGCTTGTCTCCAATAATAGGCTCTAAATATGTCCTGCTTTTTCTTAAATGAAATATTATTTTTGCTTTGATTTGTACAAATATATTTTCTCATTTCTGTCTATATCAGAGTGTTGTCTATCATCATGCCAAGACATCTCGTGTGATCCATACATGATACGTGGTGCTGTCCCTCCAATAACCTGCATCCATATCCAGATCAAGCCTAATTGGGTTACCATTACGATGACGCAGTCTACGTGATGACGTCATTACCATCTACAGTCTTGGTTTGAGGTGGGAAGGGAGCGATCAGATCAGGAACACATCATGTAAATAAAAAAAAACATAAAAACAATAATTGTGCAATATATTTGTGTAATGAGGACTAGATGAAAATCTTGGCTCTTTGGGATTTCCTAATTACAGCAAGCGTAAAAATATAGCGCAGTGGTCTGACTCAGTCAGGATGTATGGAGATAGTTGTCACTTCTCTAGGTGTACCTGGCCCAGATAGATTCCCGTGTCGAGGATCTTTTCAGCAGTGATGGTACTCAAATCCCGATATAATACATGCAATGGAAAACAGAACAGCCCAATGGTCTAGATTGCAAAACAAATTTTATCTCAGGTAAAGAAATAGGAGATGTACTCACAGTAAGTACAAATGGATTGTACATATATTGGTATCTTTCGACGAAAATGTGTCAGTCCAAACAGTAGTGCTTCTCACGATCCTCCAGTACCTCCAGCCTCGCCGCCGGCGGTGGCGTCTGACGTCACTTCCGACTCACGGGTGATCGCATCCGGTAGTGCTGGATGGCGACGCGCTGGGAGAGGGCCTCTGGAGGATCGTGAGAAGCACTACTGTTTGGACTGATACATTTTCGTCGAAAGATACCAATATATGTACAATCCATTTGTACTTACTGTGAGTACATCTCCTATTTCTTTACCTGAGATAAAATTTGTTTTGCAATCTAGACCATTGGGCTGTTCTGTTTTCCATTGCATGTATTATATCGGGATTTGAGTACCATCACTGCTGAAAAGATCCTCGACACGGGAATCTATCTGGGCCAGGTACACCTAGAGAAGTGACAACTATCTCCATACATCCTGACTGAGTCAGACCACTGCGCTATATTTTTACGCTTGCTGTAAGTAGGAAATCCCAAAGAGCCAAGATTTTCATCTAGTCCTCATTACACAAATATACTGCACAATTATTGTTTTTATGTTTTTTTTTTATTTACATGATGTGTTCCTGATCTGATCGCTCCCTTCCCACCTCAAACCAAGACTGCATCTGTGGGAAATCTCTGCATATTTTCTGGAAAGGTTGAGAAGTATCTTTTTGGGTTACACTTCGTGTTTTATTTGGTTTAATTTGTTTGTTGTATATCACCTTTATTAATTATTTATGGGAATTCTGGCGCCTATTCAAATCACCTGAGTACACTCTGTCATTACCATCTACTCCATTGACTGGCTCCCGTAACGCAGAGGGTGTAGACAAATACACAGAGCGGCAAATGAATTACAGCCTCCAAAACTTTGGCTCTGCTACACTGTTTGAAGGTGTATCTGGTTACCATGATGATGACGTCTAATGTGCAGTGACGCTATCAGCGATGCCGGTTATCGATTGGACATGTGCACATTAGCATATACGCTGCAGATGGTTTTAATTACCTTAAAATTACAATTTTTGGCTCGAATTTAGGGTTTAAATACCTGGTCTGCCTCGACAGGTGTTACCACTCCCTGAGGAAGATGCAAGTCGAAACGCGTAGGAGTGGGGACCCAGTGGCAGGACACCCCAGGACACTGCATCTCATCTCCTTATGGAGAATACGTAGCTATATTGATTTTGGACTCACATGTCTCATTTGCTTTTTATGCATTGCTCATTGATATTCATTTCCCATTATATGCATACTATGCTGCACTGACTTTGCTTGTTATCTGATGGTAGAGATAGAAACCCTTTGTATGCTATTACTTCACATGCTTACCAACTTCACTTTGATACAATGTATGGTTTCTAATATCCTTGTACTCACCGTGTATGCCTATAACATGGTAGAGATCACTCTCTAGATTTATCTCTCAGACAACCAATGTGCTCACTTAGTTAGTCAAATGTTATGTCACTGTTGACTAAGACTGACTGTTTTGTCTCTACATATGACCTTACTATTCTTACAGTCTATATCTGTCTGAGCATATTATTTGCTTTCTGTTGCATATAGAGATATTTCTCTCTCAAGGCATATCTACTCTGTTGCTCTTTTGCATACATGACTGCTATTTTTTCTGTCTTTAAGAGGTATTTGAGCTTTGCTAGAAACCAGTCCTTATTACCATATTGACCTCACTAGTTCATACACTTGTCAGTTGCTACGTAGGGTGTTCCTGCCACTTTTTAACCCTTTATGTATTGTCCTTTATAAGATGTGAAATAAAATGTGTGATATTTTGGTATACCCGTGTGCTCTATTGGGATACTTTTCTCTTCTTTGTGCTTATATTATCCCTTATCCCGTAGCACCACTGGCATTATTATATTATTTATAACTAGCCAGTTTGTGGGTACCGTAATTATAATACGGAGTGTATGCGGTATCAAAACCCCCTTTCCTTTATATATATATGTATGTTTTGTCATTTGGATGTAGCACTGGGCACCCCCTGTGTTTTCCTATATTCATGTGCCACAGCCCAGTTGCACTCTATGTGGCATTACATATAGTCAAGATTAGGAGGGTGTGGGCGTTTGAGCTTGCTGGGTTTGTGTGTTTAATTAATTTCTGACTGGTATCAGTTGTATGGAGGTTGTGGCACCTCCCCCAGAGCTCACGTCAACTCCCCCTTTTTAATGGTGGATTGTCTCATCTTGCTGCAGGTAATGAATCTATTATGGTTCTTCCCCCTCATACAGAGGTATTGGGAACAAATGCAGTGTAGTGTAGGACTTGCACTTATTATGGTTTACCTTGACGTTTGGTGTGCAAGCTTATGATGTTTTGGCCAAAATTTCTAACTAAAAAACCATATTTTATTATTAGCATTAGCATTGTTATTAGTAATGAAGCATCATTTCTTGTAATTATTACCATGTACTGTATGTTTTGTCATTTGGATGTAGCACTGGGCACCCCCTGTGTTTTCCTATATTCATGTGCCACAGCCCAGTTGCACTCTATCTGGCATTACATATAGTCAAGATTAGGAGGGTGTGGGCGTTTGAGCTTGCTGGGTTTGTGTGTTTAATATATATATATATATATATATATATATATATATAGAGAGAGAGAGAGAGAGAGAGAGAGAGAGAGACAACAACAAACAACATGTGTAGTGAGCTGAATACTCGCAGCTTCAATAGCAGCCCTGGACACGATTCGGCCCGACCGCGGTATCTCATCAAAGCATTCCAGGCTTCCAGCAGACCACTGGCCTTCTCACGCTGTGAGATTACCATTGAGGACTACGATTGCGGATGTGTCTGGCTGGCACTGATATTATTCACAAATTGCCCATTTTTTTAAATCTATCCTTGTGAGTGACCCTGTTTCCCCTTTCACATCCCCCCTTTCCAAAATAAATAAAGTCTTTTACGCTATGGGGCATGCACTCTCTCTTTACTCTCCCCTCAAGGTCTCTTTTTGGATGTGGTTCATACTCCTGAGAGCTGCATAAGAGATATTGTTGGACTTTGTCAAGGGACTGTTTTTTATATTTACATTTATATTCACTCATTTTGTATTAGTTTTGTGTTTTCTTGTTGTATGTCACTGTATTAATCACATCTAAATTCAGATTCATTTATAATATTGTTATCAATTATATTATTATTATAATGTAGCCCTTTTTCTGAACCCTCCCAAAGGAGCTACTGGTCGCCGTACAACACCTGCGGCTCCAGGAGATCTGAGCCTCCGCTAGCTGGGAGCCTGGGGTAACACTCATACATTTACTTAGCGCAGCGCCTCCACTTACCCAGGATCCCTGTGATGTGAGATTCCCCTGGGCAAGAAATACATACACACACATGTGATGCAACCAACTTTACTGTATTAACGATAATGCATGGCAACCTTATCACTCTAACATGCAATTAGCAATAACACATATCCTAATAACTGGTACCGTACTTATAACGGTAGTGGCTTAGCCACCCTCTTACGGAGCACTGTCTCAGTCCCGCTACCGCGTGCTCCACACCGTGTCCGTGTACGGTACTATATGGTATAGGCTCAGTCTTGTAACCACTCGCTCAGTGTTCCTACAAAGAGTTTAGCCTAAGGCGGGATCAGCGCCTGATGACCGGTGTTGGTGCACTTGATGATATGGTACCTGCCGAGCACTCCAGTGCTCGAATCTGCAACTACTTCGTAAAGGATCCGTCGAGTTCCGGCCCGACATCCAGAATCCACCGTCCAGGGAGACCCCACCAAGATGGCCTCTGCAGCCGCAACGACGAGCAGCACCCAACCTTCTGCACGGGTGCGCAGCGTCAATGGAGTCCCTATCTGACTCCGTGAACTAATGTGACACTCGCTGTACTATAGGCCGTCCCTACAGCCCAGCAACCTTGAATGGCTTTAGGGGAAACTCCTAGGGCCTGCGGGACAGCCTATCCTATGCAGGTGGGTCACTGACCCCCTGCACCCACACTACCTCTCCCTTACCCACCCGGGTCCCCTCTGGTTAACTTCTCCCTAACCTCTGCAGCAAACACACTGCACACACACTCAACCTGCAACAACCCACTGCACTGCACACACTGTGCCTACTTGTCAGCGCTCACAGCACTACCAGCCGTGACACTGACAAGACTGCACCCTCACACACCTAAGGGCAGAGTCCCAAACCTATGGACCCTCCCTCAGTACCTACCCCCTACCCTGGTGGGGATTGTGGCCTGCCTGGGATCTGGGGAACTACCTTACCTGGTGTAGGAGCCACTTGCTCCCTACACCCTTCCTTCCCCTTCCTGCTCCCAGCTTCAACTGCCAATTGTGGTCCCCACAACATTGTAGCCTTCCTCCACAGGAGAAGCTGCAAAACCCTATTTGCTGGCTGGCTGCACGTGATGCGGGTGAAAGGGCAATCCCCAAAGGCTGCTGGGAATTGTAGTCCACTCAGGACCTCTTTAGCATTGGGACCACGTGCGCTACCCTTACTGCGCCTGCGCGACCAATGCGCACGCTCGCGCAACCTGTCATGGCGGCCCCCGCTAGCCGGGTGTGCCGCAGAGCCTCGGAGCGCTACATGGGGGGTCTCTGGGGCTGAAAATAGACCGGGGTTACAATAATATTAGCACTTATTCACACAACTTCACTAACACTAATCATTTAATTATGTATTCATTTATCATTTATATACACTTAGCGCTACTATATATTATTTTGTTATATATGTGGAGAGAGAGAAAGAGAGAAAGAACTGTAGCAAGGGCCAAGGATGTATGATTCAGCCACACTCACGACCGGGACCTGTGCCTCACAGACAAACAGATTATGAAGTTCTGCTTCTGGGTACGCCTCAGTTAGACATCGTGTCAATCCTCATCTGGAAGAGATGTTACTCGCTCCAGAGTTCCACCGCTCTCAACTCTGTGTAAAAGATGGCTTATTTTGCGACTTCACCAGGGGAACGTCATTGAGAGACTGGTAACATTTTATATTTAAAACAGAAATGATCCAAGAGGGATCAGAGAAACCCCAAATAAAGCACTCAATACATATGGAATAATTAATGAACTGGACCGCAATAGTCTTTCCAGATAGTGTGGAATAAGGCAGTCTATTGACTAGTGAAACCAGCAGGTAAAAGTCCAAAAAGAATAAAGCTTTAATACATATCAATATTATCAACAAAGTGAAGTATATACATAGCAAATAAAGTTTTATAAAATCCTCTTGGTGGTGTGGTCAACTAAGGTCAATTACATGGGATGTAGAAGAACTAAAAATATCAAAGATAGATTGGTAAGAAGTCACTTTCAGACCCAACAAACTCGAACGTGGTTGGGGAATAAACCACATGGCTCTTATCCCTGTGCTAGATGCAAAGTGTGTAAATTCATGAAGGTGACTAAAGACTTTATGGATTCTACTAATATTAAAACATGCAAGGTTAATGATTACATTACTGTAACTGTTTAACAACAGGTGTGATATACTTAATAAACTGTAGGTATGGGAAGTTGTATGTGGGCAAAACCCACCGGCAACTAAAAACAAGAGTGCTCGCGCATATTGGAGCTGTCAGAAATAATCTTGACACTACGATAGCAGGGAATTTGATAGAGGTTTCTTTGCTTGGAGGTGAGGAGGAGCGCAAGATGATTCAGTGGTATATGTAAAAGAAAATAAACATATATAGTGCAGACTGTATAAACTGATAATTTCACCCTGTAGTCTGTAAGAATAAAACTCACAAAATACGTCGTATAATATCACATGTCAGAGATCCATCTCTCTCTGACTGGAGCCCTTTCAACCGCAAATGCCAGGATATCCCTCAGTGGGTAAGTGTGGTGTATATGCAAAAAAAGGGAAACCACAATAGAGCATTCTATTCAACCAGATATATTAAAAATCATCACGAGTAAATTAAACTCACATTTTCCAAAAAATAATCAGGTATGGGAGAGAACCGCCGATTAATCTGAAGGACCCCGTCTGCAAGCAGCTTTCCAGCGTCTCACTTGCTCCTCACAGTTGGCTTCCGCGTACGTCACTGCCGTCGCGTCACTTCCGCGGTCGCGTCACAGCTGAGGGCGGAAGTTCAATCTGCCTGGGGTATCAGTCAAGGGTAACAGAAGGTCTCTCTGTTACCCTTGACTGATGCCCCAGGCAGATTGAACTTCCGCCCTCAGCTGTGACGCGACCGCGGAAGTGATAGTAATTTATTACACTTCACTGGCATCGAACATGTTCCCCAGGGCCCTCGAAGAGGTAACTGGGATAAACATCTACTCCAGAGGGAATGCCGCTGGATATTCCAGTTACAAACTCAATGTCCTATAGGACTAAGGGCCTCATGCAGTAAGTGCCAAAAAGGCTTTTTTCGCCATTTTTCCGCAAAAAATGCCTTCCCGATTCAGTAAGCTCCGAAAAGTGGCCAAAATCTGCAATTTTTGTTCCCGATAAAAACTTATCGGCATGCGGGTGCCGATAAGCCACTTTTCAGCACTTTTTGAAATCGGCTGAATTCTAGTAGCCCCGATCAGCTTTTCGCTGCTGATTGGCACTCTAGAATTGAGATTTGTACGCCAATTCGTCCCGCCAACTAAAGTTTGCAAGTTGGTGGTGGAGAAGCATCGGCAAGGTCGACACTTAGAAAAAATCAGGCCTTTTTCCTTGCTGGGATTGATGCCGGGTGTCTCCGGAGCCGATACCCATTAATACCAGCACCGGAACCCCCGGACATGCATCCGAGGCAGGTTTATTGTGGGTAGCTGGGATGGGTGAAGGGGGTATTTGGCCCTTTGTGGTTGTTTAGGGCTTGCGGGGGGTTGTGTGTGCACTTAACCCCTCCACGACCTTAGCGGTTAATACCGCTATGGTCATGAAGGGGTTAAGCCCTCCCGCTACCCACACACAAGCCCTAAACAAACCACCGTTGGGGCTAATACCCACTTTGGCCACCCCCGCTACCCACAATGAAAAAAATACACACACAACAGCCCCACACTAAATAAATAAATAAATATATATATATATAAAATATATATATATATATATATATATATATAAAATATATATATATATATATATATATATATATATATATATATATATATATATATATATATATGGAAAGAGAAAGAAAGGAGCCCAAAAATTATAGCACTCTGGTATACCATATGAGATATCAAAACACACAATTTATTAATTTACTGTCACAGAACAAAATATAAAAGAAAGCATAGAATTTTAAAATAAGGCATAGATCCCCTGTACGTAAACCATAGCAATTGATCACTAGCATGTGAGTCAAGTAAGACACAATATCTCAAAAAGAGAAATAGCAGCCCTGTAGGGTCTCAAGCAGAAGGGGAGATTATATTGCAGATAACTCACAGCTACTGTACACTGGCGACACACTTTATTCGAGCTCGGCTAGTCCCACGAATTCGGGTATACCCGGGTGTATTGAGGTTTGTGACTGTTTTCTGCCCGAGTGCATTGAGGTATTTTCCAAGCAGGGATTGAAGCATTTTATTCCCGCTGGCTGCAATACTGCACAGTATATATATATATACTGCATTACAATTCATGAATTTATGCCATCTGGTAGACACGCGAAGCATTGCAGCCTATTAAATCCTAATCATTATCATTTAACAGATCAGGCGCCCGTCAGCCAGGCATGAACCCAGGCTGGGAAGGCAAACACAACGGGGCTTGTCAGAGGTGAGGAGCGGCGCATTCCAGGTATCTGCCAGGTACATACTGGGTATTTGCTCGAATAAAGTGTGTCGGTGCAGTACAATGTGTAGGTAATAGCTGTAACCAAAAAACCCAGTCACCCACTACACTGTTCACGGGATACACAAGATGTATAGAATTATCCCTAAAATGCTCACCACAGCTATACAACAATCTAAGCTGTGAATGAACAGAGTGGAAGACTAGGTTCCAGCACAGTCCAGAGGCTGTAAAGTATAAAACACTCCTCCTGAACATGAAAAACAGTGTCAATGAATTAGAATAGAACAACAGCACAAGGTATAATTACGTGTCGAAGAGAGGGGAACAAACCAGGGGATCCTGCCTACAGCACCCACTCCTACGCGTTTTGGCCAGATACCTTCAACTGGGAGTGGTGGGGTAGGCAGAATAATGTGCAGGCTTAAAAAGGATTATAATTGCACCCCCAAAATGCTGTCACCTGACGAGAATTACAAGATATAGATTACCTAAATGGTCCTCAGGAGTGTACAGAGAGAACCAACCCATTGCGCATGTCCCCCACGGCGTCATCGGCAAGAGCCCAGTATTCCAATGCGACGCTGTCCCTATGTAAGAGCAGTATACACAAAAGACACTAGATGGCGCTCAACACTTATAAACAAACATGCAGTGAGTGATTAAAGTGATACTATAATAATATACAACATAAAGTGCAATGAGTGTTATAGGAAAAAACTCAAACCCTGAATGGACTGTTTCAATTGTCCACAAGAAAGCACAATATAGAGGAAATCAGGGGAGCATCATTACCTATAGGAAAAAATAAATACAACCATAGTGCAAAACGTAATAACAAAATACACTAAAATGGCAGATCTCTCTCAAGAGAAAAAAGACGCTAGATGGTAACACTGTAACCACAGGCTAGCGGCAAGGAGCATGAGGAAAGTGCGTCCAGGACAGAGACACAGAGTCAAAAGATAAAATGCCAAACTTTATCCGACAATGATAAAATTGGAGGCTTACGAGATATCAGATGTTTAACAGCATTGGTGTATGGTAAAGTTGTTCGCCGAGTCGCGTTCTCGGAATCCCCGTACACTGCTGCCTTATCCACCGATCTCCGACCTCCGACCTGCTGGAGCCGATACGTCACATCCGGTTCTTTCAAATCGTATGGAAGACGCCACCGGAGCTTCACAGCAGTCTCTCCCTCTGGATCTAACACTGGGGGGTTACGCTCTATGCATTTCGCCGTGCGTGATGACGGCTTCGTCAGGAGTAACTCTAACCCCAAATCGGATACTTTATATACCCTTCTGACTTCAAATGACCTTTCCTCCTATTGGTCAAATTGTCACATCTCTGAATAATTGGGTAATTGGCCACATAAGCTCTCCCACTAATTTAAGAGGTATCACAGCAGTGTTATACATATCAATTAAAATACAGCCTATATTCTTTAATACACATAGCTAATAAAAATTACATAAAACACCATTGTTTAAAAAATGCTTCTCAGTACAACAGAAAATCTAAACTATTGCACCAATTGCACATAAAATATAAAATACAAATATCATCTTAAATTTTAAATTTTAAATGAAACACAATTATTTCCCCATTTGTTTCCCTAATCATATAGAGGTTGGCGATTGATGCATCTCAAAAACAAGAAAAAAACTTAATTAGTACACAGATTATAACACAACCAATGTACATTATGAGTATTCTTATTTGAGCTGACTTCGTATATCATGAGCATAATATTTAAACATTACCATGTTCATAAAAAAGCATGTAAGAGCAGAGCTAGCAGACATACTTCTTCACATAGCGCGATGCGCATGCGCGTGACGTCATCGGGAAATACCCGATATGTTGAAGCGTCTCTCTCCTAGTGCTCACGCTAAGCTAGTAGGGCAAAATTGGTCACATAATACAGAGCGCATGGGTGGCTAAATAGAGACATAGTATACCTTCTAGATTCTCTCATATGCGATGGGTTTGCTCATGTGCATGAGCAGTACTCAATGGTGTCCCTCCAATTTAAAGGGATAGTAACGTGAGCTGCCTAAATACAAAAGAGAGCGAGCATAATACTTCTTCACATAGCGCGATGCGCATGCGCGTGACGTCATCGGAAAATACCCGATATGTTGGAGCGTCTCTCTCCTAGTGCTCAAGCTAAGCCAATAGGGCAAAAAAAAAAAAACAACATCGGTTGCTCATCACTTCCTTCTGGTACATGGATCTGATTATAATGTATTGAAGGCCTTTGCCATAGAGAGGTTTAGCTTGGGAATTCGGGGAGGTGATTTGGAGAAGGCGTTGCTGCGTAGAGAGTCCAGGTGGATAGTCCAGATGGACTCTATGATCCCGTGGGGTCTGAACGACTATCTGGGTTTCTCTATGTTTCTGTAGCTATCCACCTCCCCTAACTCCAAACATTTGGAATTTGGTCGCCTTAGGATTTATATCCTCTGCATTATCATGAGAGTTTCAAACACCTTTTTTCTATCTTCCCCCCCCCCCCCCCCCTTCCCCTCCCTTCTCTCCCTCTAGGATCCTGGGTTTGAGTAACTTCGTATGGGGTCTGGATTGACTGTCACTACTATCTTTCTGGACTTATCTGAGATAGACTACTACCAGAAGGACATGGCTTCGTACCACGGATGTTCATCTACATTGGGAAAAAATTTCATGTGACTATGAGTGACTTATCTGCCCTCAGAAGTGGTCCGGAACATCTCATCAAATTCTCCTTGTTATTATGAGGAGATTATACTTAGCTCTTTCTCATTTGTGTGCTTCTATTATCTGCATTATTTATCTCTTTCCCCATACATCATTGTGATCTGAATCGTATACCAATCTCTGATACTGATCCAGTTTATATTATTCCTCATCTTTAATCATTGTAGAGATGTACTTAACAACCACTGAATAATCTCTCTTCAACTCAGTATCTATTACTGTTGTTTAGATATTTAGTTATACCTTTTGTTTTATCAAAGGTTATTGGCTATGTAAACTTGGTATCCTTCTAACATCATATATACATTATGCTCGCTCTCTTTTGCATTTAGGTAGCTCACGTCACTATCCCTTTAAATTGGAGGGACACCATTGAGTACTGCGCATGCGCATGAGCAAACCCATCGCATATGAGAGAATCTAGAAGGTATACTAT
This sequence comes from Ascaphus truei, assembly GCF_040206685.1. Taxonomy (NCBI): domain Eukaryota; kingdom Metazoa; phylum Chordata; class Amphibia; order Anura; family Ascaphidae; genus Ascaphus; species Ascaphus truei. Next base: position 11,380,988 of record NC_134494.1, on the reverse strand, counting down.
GTCTCTATTTAGCCACGCATGTGCTCTGTATGATGTGACCAATTTTGCCATATTGGCTTAGCTTGAGCACTAGGAGAGAGACGCTTCAACATATCGGGAATTTCCCGATGACGTCACGTGCATGCGCATCGCGCAAAGTGAAGAAGTATTATGCTCGCTCTCTTTTGTATTTAGGCAGCACCGGTGGGCCTGACGGGTCACCTCACAGACCTACAGTAGCCCAGCATCATGTTTCAAACAGGGTCTGGAGGCCTGCGGGTGGTCCCCGCCAGGCGCCATGATCCACCAGGTGGTCTCCATGGGTCACCGTGGGCCACAATGGGGTCTCCACTGTAGGCCCGTGGATGTCGGGGGGCCCCAGGTCAGACCCACAGGTGTCTGAGGGGCCTCGGGTGGTTCCCACGGGTGGTCCCTACGGGTCCGCGGTGCCCCCACAGATGTGGGGCCACCGGTTCTTCCCCGCAGGTGTCCCCCGTGGACCCGGCAGCCTGGTACTCGTGAGAAGCCTGAGGAGACCGCAGGTGGTCTCCAGAGGTCTCCCGCAGACCAAAAGGAACCAACCCTGTATGTAAAAAAAATAAACATGTCCTATACATTAAATACATCAATCACCCTCCCCCACAACACATACAGTACAATAATGTGCCAAATAACTATTATCCAGATAGGGATAATAGATTACTTGCCCATTATTAAACACATTAAGTAGCATAATAAAATAACTAAAGTTCTACTCACCTCATCAATAAGAAGCCCCCTCGCCAGCAAAATCTGTGTCCTCCGTTGCCAACAAAATACATAGCCAATACATTGCAATTACATTCTGATATCAATTAACCCCTTAATCACCTTTTCAGATAATAACCGCAAAGGTAATTAAGGGGTTAAGCCACCCTGGCCCGATACCCACCCTTCACTTATTCATTTGTACAGTGGCTTCATCATGCAACTATATATTTAAACATATATATATATATATATATATATATATATATATATATATATATATACACATACACACACACATGATGAACCAATATACAAAGAAATGTTTAAGGGTTATCAAAAACATGCTCTAATAAAAATACCACTTCTCCATATCAGCCACAGTACAATAAAATCATATTTCCTAAAAAAAACATATCTCATCTTCCAATCAAAAGCATCAAATGTCAATCAAAACATTGAATTTACATTGTATACATGATGCATACAATCTATGCACCATGTACACTCTGCAAATCAATGTTAACAATAAAATATTCCAAACAAAATACCATTACATCCAAACAAGTATACTATTTAAACCAAGCAAGTCACCATAAATCAATTAGCATTCATTAATCAAAACACAAAACAATTAAAATACCATCCATAACAATTACACAATAAACTATTTCAATCGTTAAACAGAACAAGTTACCACCAGACAAAATATAAGTACCCAAAAGAATACAATATACAAATGCAAGCCTCACCCTGACCTAAAGTACAGCCGCGGCCCCTTTTATTCTCCAACATCACCGCATTTTTCCGAGATTTTTTTTTAAATGCCACGCACTTCACCGCACTTCACCACGTTCATGCCGCATTCTGACCGCATTCATGTTGTATTCACAGCCGCGGTTGGTGCGCGGTTGATGTGTTTATTGATAATGGTTCGGATTTAATTGGTTGCAATTCTTCGCATATCCGCCAGATGGCAGATATTCATGAATTGTAATGCGCATGCGCTTCAGTAATGTGTCGACTTGCAGGTGTTTCGTTTAAAAAAGATACCACAGTGGTCTATTGTAAATTGGCCTTGGGACTGAAGGAAGAGGTTACAATAATCTATCAATTTCGGCTTTTCATATTAAATAAAGACAAGCACCAGTTTCTGTTCTGGTTATTGTCCAGAGATTCCTGTCGCCATGAGTGTACAAGTGCAGCCCGTGTTCCAAAAACCCGACAGAACGTACGCTTATTTAATATGGGCCGCAATTAATGCAACAGATGATAAGATGGCAACAGTTGTTCAAACTTATCAGTATTTTATCGAAAACTATGACTTTTACAAATTTTCGCCAGCTCCTCATGTGTGCAATAAGGAAAAAGTTATGTAGCGATCCATGTTTTTTTCGTATTGATCCTGATTTTATTGGAGGGTATTGGTGTGCATCACCGGGTTTTTCCCGTATCTATGATCATGCAGACGGCAAAAGGCGAAAGGTTGTGTAAAAACCAAGTAAGAAACGTCAGTTGCTGGCAAGTAATGCGCCTGCACCAGCACCGGCTTACAATAACGGTCCGACCGTCAGTGACAACCCTTGCTGTCTGTCCACGCTCGGATACCTGCTCTTCTGGTAAACTCTTCGAGATTGTGGCCACCCATATGAAACAAAGATTCCTGGAACGAGGATATAGCAACAAGGTGATCAAATGTGCCTACAAACGGGCAAGGCAAACTCCTAGACACCTACTGCTTCAGGACAAGGGACCAAATTTGGAAAAATGGTGATTAGATGTATTGGCACCTTCAACTGCAATTGAATTCAATTCAGTCAATATTTAGAAACCACTGGCACGTACTGTTGGCCGATAGTGATTTACAAGAAGTTCTCAAACCCTCAATCACAAGCAAACGACCCCAGAACTTGAGAGATATGTAAACTCACAGCCATTATGAACAACTGATCAGACCTACATGGCTCCCTGTGAAATCACATGGTTCCTTTAAATGCTCTCAATGTAGAGCCTGCAGGCATACTAAAATAATGAAAAAATTCAAAAATTGGAACAATCCAAAAATGTTTTCCATACGAAGTTTCATCAACTGCCAAACGGCAGGAGTGGTGTATCAGATTGAATGCACTTGTTCCAAAAAATACATTGGAAAGACAAAGAGATAGTTACGCTAGAGGGTGCTAGAACACCTGGGAGCAATAAGGAACATCTTAGACAACCCTGTCGTGAGACATGTGCATAGGATTCACGATGGAGACCATAGAGTCCTAAAATTCATGGACATCGATCATACTAACTTGGGCTCAAGAGGTGGTGATTGGGATCAAATACTTCTGAAATGTGAGGCAAGGTGGATTTTCAAATCTAGAGACCCTTGCCCCAAAAGGATTAAATGAGGGCTTCATGTTCGCTCCATTAATTTAATCCTCTGCCACTATTCGAGTAATAGGATGGCCCTTCTAACCTTCATACCTCTGGAGTTCCTATCCATAACATCTTCAACTTACAACATTAACAAGTGTATACACACAAACAGACAGCCATCACTTATTGGGAATATAGGACAATTTTCTATCTGTCCAGAATATCGACTATGTCCTAGAGAACTATCACAATAAAGAGCATGTAAGCACATGATTGGTACATATATACATATATATATATCCAAAGGTTCAGGCTTGGATATTTCGTAGTATCAGTACACTAATCCTTGCTATATATGTACCAATCATGTGCTTACATGCTGTTTATATTGATAGTTCTCTAGGACATAGTCGATATTCTGGACAGATAGAAAATTGTCCTATATTCCCAATAAGTGATGGCTTATATATATATTGTGACAGAGTCACTGACTCAGTAGGCTGGAACAGTGAATGGAGAGACGCTGCAGCCAGTTCACAGAGTGTTAATCTCCTCAGATAGAGAAAGCACAGCTGAAGACTGATTAAACAGGGGCTGAACTCATCAGGCTGGGAAGCCGTAGCTGTTGCTCTGGTCCCCCAGTCCTGCGAGGAGCTATGCTGCTGGGACCCCAACCCAGAATAAAGATAAACATTGCTGCGAGGCTGGACACAGCCTACTCCCTGGAACCATGTTCCTGTTTGCTGTTGGAGCTGCATTACAGATAAGACTTTATGATACTTATTTGTTATACTTTCTGGAGCACATGTTTTGGGCATAACCAGATTAGCTGGCTGTCCTGTTAGTAAGGGCTCAAGAAGTGAGTTAGTTTCCCTAACGGGACTAGGCTTTATTTTCTAGAAAGTAGTTTCTTAAAGGGACAGTGCACCCGTACTTATTTTGGTTGTGGCTAATAAATCACTAGTGTTTAACGTTTCCCATCGTGTCTAGCGTCTTACTGACCCCGCCGCGAGGCCGTCCTGCCACAATATATATATAGATATATATATATATATATATATACAGATATAGCACAGCTGGCACTTCAAGCAAAGGAGTCAAATCGTAAGGTGCATGTTCCATAAGACAAGTCTATGCAACAGATTGCCTTCCCAGCAGGGAAAGCAAAGAAACAGCACTCAGTGGTATATAGCAAAAAGATTGTATTCAAACAACATGACAGCACATACAGTGGCGGCCGCCTTTATCCTAATGCGGTCGGATCCGCGGCGCTCTTATAATTGGGGGCAGATGCGGTTTTTTTTTTGGTCCGGAGTGAATTGCGTTATTTTAGCGGTTATGATATTAGCATTTTCTTCTCGCTGTCTGCAATACTGCAATACCGTCTAAAAACTCTGGGAGGCGTTCATGAGCTGATGTCTTGGAAGTCTAATACTTTAGCAGTTCAACCTTGATTTGTGTGCTTTTTATGTACTGTATTTGGGGATGTAGGGATCAAATTATTATGATGACCTGCCTTTTGAAATGATGTCATTTCTTTTAACTGCTGCCCAGCTACTGTAATCCTTCATGAAGCTTGTAGACGGACGCTCACAGAGGTACACAATTGGAGACTTTTGTAAGGTGAAATTATAACAAGGCTTTATTGTGCCTTTTCCTTAATATCAGGAAACCATCCAAACACAGGCGGGGGGGGGGGGGGGACAAAGCTTCTATTCACTTGGGAGTATTTCTAGTGAATACTATGCAATTAATTCACAACTCCCTTAGATAAGCATGTCTCCCAGCCCCAAACACATAGCATGAAATGAACAGATATAAAAAGTCTTGTTAATAAAAGTCTTATCTGTTAGCTGCTGTAGAGTAAGATTCTCTGCTCTCCTGGAACCGCACCCGTGTGTGCACAGAAAATGTCAGCATCCAGGTTTAGAAGTCTTATTTGTCAGCTCCAGAGATCTGTGTTCTCTTGGTCAGTCTCTCCTGGGAGACTCAAGAACCTCTGCTCTGTCTCCAAAGATCAGCTCACAAGTGAGCTAAGGAGTCACTACCTGTCTCAACAGACAGGCTTTTGTAAGCAATCTAAATCAGGCAGGTGGTGTTTATTAATTGACTACCAGCAGTTAACCACCACACTGCTAGATTAAAGGCACATTACTTGAACAGGGATTACTCCCCTATTACATACCTCCCCTGTTTGTGGGAAGCTTGGGCTTGCCACGGCCAAAGCCCATCCTTCCACTCTCATTCTAGATATCTCTGTAACTTGAATGAGAGTGGATGGAGGAAGAGAACCCTCAGTCCTGCTGGGATTGGAGCCCTTTCTCCAGTTTATTCGTGTCTCCTCCTGAAGGTGTATGAGATAAGCACCCCTCAGTCGCTCGAGGAGGACTTTTTCCAAGTACAGTCTTTTTTCTACGTGCGCGGTCATGAGATTTCCCTCGCGTCGGGTGCTCGTCTTATTGTAGGCATACTGTATGGCAGCAGTTGCAGAGCGTTTAAAAACAGCCCTTTGGGTTTTCCGCACTTGAAGCTGTCGCTCTGCCCTTTTCCCACTCAATGGGGTTGCTAGTTCAGCCTCTTTGAGATTAAGTTGCAATTCCACACCCACTTCCAGAGAATGTCCCATCTTTTCAGCTTCATCAGCTAAGGATTCTTCTGGTTTTAATTCAGCACGTGTACCTTCTTTTGTTGCCTGCTGGGTGGCTGAAGGTTTTTCTAGTGCTTGTTTAGGTGGTTCAAATTTTGCAACCTTGTCTTTCAGATGAGCGGTATTCCCAGCTCTCACTGTACCCTTGTCTTCATGGGTTTTTGAGGCTGTGGGATACGGACGCTTAGTCAGGGTCAATACTTCATCCGCGAGAGATCCCTGTTTTTTGAGTGCGTCTTGCAAGTCTCTTCTCAGGGAATTTATCTGTGCACTTTGCTTTCTCTGAGTCTGTATCAGTGTCTCCTTCATATTCTGGAGCTCTGTAATTTTTGTCGTCAAGGTTGCCGCTGCGTCTGTTTTTTCGTTGGTGTACTGACTCAAGGGAATGGAACAGTCTCTCTGTCTCTCCAGCTCTTGCTCCAGTTTCTGAGCCTTCTCACGCTCCCACTCATACAGAGTCACCTGGTATCGAAGCTCCGCCTCCAATGATGCTCTGGTGACATGCAGCGTGGCCTTTAGCTCCTCATACTGCTCTGTGGGGACGTATTGGTTATTCAGACATTCCTGCAGCGCTGGTACCTCTTTAGCAGCCTGTAGCTTTTCTTCCTGCAGCGTTCGCTGCTTCTCCTCAGCATACTGGAGGTGTGTATACAGACCTTGCAGTTGGTTCTGCAGTCGGTGCTCTGCTTCAAACTTTTCGTTGACTTCTTCTGTCAACTGAAAATTTTCTTCTTTCAGTTTTAAGTTTTCTTTTTTTAATCTTGAATTTTCTCCTTTTTCAGTCTCTGTATTCTTCAGGGCCTCTTTGCAGTCCTCCTTCCATTACGCACATCTGCTTTGAGAATGACAATCTCCTGGCGTGAGACTTCCTTCTTTAGGTTGAGGGTCTGAAGCTCCTTCTGAGAGACTTTGAGATCTGTATCAAGATTGGCAACCGTTTCTTTAGCAATGTCCAGCTCCTCAGTGAGACTGTGTAGTTCCTTTCTGGAAACTTCCAGGTCTGTGCAGCAGCTGTTCGTCTCATGATGTGAGGCATCCAGTGCTCTGCGGAGTGTCTGAACCTCTTTCTGAGATACGTCCACCTCTATCCGGACACTGTTGACCTCCTGTTGTGAGGCATTCAGCTCTATGCGAAGAGTGTGAACCTCTTGCTGGAAGACTGTCATCTGCTTTAGTGCCTCCTCATACATCCGCTTTAGCGTAGCCACCATTTTATCAGATTGGCTTTGCTTTCCATCCATGGCGGAAATAGTAGCATTTGCAGTATCTAGCTCAGTCTTGAGATCATCCAATTCTGTCCTGGCTAAAGAGTAAATTGGGAGCACATCTTTTTGTAGCCTCACGTTATTTTTCTGTAGCTCTGTGTAACCATCTTCCTTTTGTTTCAATTGTTCACGGAGCATATCACAGTCATGCCTGGCCTTTTTCAAGGCATCTTCAGGGTTGGTCAAGGGATCGTCACTCACTGGTTCCGGCTCCACTTCCCTGGGATGGTTGGTTGAGGGTGTCACGGTAGCTTATGACAGGCTGTAATTTACACCAAAACTATATATAAATATATATATACCTGGGTTTGAACTGGGACGAGACTTAGATATAACAAATTGTATTTATTCCTTAGGATAGGTGACCACAACAGATATGTACAAATAACAGCAAAATATAGACACTTACTTAAAGATTAGGACAGAAAGCCATCAGGATACAGACTGGGCCACTTCTCCCATATATTTCAGTTGACATCACAGCAAGACAGGCAAAGTTATACAGCAATACCTGCATCATCCCAAGACCTTGCATAAAGACACAGGCCTGATGACATGCAGACATGAAGATCATGAAGAACATTTGCATGAAGAACATGAAGAACAATGGGTAAAGGGTGGCTTTGACTTATATACTATGTCAAACTCATCTCTTTAACCCTAGGTGCCGCGACGGCTAGCAAAAGTCCCTTTGAAGCTTTTGAAGCTCAGTTTGGACTTCCAGTGTCCAGTGTGAAAGGTCACACTTTTCTGATTAGTTCCTTTTGTCCGTTGGGCCAAGCATAAGCAATTAGCAACTTAGCCTTTGATGACCAGGTGATGTCAATTCTAGCCTTTCCTGCTCATCACAACAGGGGTTCCTCAGAACTCAACCAAAATTTCATATTTACTGCAAATCACCTCATAACTTGAGTTCAGTGATACATACAGGCAGGTGAGATATATTAATACATTCCATCACACCTGACGCTCGCAGAGAGACCAAACATTACAGTGTAATATGAAACTTAATAGAGATATTAATATCTGGCATTTCTTAGCGGTTACATATACAGTGTTTAGACTCCCAAAGATATGCTAAATCCCACAGATACAAATATGTAATTCTTATCATTTTTAGTCAAGGACATCTCATAATATTCTTATATATAATAAGGACACTTATTCAGATATCCTGCTTGGGGTTGCCCCACCCTGGCCCCATCAATAAAACCTTTTGAAGCAGGCTTTTGGCTTCCATTGTAAGTGTGAATAACAAACACTTAACCATTCCAGTAGGGCAGTTACCTTTTGCTGCTTCCTGGGTCTCGCATAATAATACCCCTTTGAAGCAGGGCTAAATTCTAGCATCCAGCTGGCCCATTCACACCTTCCTTTTGATATGCAATTTCAGAGAGGAAGCTTGCATACCAAACGTGAATAGACTCAATGAGTCACAGCATTTGGCTATGGACATTTTAAAAACTGCAAAAAGTCACTTTATCAAAAATATATGTCCATCTTATGACAAAGTTATATTTTTAATATGTGGGTACTTGGGGGGTTCCCCTGAGGCTGCACCCCAAGACTCAGGGGCTGGCTGCAAACAGGTATTAACATACTGTACACTAAAAAACCCTTCTGCTTTTCACATTCAACTTCAATTAAGCCCTTTGAAGTCCAGATTTCCTGAAAAGACACCATACAGTGGAATTTTCTTAAACTGTAGCTCATTAACCCCTTATGACCCAGTGGGTGTGTTATGCAGACACTGATCAAGCAACAATACATTTACACAGGGGAATAAGCATTTTCATTTTATAACAAGGGTCAAATCACATTTCTGGGCCTCAGCCCAGTTAACCCCTTGTCTCCCTGGTGAGGTTAGAGGGGGGCCCTTGGGGGGTAACCCCGTTAATCCCGGGCCAAACCCTCCCTATCGTCACACCTCCCCCGTTCAAGGGGCCCGGGTACCCTTGCGGCCTCCTCCTGGCCCTGGGATACCACTGGCGCTCTTGATGCACTCAATACGTCCTGAGGGATTGGCCTGGCAAAATTGTCCTCCGGCATTGACCGGTACACAGTGGATTGTAAAGTCCAGGTCCTGCGGCGCAGGGCTCCACCGTGGCCTCCGGGCCTTCTCCTTTGCCTCCCTCTGCCCCCCACCCAGTGTCTGGCGAACCAAATACATAGTGAAGGGGCCCCTGTGCAGACCATGCTGCACATTGCCCAGAGACTGGCATGTCTCTGCACCAACAGGAGACCAGCTATCCAGCACAGACCGTCGCTTTCCTGTCAACCAAGTCTGGGAAAGGGCTATGTCACAATTCAGTAGGGACCCTACCTGCCCTGGCTCTGTGCCACCCTGTAGCTGCTCCGCTATACTCCTGACTCTCCTCCCTGGCTGCCTATCTACCCACAGCCCCTCCTTTGGGAACCCTGGGGAATCTGTCAGGGGGGTCACTCCTGGCCCGTCAGAGCAAGGGACTTTCTGCCTACCTAGCCCATCCCTCGCTTCTGCCAGCTGCCTGACACCCCACTGACTTCCTATCTTTCCCTGCTTCCCAGGGTCTCCCTGCCAAGCCTCCCCTAGGCCCAGCACCTCAGCCCCTGCTGATGACTCCTGCTGCTTACCTCCCTGCAGCCCACCTGCACTCCTCTCCTCCCTGGGCAATCCTAACCCAGACCCTGGAACTACCTGAGTGCACCTACCTCCCTGACCTTGTCTCCCCCTTACCAGGGATGAGCTCAGGGGCACCTCTCCAGATGCAACCGCCTTAGCGCTTGGCTGGCAGGTATCCCTGGGGTGGCAAAAGCCTGCCACTGCCCCGGATACCCCCAGCCCATAGCCAGGCTGCAACAGGGGGTTGCTGATCTGAGACACCCCCTGAGGCTCTGCCAGTGTAACGGGGAAAACTGGCTGGCTCACTTGCTGCCTTCCCTCCCCGCTTCCCACTGGCCCACCTAACCCTCTCCCAGGCAATCCTACCCTAGAGCTGGGTGCTAACGGGGCTAGCCCCTCTCCCTGATGCTGTGCCCCCATTACCGGAGGTGAGCTCAGGGTTGCTGGTGCAGATGCACCCACCTTAGCTTCTGGCTGGCAGGTAATTTGGGGGTGGTCTAACTGTGCCACAACCCCTGGTACCTCCAGCCCATAGCAAGGCTGCAACAGTGGGGCTCTTAACTGAGAGTCCCCTTGCTGCTCCGCCCAGGTAATGGGAAAGCCTGGCTGCCCTACGAGCTGCCCTTCCTTCCCCTCCCCTGGTACCCCTATCTCCTGCCACCCCCCGGTCACCCCTATAGTGAAACAACAGGGTACAGTCATAGGGAAACATAAGTCAGAGTCAGTCTGCGACTTGGTCTGGCTTACCTGGCTGGTCCCCGCAGAGACCGCCGCCTTCGTTGGTCCCAATTGCAGGGGGACTGGAGCGGCCGCCGCCGGCCCCATCTGGGCTGGGCAGCACCGGGCCGCTGCCGCAACAGCGCCCGGGTTGGGTACAGGTAAAACGGTGCAGGACAAGGGTCCCAGGTCTTTGTGGAGGAACACAGCTCCATGCAAACTTGATAAAATAACCCCCTCCCGCAAACCCTGTCCCTCCCCCCAAATAAAACTGCCGCCGGCAGGATGCCGGAGTGGCGGCTTCTTCTCCGCCGCCACTGGTTCTCCGCCGGGATCAGGTGGATGGCCGCTGCTCTCCGCCGCTGTTGCTGATGCAGCCCGTCCAGGTTCTCCAGGAGACGTCCCGAGGAGGGTTGTCGCCCCGGCTGGGCGGGAGCCATCAGAGGATGCCGCTAACTGGGTCATCTTTTCCGCAGCTCGTGAGCGTTGGCCCTGAGGGGCTTCTTTGCCTGACCGCGCACGGTCAGGGCACTGGGCATTATTGTGGGCCATATGTTGGCAGTGCCGCAGCAGCTGCCGGTGCTTCTCCGCCACCGGTGGACTAACCCCAGCAAGGGGCAATGGAGTCCAGAGCGGAGTGGCCTGAGCGCCGGGCTCAGGGAGGGGATAAGCGGGTCGGTGCGGTACCGACGCCAGGAACTGGGTCCACTTCGCCGGGAACCACATCTTGCCCAACGCACACACCAGTGCTAGCTCTTTCAGGGAAAATGGACGGGCCACTGCAACGGCCGTTACCTCTCCTGGTGCAAGACTTCCGTGGTTTCCAAGACCACCCGCTCCCTCCACAAGTCTCTGTCGTCCCGGAGCTGGGTCCATTCCCTGCTCTCCGGGCGGTTTGATGGTTACAGCAGCTGCAGCTGTGGATCTTTGCTCAGCCTGCCGGGTTTCATGCTCACCCATTGCTGTCTCTCTCTCAGCCTTGCTGGCTGCTGGTCCCCGCGCCGACTTGATGCACTCCTCCGGTCTCAGTGCCCGGCTCCAGTCAGACGGATGGCCGGCACTTTGGTTCTGGAGGCAATGCTTCTCACAAGTAGGGGAACAGTGAGGAGGTGCCATATCTTGTGTTATATGTTGTACACTGTGTGTTCAATATATTTAGTCCCAGGAACTTGCAATTACCATCAAGTTCCCACTGGATCACAGTACCCCGGAGAATACTGTAATCCAGGTCCAGTTCAATCCCACCGCTACCACCAGTTAATTACAAGCTTGTCACGGTAGCTTATGACAGGCTGTAATTTACACCAAAACTATATATAAATATATATATACCTGGGTTTGAACTGGGACGAGACTTAGATATAACAAATTGTATTTATTCCTTAGGATAGGTGACCACAACAGATATGTACAAATAACAGCAAAATATAGACACTTACTTAAAGATTAGGACAGAAAGCCATCAGGATACAGACTGGGCCACTTCTCCCATATATTTCAGTTGACATCACAGCAAGACAGGCAAAGTTATACAGCAATACCTGCATCATCCCAAGACCTTGCATAAAGACACAGGCCTGATGACATGCAGACATGAAGATCATGAAGAACATTTGCATGAAGAACATGAAGAACAATGGGTAAAGGGTGGCTTTGACTTATATACTATGTCAAACTCATCTCTTTAACCCTAGGTGCCGCGACGGCTAGCAAAAGTCCCTTTGAAGCTCAGTTTGGACTTCCAGTGTCCAGTGTGAAAGGTCACACTTTTCTGATTAGTTCCTTTTTTCCGTTGGGCCAAGCATAAGCAATTAGCAACTTAGCCTTTGATGACCAGGTGATGTCAATTCTAGCCTTTCCTGCTCATCACAACAGGGGTTCCTCGGAACTCAACCAAAATTTCATATTTACTGCAAATCACCTCATAACTTGAGTTCAGTGATACATACAGGCAGGTGAGATATATTAATACATTCCGTCACACCTGACGCTTGCAGAGAGACCAAACATTACAGTGTAATATGAAACTTAATAGAGATATTAATATCTGGCATTTCTTAGCGGTTACATATACAGTGTTTAGACTCCCAAAGATATGCTAAATCCCACGGATACAAATATGTAATTCTTATCATTTTTAGTCAAGGACATCTCATAATATTCTTATATATAATAAGGACACCCATTCAGATATCCTGCTTGGGGTTGCCCCACCCTGGCCCCATCAATAAAACCTTTTGAAGCAGGCTTTTGGCTTCCATTGTAAGTGTGAATAACAAACACTTAACCATTCCAGTAGGGCAGTTACCTTTTGCTGCTTCCTGGGTCTCGCATAATAATACCCCTTTGATGCAGGGGTAAATTCTAGCATCCAGCTGGCCCATTCACACCTTCCTTTTGATATGCAATTTCAGAGAGGAAGCTTGCCTACCAAACGTGAATAGACTCAATGAGTCACAGCATTTGGCTATGGACATTTTAAAAACTGCAAAAAGTCACTTTATCAAAAATATATGTCCCTCTTATGACAAAGTTATATTTTTAATATGTGGGTACTTGGGGGGTTCCCCTGAGGCTGCACCCCAAGACTCAGGGGCTGGCTGCAAACAGGTATTAACATACTGTACACTAAAAATCCCTTCTGCTTTTCACATTCAACTTCAATTAAGCCCTTTGAAGTCCAGATTTCCTGAAAAGACACCATACAGTGGAATTTTCTTAAACTGTAGCTCATTAACCCCTTATGACCCAGTGGGTGTGTTATGCAGGCACTGATCCAGCAACAATACATTTACACAGGGGAATAAGCATTTTCATGTTATAACAAGGGTCAAATCACATTTCTGGGCCTCAGCCCAGTAAACCCCTTGTCTCCCTGGTGAGGTTAGAGGGGGGCCCTTGGGGGATAACCCCATTAATCCCGGGCCAAACCCTCCCTATCGTCACAGAGGGTTCCTCACTGTTGGCACCGGACAGACACTTCTTTGGGGTACACAACTTCTGCCTTGGGCCCTCTGGATATTCGGTTAACCGCAGGGCGAATTCTCCATTTTCTCTAGGCTGCAGGGCAACTCGGGCCCCCTTTTCCTCCACAGGATCTGCAGACGTGTCTGTTCCTTCCACGGTAAGTGAAGAACCGCTTTTCTTTTTCCGCTTTGTTGTTTTGGATGACTCCGTCCCATCAGGAATACTGGGGTCTCCTTCTTTATTTCATACTTTAGCAGCATCATTATATACGCCAGGCTTTTCTTGCAGTTGCTTTAGCTGACAGAAATATTGGGTGATCTGCTGCTCCCGCTCTTTCTCTTGTCGACCATATTCGTTATCATAGAGGGCGGTCTTTTCCGTTCGTGCCGAGTTCAGACACCCCCACCATTCTTGGGGTGTTTTGTGGGTGTGACTCGGTTCGGGTTCCCCGTAAGAGATGTCTTCCTCTTTATTGGACTGGAAGGGTCACTCTTCCGTGGGGTAGGGTTCATTACAGGAACGCTGCATCTTTTCCTCCATTTTTAGGCTATCAGGTGTAATTTTCTTCCTGACCTCAGGAGGCGCAATTGCAGCTGTTGCCACTGTATTTGCTAGAACCCCCAATTGTGGTAGTCCTACAGATGGGCATATTTTGCTTGTAGAAGTCGTAGCTCTCACAGGCATCTCTGTAGACTTTTCTTTCTTGGGTAAGTTTTTTTCAATATCAGCAGTCCTTTGCATGCATTTTCTCTTATCAGCTATACAAGATGTGCAGTTGCTAGGTAAAAACATCTATTTGCTGTACACCATTTACTTGCTAGGTTTAATACCTCCGCTTCAGCAACAGAATTTGGTTTTCTGCCTGAGTTCAGTAATTTTCAGTCTCATCTTTGGGTGTCCGTTTTGCTCCCAAGATATATATAGGCAGACTTTTTTACTTGCAGAAAAAAAACATTATTTGCACTGTAATATTTCTTTCACTCCCGGCAGGGAGACTCAACACTCAGCAATTGGCTTTGGAAATACCTTTTACACAGTTTAGCAATCCCTTTTCCCCCTGTAGGGCAATTTTACACTCAGCATTTGTTTGCTAAAAAATTCCCCTGCTTCAGCACAGTCTTACATCAATTTTCACACTTTTCTGCATATACTCCATTCACAGCTGGTAGCCCTATGCGGTGTGGCAACCTTTATTTGCAAAATCAGTACAACTCGTGGGTCACCATCTGTATTCACTGCTTCAGCGAAACTTTTGAAAACAACAAACACCTATCCCTTTTTAAGGGCTGACTCACTTCTTGAACCCTGACTATGGCTGGAAGGCAAAACCCCTATTTCAATGACCATATTACATTTTGTGATAGGCAAATAAGGTTTAGCTGCTTCAGCAGTCTCTCTCCTCTTGGGATTGGGGGGAAAGAGTCCATCTGTGGTTTTGTAAGTTTCAGTGGTGTGTATCCCTTTAACTCTGGTCTCTGCTGCATGAGTTTTTTTTTTTTTTTTAAGTTGCTCAGACTGTTTGTAGGCAAAAAGCATTAAAAAAATTCACATAAAAATCTCCGGTCCTTTTTAAGTTCAAAGACACCTCTCACCCCACTTCTGACACCATATGTAGATGGACGCTCACAAAGGTACACAATTGGAGACTTTTGTAAGGTGACATTATAACAAGGCTTTATTGTGCCTTTTCCTTAATATCAGGAAACCGTCCAAACACAGGGGGGAGAGGAAACAAAACTTCTATTAACTTGGGAGTATTTCTAGTGAATACTATGCAATTAATTCACAACTCCTTTAGATAAGCATGTCTCCCAGCCCCAAACACATAGCATGAAATGAACAGATATAAAAAGTCTTGTTAATAAAAGTCTTATCTGTTAGCTGCTGTAGAGTAAGCTTCTCTGCTCTCCTGGAACCGCACCCGTGCGTGCACAGAAAATGTCAGCATCCAGGTTTAGAAGTTTTATTTGTCAGCTCCAGAGATCTGTGTTCTCTTGGTCAGTCTCTCCTGGGAGACTCAAGAACCTCTGCTCTGTCTCCAAAGTTCAGCTCACAAGTGAGCTAAGGAGTCACTTCCTGTCTCAACAGACAGGCTTTTGTAAGCAATCTAAATCAGGCAGGTGGTGTTTATTAATTGACTACCAGCAGTTAACCACCACACTGCTAGATTAAAGGCACATTACTTGAACAGGGATTACTCCCCTGTTACACAGCTGTACCCTGTACCCCCCTCCCCCACGCACACACACAAGGCTCGCTCAAGGATTTGAAACTCTTATCGACAGACACCTCTACAGAGTCATTCATTTTCTGAAGCTTGTCATTGTGTTTTTAATCCGTCCCTAGCCAAGCATCACCTCTCTATGCGCCTGCGTGTAATCCTCTTTGGGATGGGAGCTAGTGATGATTACTGCGCATGCGCCTGTAAATTCACCACTGCTTGATTGAGTGAGTGACCAAAAAAAAATATTTTTTTTTCTCCCCATTTTTTATTTTTATTTTCTCCCCAAGCCTGCAAAAACCTTCTTGATATTACGATATTCAGTCTGTGCTGTAGCTTTTGACTGCAACCCTGTGCGGTTGACTGCACATGGTTGATTTGTGTGCTTTTTATGTACTGTATTTGGGGGTGTAGGGATCATATTATTATGATAAACTGCCTTTTGAAATTATGTCATTTCTTTGAACTGCTGCACAGCTAATCCTTCATGCAGCTGTACCCTATAACCCCCTCCCCCACGCATACACACAAGGCTAGCTCAAGGATTTGAAACTGTTATCGACAGACACCTCTACAGAG
The DNA here is from genome assembly GCF_040206685.1 of Ascaphus truei. Lineage (NCBI taxonomy): Eukaryota > Metazoa > Chordata > Amphibia > Anura > Ascaphidae > Ascaphus > Ascaphus truei. The sequence continues at coordinate 11,364,900 of NC_134494.1, read as the reverse complement.
TCATTCCTTTTCTGAAGCTTGTCATTGTGTTTTTAATCCGTCCCTAGCCGAGCGTCACCTCACTGCGCCTGCGTGTAATCCTCTTTGGGATGGGGGTTAGCTGATTACTGCGCATGACTCACCCAACCCCCCCCCCCCAACCCTTTGAGGCTTTGTTTACGGTAACGCTTTGGAAAATCCCTTCTCGAATTTGATATGTAAATCTGATTTGCACAGCACTGTGAGAATTGAGAGTTAAAAAAACCATTAACTGATTCATGTTGTTTTGTCATTCTTTATTTTTCTTTGGTGTACTGTAGGTGTGTGTGTGTGGGGGGGGGGTGTTGTCAATGATTATGATTATAATGAATGTAAATAAATATTTATTTTATTTTATCAGGAACAAAAAAAACAAATATACAGTAAAACGCTTGCCATTGTGTTTTTAATCCGTCCCTAGCCGAGCATCACCTCTCTATGCGCCTGCGTGTAATCCTCTTTGGGATGGGAGCTAGTTGATGATTACTGCGCATGCGCCTGTAAATTCACCACTGCTTGCTTGAGTGAGTGACCAAAAAAATTATATATTTTTTTTCTCCTCATTTTTTATTTTTATTTTCTCTTCAAGCCTGCAAAAACCTTCTTGATATTACGATATTCAATCTGTGCTGTAGCTTTTGACTGCGACCCTGTGCGTTTGACTGCACATGGTTGATTTGTGTGCTTTTTATGTACTGTATTTGGGGGTGTAGGGATCATATTATTATGATGAACTGCCTTTTGAAATTATGTCATTTCTTTGAACTGCTGCAAAGCTAATCCTTCATGCAGCTGTACCCTGTAACCCCCTCTCCCACGCACACACACAAGGCTCGCTCAAGCATTTGAAACTCTTATCGGCAGACACCTCTACAGAGTCATTCATTTTCTGAAGCTTGTCATTGTGTTTTTAATCTGTCCCTAGCCGAGCGTCACCTCACTGCACCTGCGTGTAATCCTCTTTGAGATGGGAGCTAGCTGATTACTGCGCATGACTCACCCAACCCCCCCCCCCCCCCCGCCCCAACCCTTTGAGGCTTTGTTTACAGTAACGCTTTGGAAAATCCCTTCTCGAATTTGATATGAAAATCTGATTTGCACAGCACTGTGAGAATTGAGAGTTAAAAAAAAACATGAACTGATTCATGTTGTTTTGTCATTCTTTATTTTTCTTTGGTGTACTGTAGGTGTGGGGGGGGGGGGGTTGTTGTCAATGATTATGATTATCATGAATGTAAATAAATATTTATTTTATTTTATCAGAAACCAAAAAAACAAATATAAATATAATCATGAATAATACATAATGCAGTCTTTATTAAGTTCTTCTGTCAGATGGAAATTGAGGGCCTGTGGATAATCGTGAATAATGCACATTGATAATAATATTAATTAATAATATATAATATATAATAATATATAATATATAGTAATATAATTTTTTCCGTCTTAATCTTCTTCCTCATTCTGGGTACAGTACAGTAGTTCATTGAGAGAGGAGAGGTTTTGTGTACAGTACATCATGACTGCAGTTTAGATACTGTACACTTAACTGTACAAACAGTTCACATACTGCACACGATACCCCCCCTCTCCCCCAGTCCATCCTTTTTTTCTGAAAAGACAAGAAAACAAAAAATTAGTGCAGTTATGTGCATACTGAATTATGGCATTGTGTGCTGTGTAGTACTGTCAAACTAGTCTATACTGGAACTACTGTATACCCTGACTACTTTTAAATACTTTGTAACCAGATGGCTGGTGCTGCTCTCTCTGGAAAGAAAAAAAATTGAGCAGTTAGGTGCATACTGTATTATGGCATTGTGTACTGTATAGCTACTCCATATTGGACTACAGTATGCAGTTAGTACTGTCAAACTAGTCTATACTGGAACTACTGTATACTCTGACTACTGTTACTGTAAATACTTTGTAACCAGATGGCTGGTGCTGCTCTCTCTGGAAAGAAAAAAATTGAGCAGTTACTGTAGGTGCATACTGTATTATGGCATTGTGTACTGTATACTGTAGCTACTCCATATTGGACTACAATGTGCAGTTAGTACTGTCAAACTAGTCTATACTGGAACTACTGTATACTCTGACTACTAGGAAAGAAAAAATCTGTGCCATACTGTACTTACCTGTATCATACTGTACTTACAATACTACTGTACAGTACTACAGTATACCATACTACCTTCCTGATGCTTGCCCATTACGCGCGATCACAATGGGCAACACAGTCGCAATATGGTCAATATATTTATTGCATCGTTCCACGGCGAGTACATTGTTAAAAAAACTCAGTATGCCTTGCGCCAACTCATCCTTTTTGGAGGGTTTCACGACTTTTCGGATATGGTCCTTCAGCTGATGCCAGACCATTTCGATCGGATTGAAGTCTGGCGATCTGTCATTGGAGGGGTAAAAAAAAGGACAATTAGTTGAAGAGATACAGTACACAGTAAAATGAGACACGGTTACTGCACTTACTCCGCTGGCGTCTTCACCCAGTTGATACCGCGCTCAAGGAAATGCGCTGGTGACGCGGTGTGCTTCGGATCGTTGTCCTGGTAGAAACGGTGACCATCCGGGAACTCACATGTGATGTATTCCACAATCTCAGGCACAATTTTGTCTTGGAAGAAAGCTTATTCATGATTCCTATAACAAGAAAAGAAAAGTGCTCAAAAAACTGCACACTAGTACAGTACAGTGCGTAAGGCAAAAGCGTGTGACATACATTTTATTGTACCTTCAAAGATGACGATGCATCCTGGTCCACGTCTAGATATGGCACCCCACACATGCATCTTCACTGGGTGTTTTGGACGCGGCTTCATAGATATGCGACCTTTTTTGTGGAATGCAAAGGTGGCAAATCTCTCCAGCGAAACAGTAGACTCATAAGTGAAGATGCAATCCTGGAAAGTTTCTCCATTGTCGATCCATGCCTGGGCCTGGACCACTCTCTTGATTTTGTTAACGTCCCTTATCATGGGGTACGCTCTGTAATGACAAGGAATATATAATTTAAGAGGTACAGTACAGTTTCTTAAACAACACTTTCACCTCCTGTACTGTCCAGTACTAACCTCACACGTCCATATTTCCATCCAATTCTGCGTCTCATCTTCTTTATGCTGGTCTCGGATACAGTGAGATTGTGATTTTCCTGCAGAGTGTATTTGACCCTTAATGCACTCTTCTCATCATTCTCCTCACTTATTTTGTCGACCAGAACAGTTGTCTCCCTACAATGTACAGAAAAACAACAATCCGGTATTAATTAATTAATTAATTAATTAATTAATATGCAGAAATATAAACAATATATATACTGTTGTTAGAAAAATATACAGAAATAACTATAAAATTAGATAGATCTACACAATATATTGTTCTATTACACTGGCGACACACTTTATTCGAGCTTGGCTAGTCCCACGAATTCGGGTATACCCGGGTGTATTGAGGTTTGTGACTGTTTTCTGCCCGAGTGCATTGAGTTATTTTCCAAGCAGGGATTGAAGCATTTTATTCCCGCTGGCTGCAATACTGCACAGTATATATATATATATACTGCATTACAATTCATGAATTTATGCCATCTGGTAGACACGCGAAGCATTGCAGCCTATTAAATCCTAATCATTATCATTTAACAGATCAGCCGCCCATCAGCCAGGCATGAACCCAGGCTGGGAAGGCAAATGCAACGGGGCTTGTCAGAGGTCAGGAGTGGCGCATTCCAGGTATCTGCCAGGTACATACCGGGTATTTGCTCGAATAAAGTGTGTCGGTGCAGTAATATGCATAAATATAAACAATGATAGATATACTGTATTATATAGTTATATAAATATACTTACACGTTAGTTACCGTTGGTGTCCTCGTTTGTTGTTTGTGTTTTCCGTGTGCATGATAGCACACAGTGGTTGATGGCACAACGAGGCCAGAAGCAGCTAACCAGCGTTGGATATCTGCAATTCGGTGTCCGCTCGTGTACATCTCCTTAATTCTCATGCTGAGATCCTTTGAAATCTTTTTAACAGGCATTGCTGCAAGTAGAAAGAAATACAAACACAAGAATGTATATTCGAGGTTTAGTCGATGTGTATTCAATGTGCAGTGAATCCACAAAATGGATGGTGTATTTATACGTTAATGACTCACATTTGCGTACGCCCACTTTCAATTAAATGTACCTCGTCGCCATGCATAAAAGGTTACACACTTTGCATAGCCCACCACTCGATGATCTTTATCTGAACTTGCCTTTGTCCAGATACTGCTTTGTGCCATCTGCTTCCATGGATCAACCCCAATTCTATGGACGCAAGAAGCCACTTGCCTCTGCCGTGCCTGTCACGCAGAAAAAGCGAAAGGCGGCAGCCGTTTCCAAGCCAAGGCCAAAGTGACAGGCTAAGGCTAATAAAGAAAACCTTCTGCTGACCCCAAAGGCTAAGGGTTTTAATACACGTAAGCCTTATTATGTCAGGAAGAAATTCGGTGATGTACACACAACGCAAAACAAATGGCAGCCAACCCATCAAACCCGCAGGCCACTTCCTCGTTTATGCTTCGACGACTCTGCAGCCGCTCTCCCGGAAATCTCCCCATCTTCTCCACTACTCGTCCACGACGCTGCCGCCGCTCTCCCGGAAACCCACAGGCCATCTTCGCCACTGCTCTTCGATGACGCTGCCGCTGGTGCCCCTGAAATCCATGGGTCACTTTCTCCATTGCGCTTAGACAACTCTGCCGCTTCTCGCCCGGAAATCCACAGATCACTTTCTCCATCCTTCTTCGACGACGCTGCCGCTTGTGCCCCTGAAATCCACGGGTCACTTTCTCCATTGCGCAAAGATAGATCTGTTTCTGGAGACCATGCTAAATATGGATCAACGGATGGAGAAGATAGAGACTGACATAGCGGGGATACATCATTTGCTCAGTGTTCATGTCCCTGTATCCCCAACGCCGGAGCAGGAGGGTGGCATGGATGTGATGAATGGGACCTTCGACCACCTTCCATCAGCAAGCGCACCCCCTCCACCAGAAGATTTTGTGTACATGTATGCCGTTGAGGAGGAGGATCACATGACAACCCCGTCAAGACCACGCCAGGAGACAACACGGCGACCAAGACAGGAGGAAAGCTTCCTCCCAGACAACCTACCCTCGCCCGCCGCCACAAGCACACCCGCTCACAGAAGCACACCCGCTCACAGAACCCAACCTACATATGCTTGCATCGAGACGGTGCCCGACATCATCCTGCGCGAGCTGCCCAATCCACTCAGGGAGAAGAATAGGGTGATGAGTGCTGGTTTACCCCACAAGTATGCCATGTTAATTTTTAAGCACCACGTGTCTTACTTGGTGTACTGCGAGTGGGCCTACAAAGTGAACTATGAAGGAAATCGTGAAAAAAAGACGCTTCCTGACAATTTAAGAAAGACTATTGTGGAGGAATTGCGGCGCTTTTTTTCAATTACAGATCCTTTAATGAAAAGCGTTCGAGACTGCATTAATGGCATTTTGCGCCATACAAGGTATCGGCCCTGGAAAGACAATCTGGTGGGGTACGCATTTGCGTGAGTGTTCAATTGTTGTTTATTTTTTGTAAATGTTTTGTTCCAGTCCCCGATGGCCGCAAACAGGCCCGGTTTTCAAAGGTTATCCTGAAAACCGGGCCTGTTTGCGGCCCTCGAGGACTGGAGTTGTGCAGGCCTGACTGACTGTTCTGTACACCATCCTACTGTAAATGTTTTGACTTGCTGTACTTAAATAAAGGAGATGTTGCGTGTTTTAACCTGTATTAATAAAGAAATGTTTTTCTTACTGTACACACAGGACCTGCATAATTTCAGTCCCCGAGGGCTGCAAACAGGTTATCCTGAAAACCGGGCCTGTTTGCGGCCTTCGAGGACAGGAGTTCTGCAGGCCTGACTGACTGTTCTGTACACCATCCTACTGTAAATGTTTTGACTTGCTGTACTTTAATAAGGGAGATGTTGCGTTTTGTATATTTTATGAATAAAGAATTGTATAAAAAATAACATGTGACTGTAAACCATACTGATTGACTGTAAATGTTTTGACTTTCTGTACATAAATGTTTTCACTAGCAGTAAACCATACACCTGTTGATGTTTTGAATTGCTGTGCACTTAAAATGTTTTTACATTGTACAGTATTTGTAAATAAATGTTTTTGTACTTACTCCACCAATAAAAGAAAATGTTGATTTGTTTTAAATTGTTCCATTGTCTCCTTTTATACTGTAACAAAATACAGTGTTTCTAGAATGTACAGTACTGTCCAGGCATACTGTACTGTATACTGTAGGCATGCTCAGTACTGTACATCACAAGAGTATTAAAACAATACCTGTTTACGGGTATAGAATACACATATGTACTGGAATACATGTAGAATAAATGCATCCTTTTTATTTTCTCGGGTTTAATATAAAGTATATATATTAAACTGTAGACTCCGGTACGTGGTTTTTTAAATCTGATTCAGCAATGTGCAGGCATTGTTAAACAAAGCGATATTATCCATTGAAATCCCTCCATTTGCCGTTTTCCCGCATGAGATTACAAAGTTTTTCTTTTCTGAGGAAAAAAATAAATAAAAGTTTTTACTGTAATGGTCAGTTCCCTAAAGAAGTTCCCACCGTCAGTCCCTCACCAATAATTTTCTCGGGGGGCATCTCCTGTTCACATGCGCATGTGCCTACCGTCAATGTGATGACACGCATATGCGTTTCAAGAAGGTTCCAATCCGCGTGCGCCTAGCGTTCCACCAATTGTTCAGTATCTACAGTACTGTAGAAGCCGCTCAGCCAATGATATTGCTTACAGGAGAATCGCTTGACTTTTGAATCGCACTGATATTGATATTTTTCAAAATAAAAAAAACAGAATAAAATACGGCAACATTACTCACCATAGAATTTCCCATTCAGCTGGCGCCGTTGCCGGGCCACTGCCAGTCCCGTATTCTTGATCATACAAGTTGTCAGGTGACAGCAGGACTACTACACCTGTAGTCAGCTGATGAGGCTGGAAATCGCTTAGGTACATGCAAGCTTGCTCGAAACTGTATGCGAAATCCGGCTCAGGCTGCAGGTATCTGTGCGTGGACAGACAGCAAGGGTTGTCACTGATGGTCGGACCGCTATTGGAAGCCGGTGCTGGCGCATTGCTTGCCAGCGACTGACGTTTCTTACTTGGTTTTAACACGACTCTTTCACCTTTTGCCGTCTGCATGATCATAGATACGGGAAAAACCCGGTGATACACACCAATACCCTCCAATAAATCGGGGATCAATACGAAAAAAACATGGATCGCTACATCAACTTTTTCCTTATTGCACACATGAGGAGCTGGCGGAAAATTTGTAAAAAGTCATAGTTTTCGATAAAATACTGATAAATTTGAAAAAACTGTTTGCCATCTTATCATCTTGTTGCATTAATTGCGGCCCATATTAAATAAGCGTACTTTCTGTCGGGTTTTTGGAACACGGGCTGCACTTGTACACTCATGGCGGCAGGAATCTCTGGACAATAACCAGAACAGAAACTGGTGCTTGTCTTTCTTTAATATGAAAAGCCGAAATTGATAGATTATTGTAACCTCTTCCTTCAGTCCCAAGGCCAATTTACAATAGACCACTGTGGTATCTTTTTTAAACGAAACACCTGCAAGTCGACACATTACTGAAGCGCATGCGCATTACAATTCATGAATATCTGCCATCTGGCGAACACGCGAAGAATTGCAACCAATGAAATCTGAAACCATTCTCAATAAACACATCAACCGCGCATCAACCCGCGGCTGTGAATGCAACATGAATGCGGTATGAATGCGGCATGAACGCGGTGAAGTGCATAGCATTTCGGAAAAAAAATCCCCGAAAAATGCGATGATGTTGGAAAGTAAAAAGGGGCCGCGACAGTATGTAAACCAATGTTTCGGCCCACTGAGGACCATCTTCAGGGAAGTGCTAAGGGACACTGGCACCAGGAAGACAAATACACCCCCACCCACCTCGTGTAGACAATTAGGAATCAATTAATCAGTCCAGCAGGGAGCTCCACATCACCATTTCACAGCGCTGACAGGCAGACCGTTTTCTTATTGTCCATACACAAAAAAAAGATTACAATGCAACCTGTTTCTTTGTATATTTTCCACAAAAGACAGGTAACTGAGTGGGTGACAGTGACTTGACAGTGGGTGGGTGGGTGACAGTGTGGGTGACTGAGCGGGCTGGTGGGTGACTGAGTGGGCTGGGTGGGTGACTGAGTGGCTGGAGTGGGTGAACTGAGTGGCTGGGTGAGTGACTGACTGAGTGGGTGACTGAGTGACTGGGTGGGTGACTGAGTGACTGAGTGGGTGACTGAGTGGGTGACTGAGTGACTGGGGTGGGTGACTGAGTGACTGGGTGGGTTGACAGACTGGGTGACAGACTGAGTGGGTGGGTGATGACTGAGTGGGTGACTGACTGAGTGGGGACTGACTGACTGGGAGACTGACTGAGTGGGGGGGGGTGGAAAGGACAGGGGGTGGGGGAGTGAAAGGCAGGGGTGGGGGAGTGAAAGGCAGGGGCGGGGGGTGAAAGGGCAGGGGTGGGGGGGTGAAAGGCCAGGGGCAGGGGGGGTGAAAAGGCAGGGGCGGGGGGTGGTTGAAAGGCAGGGGCAGGGGGGTGAAAGGCAGGTGTGGGGGGTGAAAGGGCAGAGGGTGAAAAGGCAGGGGCGGGGGGTGAAAGGCAGGAGCGGGGGGTGAAAGGCAGGGGTGGGGGGAGGTGAAAGGCAGGGGTGGGGGAGTGAAAGGCAGGGGCGGGGGGTTGAAAGGCAGGGGCGGGGGGTGAAATGCAGGGTGCGGGGGTTGAAAGGGCAGAGGGTGAAAGGCAGGGATGGGGAGTGTGAAAGGCAGGGGCGGGGGGGTGAAAGGCAGGGGGTGGGGGGTGAAAGGCAGGGGGCGTGGGGGTGAAAGGCAGGGGCGGGGGGGGTGAAAGGCAGGGGTGGGGGGGTGAAAAGGCAGGGGCGGGGGGGGTGAAAGGCAGGGGCGGTGGGGTGAAAGGCAAGGGGCGGGGGGTGGAAAGGCAGGGGCGGGGGGGAGTGAAAGGGCAGGGGGGGTGAAAGGGCAGGGGGGGTGAAAGGCAGGGGCGGGGGGTGAAAGGCAAGGGGCAGGGGGGTGAAAGGCAAGGGGCGGGGGGGTGAAAGGCAAGGGCGGGGGGAGTGAAAGGCAAGGGCGGGGGGGGTGAAAGGCAGGGGCGGGAGGTGAAAGGCAAGGGCGGGGTGAAAGGCAGGGGCGGGGGGTAAAAAGCAGGGGCGGGGGGTGAAAGGCAAGGGCAGGGGGTGAAAGGCAGGGGCGGGGGGTGAAAGGCAGGGGCGGGGTGTGAAAGGCAAGCGGGTGTGAAAAGCAGGGGGGGGTGAAAGGCCAGGGGCGGTGAAAGGCAGGGGGGGGTGAAAGGCAGGGGGGGTGAAAGGCAGGGGCGGGGGGGGTGAAAGAGCAGGGGCGGGGGGTGAAAGGCAGGGGCGGGGGGGTGAAAGGCAGGGGCAGGGGGGTGAAAGGCAGGGGCGGGGGTTAAAGGCAGGGGTGGGGGGGATGAAACGCAGGGGCAGGGGGGGTGAAAGGCAGGGCGGGGGTTAAAGGCAGGGGTGGGGGGGATGAAACGCAGGGGGTGTGGGGTTAAAGGCAGGGGCGGGGGGGTGATATGCAGGGGCCGTGGGGGTGAAAGGCAGGGGCGTGGGGGGTGAAAGGCAGGGGTGGGGGTTAAAGGCAGGGTACGGGGGGAGTGAAAGGCAGGGGCGAGGGTGAAAGGCAGGGGTGGGGGTGATAAAAGGCAGGAGCGGGGGGTGAAAGGCAGGCTTGGGGGGATGAAAGGCAGGGATGGGGGGGTGAAAGGCAGGGGGCGTGGGGGGGTGAAAGGCAGAGGGGTGAGGGGTTAAAGGCAAGGGGCGTTGGGGGTGAAAGGCAGGGAGGCGGGGGGTGAAAGGCAGGGGCGAGGGGGGATAAAAGGCAGGGGTGGGGGGTGAAAGGCAGGGGCGGGGGGTGAAAGGCAAGGGCGGGGGGGTGAAAGGCAGGGTCGGGGGGTGAAAAGGACAGGGATGGGGGAGTGAAAGGCAGGGAATGGGGGGTGAAAGGCGGGGACGGGGGGGTGAAAGGCAAGGACGGGGGTGAAATGCAGGGATGGGGGGTGAAATGCAGGGGGGGGTGAAAGGCAGGGGGGTGAAAGGCAGGGGTGTGGGGGGTGAAAGGCAGGGGTGGGGGGGTGAAAGGCAGGGGCGGGGGA